>NW_028317815.1:34163705-34484793 GCF_062004578.1 Staurois parvus | reverse complement strand
ACGGGTGTGTGTTTAAGTATGTGCCCAAAGGCCCGTGGAAAATATTTGAATCTGTAAAGCCTCAAAGTTGATAGTATAATAAATATATAGGGGTGTAAACATTTAATGTATATAGCCAAAATAAAGGCAGTAAAGCTCAGCAGTAAAGGGGTTAATCTTACACCCTTCCAGTTGTTTAACAGTAAAAGGTAAGAATGCTCTGTGTGGTTCAAGTAAAAAAGGAGGTAGCATCTAAATGAAAAATACTCAAGATGATAAACAGTTCCCATATAGGTTCCTAAAATTGGGCCATATAAGAGGAAAAAAGAGGAAGGGGCCAGCTGTCAATATAAAATTTTAAGATCTATTGAAAAAAAAGGTTAGAGTGTCTCCCTCACGATCCGGCCCCACTTATCTCTGGGGCTTAAATATGGTGACTGGGCATTCTGAGGGTGATCCACACGCCAAGGGCGGGTCCAAAAATGGGGTGCATGCTCCCTGGTAGGCCTCTGTTAGTATAGTCTTTCTATACTGTCGCTGTACTCTTATTTCAGAGAGCTGGACTTTCTGTTATATTTTTAGTGTGGTTAGCATGTTATCTATAAAAAAAAATCATATTTCCATAGAAAAATAGAAAAGGAACAGTAGAAAAAAAGACCAAGTGGTCCATTGAGTCTGCCCCATATTTTTCTGATTTATACATATACGTTTTTTTTTTTTTAGCTTTTTTTTTTTACTTTTTTTATCTGAGCATAGATCCATGTTTGTCACAAACATGTTTATGTCGAAGGACTCACTATCTCTGCTAGAAGTCTATTCCAAATCTATTCAACAACAGATTGAGGACATTGATCTCTAAATATACAAGCTGACCTCTTTAGTTATACAAGCAACACATCCCTTCATAAAATCCTGGCTGATCTTTTAACGTCATGGTTAGGTTTTGCCTCCTGCTTTTGGGTCACATCCCCACCAGGTTCTTTTCTTTTCTTGTTGATCTACTCTTTACTTTTTTCCTTATGTTGCCCTCTCAACATATTCTTTGATGACTCTCAATATTTCTGTCTAGCTTTAGGTTGGATGTGTCTGTCTAGACATAGGTTTAAGAGCTCTTTCATGCCAGCAGCTGCACTGAATGCATGGCCACTCATGTGCACTGGGAGGGAACAGTGCTGATTCACTGATCCTAGTGCAATTCAGTGTTTCCTTTTCTCTTTTTTTTGTTAAAGCTTTATTGAAATGTCAAAAGTGAAATATCATTAAGTTCTTTTGGCTGCAGTGCAGTGAGATGAATTGCAACACACCATGTTGTGCTGAAAAAAAGTACTACATTTTTCAGCACACACTACTGTAGCATGATGGTGTGAACTTGCCTCATAGGAACCATGGTTTGTTGCCTTGTCTTGGACTGCACGTGACCCAGAGCATAACAGTGCAGTCCCAATGTACCAAGTGTGGAAGAGCCCTTAAAGCTGACCATGTTGGAGCTCTTTTACTGAAAAAAACATTTATATTTCTGCTCCTCAAGTCTTGAGACTTGAACATCTATATTACATTTCCCTGCTGTTAGGCAATAAATGTAGTTCATCTTTCTGACTCCAGGCTGTTTGGGCAGCAGACTGATACTGCTGACTGCTCTTTTCCCTGTTATTCCTTGTTAGCAGATGTGTAGATAACACTCCTAATTGGTTCCTAGTACTGGTCCTACCTCTCCCAGTCTAAATTCTGTTGTACAATGGAATACAAAAAGCTGATACCTGGTTAAATACTTACATTGGTTGTGTTTAAAAATGCATATCATTATTTATTTTAATAAATACATAACTGCATTCACTGATGTATTTTAAATCATATGTGCCTGAAGTTCAACCTTAAACTGCTATCCCAAGCACATGAGCAGGTGGTAGACCAGCTTTTAATTCACCAGTAAAATGTTCCCAAAGAATTTCAATCATGCATGAGTATCCTTTTATATTATATCTTGCTAATATACAATTTGAATGTTTTCATATGAAACATTTATAGCATACATATTTAAACATGTTTCATAATTTAAGTGAATAGAAGACAGCAGGACAACCTGTGGCTGGTGTGCAGCAACTGCAAAGATATATGCTGGAGCATGACCCTTGGGCAGTACATCTGTCAAACTCATACAGAGCATAGCTATGAGTATTGCGTTTGGTAGAGGAACATTTCAAATTGGGAAAAGAAGAAATCACATTGCATACTTTAGAGATGCATTAATCTATCTTATTAGCAGCAGGCATGGATAGCAACATCTGTTAAAACTCTGCTGTTATAAGTTTGAGAATTTTAGCTCTAAGCAAATAATTACCAAAATCAATACTGTAAAGGGTAAAAAAGATCCTTTGATAGCAAGAATCGCAATATGTTTAAACATGTTTGATGTTGATACAGACACAATCACTACAATATATATAAATTAGGTTATGTTTAACCCTTTATTTATTTAGACCATAAAAAAATAAACTTTCATAAAATAAAAAAGTTTGGGCAATTGTCCGAATGCCAGACTTTTTGTCATATATAGTAGTGGTATTCCTTCTGATACTGTATATGACAGATTCCTTCCTGTCAATGACTGTTAAGGACTCAGCATGTACAGGCACCCACCACATCCTTAGAGACCAGTGACTTCACCCGGTCCTTTTGACTGTGCAAGAATCCCCAGCCATGTAAAAAAGGGGTAGGGAAAGCACTGAAATCACTGACCAAATATGGCCATATTGCCATATTTCGGCAATCAAAATGACTAAATATGGCCATTTACCTCCCACCCACCATATAAGGAAATGACGGGCAGGCGGTGGCTCTCTCATTCTGGGAGGACGTTATATGACGTTCTCCCACTCTAATTGCGCATGTGTGCCCCGGAGGCTTTCACCGTGGTTATTGGTGGTGCGCTGTAAAGAAGAGGACCTGTTATTGCTTACTGCTATCACAGTGGATGCTTACATTTCTTGTAGCAATAAAAATGGTAAAAAAATTTAAAGTGACAATATAAAACATTTTAAGTACGATAGTTTGCGCCTTTCCACAAGCACAATTTTTAATCATGACATGTTAGGTATCTATTTACCCGGCATAACATCATCTTTTATATTTTACAAGAAACATTAGTATAATATTGTGTTTTTGTGTATTAAAATTAATTAAAGTGTATTTTTTTTAAATTGCATTTAAAAAACCGCTGCACAAATACCAAATATAAAAAAAATTGCAAAAACCCACCATTTTAATTTATAGGGCCTCTGCTTAAAAAATATACTGTTTGCGGGTTCTAAGTAATTTCCTAGCAAAAACATACTGATTTTTACATGTAAACAAAAAGTGTCAGAATAGGCCTGGTCTTCAACTTACTTAAAGGATAAGTTCACCTTTTGGTAAAAAATAATACATTTTTTTGCAGGTAAAAAATGTGCATTCATTATATTTTGCTGTAGGAGCCCATAAAGTATTGCACCAGTGATCAGTAGATGGCTGGTGCCATGTAGGTCTCCTGCAGATTTGACAGTATATCTGCTTGCCCTCATGGGATGTACAAGCAAGCAGATATACTGGCAGGAAGATTCAATGAACTACCACGGCGCTGTTCATTGAGAACTACAAGTCAACAGCCCCTAAGGTTGTTGGGACTTGTAGTTTCTCATTCACATAGGAGTGACGGGGCACTGCATGGCCACGTTTTTTTTTTTTCAATTTGACAGCTAGTGGGGGGGGGGGGGGGGTAAGATCCCAAACTAGCTGTCAAAGAGGGAGATTGGTGGGGAGCGGAGGTCGTGCTTTCCAAACATGTTACATGTTATACCCTAACTATCTGTGTAACATGTAATATGTTATGTAAAGTGAAGTTATCCTTTAATGGCATTACCCAGAAGATCCCACATTTTTGTTTACTTTTAGCAGATGGGATCAGGGTATCATTGACCAAGTGTCATATGGCATAAATGAGTACAGTGCCTGAGCCCCACACTCTCCACTCACTCTGTGGGCAGATTCTCTCCCTAGTCAGACATGAATGCTGTGGAACACGACTGGGACCTCAAAGAGTATATCAGTGCCCTTTTCACTAGGGCTGATATACAGCAACTGATAGCTACAGCTGAAGCTTCCTTTAAATAAATGATTGAGAGGATTTGTGAGGACACAGTGACACTGGAAAATGTCATGAAGTGCCATTTGTAAACTGCACAAATATTTGATGAGAGCAGCCCATGGCAAACAGCAAATTAACTTTGATGGCTCTAAGATTTCCCTCTTTCAGATCTGTCATGGAGAACTCTCATGCAGAGATGCACAGTTCACCCCCTGCTGGATGCCCTACTTTTGGTGAATGTATCCAGTCATTGAGAGCTCCCCTTTCGTCTAATGACCACAAGCACTGCACAAGCATTGCAGTCTTGTGTACTAAAGATGGCCTGCCTCATTGCCTTAAGACCTTGGATTTTCCACCAATCTGATTTCAGGGATTGGAGATTACACAGGAATGTCTCACTACCGCAGTGCCAGGAACGTTGGTGATAAGCTTCTTCTAAACCATGAAGGAAGAACTGTACAGGCTGAAGAATTTATTTAAAAAATATATTTTTTTAAAATATATATTTCAGGTTTTTTTAACATATAAAAAAGTAATTTAACATATATTTTTAGATATATTTTCAAATGCATTCCAAAAATGTAGATTTGTATTTTTAAAGACATACAGTATATTTGAAATGTATTTTTAAAAATATTTTTCATATATTTTGTAATAAAAACACATTTCAACATGCAGTATATATATGTATATATATATATATATATATATATATATATACACATATACACACAGTTGTGGTCAAAATAATAGTAGTGTGTTGAAAAAAGTGAATAAAGCTCAAAATTTTTCTAATAGCTTTTATTTCCATACATACAAATACACTGGGAGCACTACACATTCTATTCCAAATCAAAACATGAAGAAAAATATATCAAATTTGTGTTGTTCCTCTAAAAAAATTGAAGAAAAGTGAATATTAGACTGTTCAAAAAAATAGCAGTGTTTGTATTCTTTACAAACTCAAACATTCACTATATAAACTGAACAATGTTTGAAGATTTTGCTTTCCTTTGAATCACTTAATTAATATTTAGTTGTATAAGCACTGTTTCTGAGAGCTGCTGTACATCTGTGTTGCATGGAGTCAACCAACTTCTGGCACCTGTGAACAAGTATTCAAGCCCAGGATGATTAGACTACATTCCACAGTTCTTCTCTATTTCTTGGTTTTGCCTCAGAAACTGCATTTTTTATGTCACCCCACAAGTTTTCTATTGGATTAAGATCCAGGGATTGGGCTGGCCACTCCATAACGTCAATCTTGTTGGTCTGGAACCAAGATATTGCACGTTTACTGGTGTGTTTGGGGTCGTTGTCTTGTTGGAACACCCATTTCAAGGGCATTTCTTCTTCAGCATAAGGCAGCATGACCTCTTCAAGTATTCTGATGTATTCAAACTGATCCATGATCCCTGGTATGCGATAAATAGGCCCAACACCGTAGTATGAGAAACATCCCCATATCATGATGCTTGCGCAACCATGCTTCACTGTCTTCACAGTGTACTGTGTCTTGAATTCAGTGTTTGGGGGTCGTCTGACAAACTGTCTCCAGCCACTAGACCCAAAAAGAACAATCTTACTTTCATCAGTCCACAAAATGTTGTGCCATTTCTCTTTAGGCCAGTCAATGTGCTCTTTGGCAAATTCTAACCTCTTCAGCACGTCTTTTTTTCAACAGTGGGGCTTCTTGCAGATAGCTTGGCTTCACATAGGTGTCTTCTAATTGTAACAGTACTCACAGGTAACTTTAGACCTTCTTTGATCTTCCTGGAGCTGATTGTTGGCTGAGTCCTTGCCATTTTGGCTATTCTTCTATCCATTCGAATGGTAGTTTTTCGCTTTCTTCCACGTCTTTCAGGTTTTGGTTGCCATTTTAAAGCATTTGCGATCATTTTAGCTGAGCAGCCTATCATTTTCTGCACTTCTTTATATGTTTTCCCCTCTCCAAATAACTTTTTAATCAAGGTACGCTGTTCTTCTGAACAATGTCTGGAACAACCCATTTTCCACAGAATTTCAGAGAGAAAAGCACTGTGACCAGCATGTACAACATTTGCTGCCTTCCTTCCTTAAATAAGGGCAATAATTGCCACCTGTTTTTCAAAGAATGAATGACCTCACTAATAGAACTCCACACTGCTATTATTTTGAACATGCCCCTTTCAATGAGTGATTCAATTACACAGAATCAGCAGCATGCATGTCATGACTGTTGAGTCTGTTGGATTTCTATTACTCTACTACACCTGCTAGTAAATTATTTGCCATGTAGAAATATAATTTCTACCAAAAACAGTGATTGATCAGGTTAGTGATGTCTGACTGCTATTATTTTCAACACAACTATATATATATATATTGAATATGGCCAAAAAATTGTAGTATTTCAAATATATGGCAATATATTTGGGAAGAATATTTTTTAAATATATTTCAAATATAGTTTTCTCCCATGTGGGGATTCATGGCCACAAATACGTTTGAAATTATATATACCCCAAACTCTCATACTGTTAATTTTCTTTCTATTACTCTCAAACAATTAATGGATTTCAGGGAAGGCTTGGTTGTATTGGGGGAAAACTTTAAAATTATCCTTGATCCTAGTTTGGATACCTCCTCATGGAAAACACCTCTCTCTTTTCAAACCCTTCATCATGTTAAATTGCTCCTAAGTGACTTGCATTTGGTGAACAGTTGGATGGCGTTGCATGCTCGAGTCAAAGATTGTAGTTATTATTCAAACACGTTTGATACTTGTTTATGTCTAGACCTTATTTTTGTAGATCAATTTTACCTGAGCAATGTTGTTTCCTCTTCTATAGAATCCATAACAATACCTGATCACTCCCCAGTGACGATATCTATTTGCCCCTCCACTGCCCACCAAACAGAGAGGGTATGAAGACTCAATTAATTCTTTTGGATGACCCCACTATTCTAGAGGCTGTGTCTAGTTCCTTACAATTCTATTTTAAAACCAACTTATCTGGGGATGTGTCCAGGCAAGTGATCTTGGAGGGTCATAAAGCTGGGGGAATTGATTGCTTATGGCTCCAGAGTTAAACAAGAGAAGCAGAAAGAGATTGTGGACTTTCTAGACCACTCCCTTGAACTTAAATATAAGACCCATTTTGCTCCTGTTGACACTCACCTCTTTATCCCAGTGACTGGACTGTAGAACTAGGGACAAACTCAGATTCTATGCCCACCATTTCTATGAGCATGGGAACAAGTGTGGCCACCTCCTGGCCAGGCAAATAAAGAAGCAGCAGACCTTAGAGGATAGTGGCAGGGTGGGCAGTTAGTGGACACATTATCCATTGCAAGAGAATTTCAGCAATTTTGTACCTCCCTTTACAATCTCCCATCTGCCTCTTCTACTGCTAAGATGCAGGCCTATCTGAGTGATTCGTTTTTTTCCTAACCTCTCCTCTCAGATTCCTGAAGAATTGGAACGCCCCATTACCACTGAAGAATAAGGCACTATTGTTCCTGATCTCCCATTGGTCTAGAGTTCAGGACAGGATAGAGTACAGTTTCTCTAATATTATAAGAAATTTTCCCCCATCCTAGCTGAACCACCTTGCCACTATATTAACTCTATCACTAATAATCCCCTGCCTCTGGAAGCACTTTTAACCCACGTTACAGTATTACCAAAAACGGGTAAAGACCCTTGTCCATTCAGAACAGACAGGCTTTATGGTGGACTGCAAAGCCAGCGACAACACTAAACGCTTATTATTCTACAGTGGGCCCAAAGTGGTCCTGCACGAATGCATTGTGTAGTCTTGTTGATGGATACCTAAAAGGCCTTAGACAGGGTGAATTGGATTTCCATGATGGAATTACTTTGAAGGCTAGGTCTTGGTGAGTGAATGTTAGGTTGGACTTTGGCCCTGTACTGGAAGTCTAAGGCCTGAGTGAAGATGAATGGTATTTTGTCCGACTACTTCAGTATTGGCAATGGGACTAGACAGGGTTGTCCTTTATCCCTTTACTATTTGCCCTTGTCTTGCAACCCTTCTTACAACTGGTTTGTAGTAATAGGGATATTACAGGGATCATTAATGGCTATACAGAGCACAATTGATAGACTTATGCCAATGACCTCCTTTTTTATCTCTCCAACCCCAATATTTCTCTTTTGGTTCTCATGAAAGAACTTTGCAGGCTTGGCCTATTCAAATTTATAATTAAAATAAATCTGAGCTTTTGCCAATCCATGTTATTTCCACCATAGCAGACTATCTACACTAAATCTCCATTCCTTCACTTTTGTATGGCTGAAGGGATCATTACTGTACTTGAGTATTCATATCTCATCTGACCCGAAACACTTTTATTACCTTAATTATGGGGCGCTGTTGGTTAGTGATGGGAGATTTGAAGCTTTGGCAGGTCCATCCTTTGATATGGTTTGGGAGGGTTAGTGTTTTCTGAAAATGATGATCCTCCTGAGGACTGTATATCTATTATATGTGGTGCCTATTTCCCTGCCACAGCCATTCTTCAATCACTTGTCAGGCTTTCCTGACTTTTGTTTGGCATGGGAAGAGATTGAGACTCTCTTATGACATACTGCGTAGACATACATTGGATGGTGGGGTTGACTTACCGGACATAGCTCTATATTACAAGGCTATGACTCTAGTACAAATTCTAAACTGGCGTCATGATGCCTCAGCTAAGCTTTGATGGCAGGCAGAGACCTAGAGTGGGGGCACCTTGGCTCCCAACTGTTTCTAGATGACTTTCTGACTAGATGTCACCTTTGACTCAGAACATGTTGGCGGTCTTGAATAGACTGAATGCGACTGGCCCTTATGCTCCTAAAATGTTCTCTTTGGCACCTTTAGGGAGATTTCTATTGTTCCAAGATCATGGGCTCATTCATTCTTGGGGAGATGGTGGGGACACATCCTGTGCAAAATGTGCCCCCCCCCCGAGGCAAATTGTTACCCTTAGCCATTCTTCAATCCTATTAAAGGCATTTTCCATGTGCGGAATGGAGATACCACCAACTACCAGACTTTTTTGTCAAATTAGTACCCAAGTTATGACCATGGGATGATCTCTCCCCATTTGAGTCCATGTGTATGAAACTTCCAGACTCGAGGCACCTGCTTTCTCATATGTAAAATTTAGCTCTTGGTGCTCATTCTGTGTCCATTCCATATTATATACAGGAATGGATTGGAATTTATCCTCACAAGTTCAGAGAATTATTAAATTGACCCATTAGTACTCCTATCCAAGAGCCATTCTATAAATTCCTAACTAGGTGGTATAAAACACTCTCCAGTCTGGCCCAGATGTCTCCTACTGCTGATATGCATTTTTGGAGGGCTTGTGGACAACGAGGCACCTTTCTCCGTATTTGGTGGTTCTGCCTTAAGATTAAGGCTTTTCAGGAATAAGTTGTCCTCAGGATTAAGAAGACAACCCTCAAACCCATAGTCAGCTCTTCTCAGGGGAGGACTGACCATTCGGAAACTCAGGCACCGAGGGCCCGGTAATCTAGGATTAGCCCAGACAATAATAATAATTTTTTTTTTTTTCTCATTGCCCCATACTATAAGGACACTTATGGTCTCTTTAGTAGTTTTTTTTTTTTTTTTTTTTTTTTTTTTTTTTATATATGGTGGTTAGTAGTCTGGTGTGAACTAATAAGCCCCCAAGACCTTTAGCATACTGCCAATCCAGGTTTGATGGATCTCAGCCAGAGCGGTCTGACCACCTCATTTTGATTGGTTTGAAGGTACACACAACAGGAAGCCGGCCAGAGGGGATTTCCCAGACAGGTCTTTTTCTTTAAGGAGAGCCTCGTCAGAGGTTGGGGGCGGGATAACATGTCGGGTATCTGACCCAGTAGAGCGGGGTTAGCACACGCGTACAAAGTGGCCGTCAAATGCGCGTGAAGGGGGCCCACGTGATCGCGCAGACGGACCTTCCTTCTCATACTGCGCATGCGCATGTTGGTTCACGCATGCGCAGTTGTGAGCATGGAGCAATAGCGTGCGTTCCACACACAGGGTAAACCAGCAAGCAAATGAGGGAAGTCTATGTCCTCCCTCTGCAGCTGACTACAAAGCATCATGGATCCAAGAACATTTGATCTAATCCCCTTCATCAACGGATCGTGAAACGCATGCAGCTGCCTGGTGATATATATATAAAAAATACACAGCATCGGGTTGAAGGTCGGAGTGGGGATGTATATGGGTTTGTAAATATATATATATATATGTGGATTCAAGAGTTCTGATCTAATCCTCTTCATTATCGGATCATAAAACGCATGCAGCTGCCTGGTGGTATTAAATACATAAAATACATAAAATACAAAAAACACACAGCTCCGGGTTGAAGGTCTGAGTGTGGGTGGATATGTCTAGATGTTTGTACATATATATACATGTGGCTGTGTCACTATGGACACTTAACCATTAAGATATCCGGCGATTAACAATCTGTATTGGGAATTTATGACTATTGTCACATTGATCGCTATGTTTCCATCCAGCGTTATGACAAGTCCTCTGGATGAAGTCCATGGGACACATTGTTCACTAATGTAACACGGAACATGACAATTATTTATAATTGTTGATGATTATCATCTCCTTTGGTGTCACCGTCAAAATGAGGGATTAGATGCACACTAAGTGGTGTATGCAAAATGTGGGTTCTTCATAGATAGATTTTATTAATTATATATATATTATATATATTTTTTATATATGTTTTTTATGCATTTTATATATTTTATAATTTATATGTTATCTCTCTCTAATGGCATTGCAAATATTGATGGTCAGTTTATGAGATTCTGGCCCCTCCTACTATCCTGAGACTGCCCAACCCGGATGGGAGGGCTTAGTTTTAGTCCAGAGGTATGAGTATATATAGGAGGGAGCACTTATGGTTCAGTTAGCTCTGAGGAAGAAGGGATTCCCTTCGAAACGCGTCAGCTGTACTGAACACCCATTTCTCTGATGGGACTCATGTTATCTTCAAGTCCCTGAGAGGACTTACATGCCTGATTTTATTCGCTGTTTGTGAGTATGTTTTTTTACAAGCAATAAATTTTGGTTATTGAGGTAATGCGCAAGGCTGGTGCGCTTCTTGTTTTCCATTTCATTTTGCAGTGCTGATTGGGCTTCCCCAGCCTTGGTTTGGAGCTGCACAGCCCTTTATGCAGTGGTGGTCGTTCTCCCCAGGCCCGGTTCCTTCTTGTGCCACCTGTCTGAGTCCTGGAGCGCAGGAGAATTCTTTTTCGATTTACCGAGGGCCCGGGGTCAGTGAGGGGCCCCATGAAATGCCCTTGGTACCTTTTCATAGGCTTTTTTGAGTGTGGTTTGAGTGTGGGCGAGGACACAGGGGCCCCATGATCCCCCATTGCCCAGTGGTCCCATGAGTTGTCAGTCTGCCCCTGGCTCTCCTTTACATTTTCTATTTCATGGAGTACCTTCCTCCCTAAAATCTTTTAGAAGTGCGTCACCCCTCATTTGCTGAATGCAGAAAAATCTTTAATTCACAGATTTTGGAAACAGACTACCTGCCCTTCATCAGCAGATTGGAAACATGAAGTATATAAGATTATGGAGGATGGAACGCTGGGTACGTACGGCTAAAAACCAACAGAAGAAGTCTGGGGATGTACGAGGGGTTGGATGTATTACTCTGACCAGATACCAGATACCAGATGCCTAAATACCTTTCTTGCAGATTAGGTAGTAACACCACTGGCTACTTCAACTTGGAATAACACCTGTAGTATGTTCTATTGCTGAACCTACCCCCCGCCCCCCCAGGTCTTAAAGATATTAATTTGTTTTTGATAGGACTTTTTATTTTTCTAATATAGTCACCTTCATTGGACTGTCTATTGTATTGTACAAGCCTTATTTGGCATTTCCTTGTACATTAGTTGACCATCCAACTTTGGCCCCTATTTTTTTGTTTACCTGAATACATGCTTGACTTAAGTATTGTAAGTGTCCCAGTATATGTTGGGTTCAACCCCCTCTTGTATATCCACCTCTTCTTGGATTTTGTATACCCGTGTTTACCAGTATACCAGTTACCCGAACTACCCTCCAATCTGATCCACCTAAACAGAAGAGGATGGATCCCCTTTCATTTCTTTTAGTGGACCTGATCAGACCCAATCCGTTTATATCCACCTATACATAGGAATGCCTGGACCTTTTGTGATCAAGTCCCCCTGAAAAACAGACAGGTGGACCTGATTGGATCACCCTTGTGAAAGGGGCCTTAGACATTTACTTGCATCTAAAACTAACAACAATATGGGATGCTTTTAAGGTATGGAGTTTGCAGATTACTCATTACTCAATCACTACTGGAATCAGATGACTCTACTGAAGCATCTAAATTACATGTGTGTATCACATTGATTACTTTTGCAAATGAGACCTGGCATATAAAATTATTACATTTATTAATCTTCATTATTATCACAGTTTTACCAACCCCCCTCCATACCTTTGTGTCTCCTCATGTTTGTATGTCAGTATACACCACATTAATTATTATTTGTAATGCTAAAAAACATTCTGACATCACATCAGGTATGTATACAACTGCCCTACAAGTGTGGAACTACAAAATTAATTGACAGCCTATATATATATATATATATAGAAGGCATTAATTTAGTTAGAAATGCATTAGTAATTGTGAAGAGGGCAGGTACTATTAAATGTCAACTTGCAGCATTATGCTGGTATTTGCTGGACACAACATCTCAATTAATTGTGCTACTGTGTAATAATAGCTTTGAGTTCCAAGAACGAAGGGTGAGCAAGGTCTTACACTACGCAGCTGTGGCAGAATACCAATATGAATAGATTTTTCTCATTGTAGGCAGCACAGGAGTGATAAAATATTACCTATGCATTTTCTCCCAATGCATAGGGGATGATATGTAACACTCATTATGATAAAAAAAAGTATTTTTATATCCTCAAGCTATAATCAATTGCACTTCATTAATACAAAGGAAAATCTTTACTAATTAGCTTTTTATGATCAAATAGATATCACTATGAATGTTTCATAGCAACCAAGATTAAATTGTTTATTGCTCTACAGACAAACATTAAAACAGTCCAAACTATATTAATAGGTGATAGAAACATAATACGAAAATGATTATGCAAAAATAAATTTGAAATCCAGGCTGTTTTACAGCACCAATCTAACGCTAGAGCAGGTATGATTATACAATGTATAGTTTTTTTTTCATTCAATTCCACTAATACTTTAGGTTTTTAAAAAGTTAAAATGTGTAGATGTATAATAGACAACATGTGGCGAAAATATGCAGACAGGTCCTGGAGGATGAAGGAATTGACACCATGGAATGGCCCCCACCCCCACATGACCTAAATCCAATAGAACCACCTCTGGGATACCATGTTTCAGTCCATCCAATGCGCCAGATTGCACCTCAGACTGTCCAGGAGCTTAATGATGCCCTGATCCAGATCTGGGAGGAAATACCCCAGGACACCATCCGTTGTCTCATTAGGAGCATGCCATTCTCAGGCCTGCATAGAAGCACATGGGGGCCATACAAACTACTGAGTATAATTTTAAGTTGTTGCAATGAAATTTCAGCAAAATGGACTAATCTGCTGCATAATTTTTTCACTTTGGGTGTCTTTGAATTCAGTCCTCTGCAGGTTGATCATTTTCATTTCCATCCAACGATGGAGCATCCTTACGTTCCTAACACATTTTTTTACTGCAGTGAAGCAAACCATTGCAAATGCCTGGAAAAAAACCTGCTATCCCTTTTAAGAACTTAAAACCACCAATAATCTTTGCATGACATATGAGAAGATGGCAGTCACGTTAGATGACAAGATGCCCAAATTCTTAAAAAAATGAAAACCTTGGATCTCTAATTACATGCCAGCAGACATTGAATGTACAATTTTAACTAATTCAAACGTTGATATATGACCTTAGGATTTAGGATCCTTCTTACCTCCCCCTCTCTCCTTCCCTATCCCCTGCCCCCTTTTTTCGCTATTTGTCCATGAACCACCCACCATTGAGAAGGCCATGTGCAATTCTATCTGCACACTATACTTTTGTCCTCATGATACATTCCTTTTAGAATGTCCCCTCCCCCTCTCTTTTAAAATACAGTATGTTTACTGGTGATTTTACATCTACACTAGACTATCACTTCCCTAACCCTTAATATTTTTTTTTCATTTATTATTTTATCTTAGTTTAGTTTATTATTTTGAATGTTTTTTACTGTTGTTGCTCCTGAACCCTTTGTACGCTTTGCGATGAACTAAACATGCTTTGATTTCATGTTGTTTTTGTAAAACTTTAATAAACATATTGAAAAGAATCTCAACTGCTTTCATGCCAATCTTATAGAGGTTTCCAACTATATATACTTTTTTTTACACATCCTCTAGCTACCTGCACTCATCACTGAGTAGCCAGACAGTTCTGGGACTGCTCTTCTTCTGGACCCTATATCAGCTGCTTTGTTCTCATCATCACTTATGGTATGATATGACGAACATTATTTTGTCATGTGAATTTACCAATGAAAGGTATTGGCTACATTTAAGATGGCACAAGACATTTCTGGTAATAATTAAAGCTAAAGCCCAAAAGTACTTGGCTTGTGATTTTTACTCATAGTGACTTCCTCCTTAAGTCTCCCAACACTCTCATTATGACTCATATAAAAAGATGTGTGACCGTGTGAAGTTCCACACTGTACTTTCCAGCATACATTCTTATCAATGTGTCTTCAGTGAAGTCTGGTGACAAGCTGGGTACTTCTTCATCCTCAGAATTAGGCTTTCCTCATTACTACAGATTTCATGTAGTGACCACTGGTGTCACTGTGGTCCTGCAGAGTGCAGTCCCAGTGTTCACCAGGGTGTCTTCCAGCCATCAGCATGTCACAGGAATTAGTGGTCACCTGATTCTGGCTGATGGGAGGATATTTAGCTCAATCTCAGCTGATTCTCAGCTACTCAGCATGTTACCTATATGCCTATGCTACTCTGGTGTTTTTTTATGTTTTTTGAATCCTGTGATCCTGAGTCTGCCACTTATACATGTTTCTGATTGTATATTGCCACCTGTACCTGCTCCCCATGAAACTGACAGCCATTCATGGCCCCGTGCCTGATCTTTTTTACCCACTACTCCTTATACTCCTTGTATGAGACTGCTTTACCAGATTTCCTCTCATCCCATATTTGTATATAGTTTTGTGTATTTTTTTTTTTTTAAAACATAAGTTTTGTGTATAGTTAGATAAGTTGTCTCCTTACACGAGTGTTCATTGGTGATATAGAGGTTGTTGTGTTTATGTCGTGTGTTCAATAAACGTCAATGCTTTTTTGCATTTATTTCTGAGTCTAATATCCTCTTTAAAGCTCACATATCTGGTCACACCTGGTCTACAGTATACCAGTATGTGGTATCCTAATGTATCCCTGATTAAAATAGTCCTGCTGCTAACATTGTTGTATCCTCCTGCATGATCTTATTTTTGTTTTTTGTTTTTAATGTATAAACTTCTAATGCAATTACTAAAATATAAATAAAAATAGTTGGTAATGCTAAAAAAAAATAGTTGATATGACAGAATAAGAGGCAAAAGAATATAACTATTTATAAAGTATTCAGAAAACGTTACATTATTCATTAGCAGCCCAAACACACTTAGGCCTCACACAATGGGCTGCATTAACATACAATATATTTTTTGCTCTTTTCTTTTCCACAACAAATAAGTGATTCTGTCACAAGTATTGAACTGTTTAAACAAAGCATTATCAGCAAACCTTTCATCTTTTCAGGCAAGTGGGTTCCTTCAAAAATCAGAAAATATTTATAAGCTGTGATCTGCTTGGACACCATGCAATCACCACAACAAAGAAAGCTCAATAGAAGACCCTTTGCTTTGGCACCCACTTCATTCTATTTAGACCTGGAGTTCCATTTGGTTTGAGTGGATCATCCTTGTTGGAGATGCACAGCAGTAGCAAGTCAGCTAGAGCCTTAGCAAGATTATTCTATTAGTATGCACATCTGTGGGAGCAGTAAAAGGTGGTTCTGTCTTTAATTAAGGAGATATGAATCGCTTGTAAGCATTTTTCTTACAGTCATATCATCCCTGCCTGCTATCTTTACTTAAACAGAGCAGGAATGGCTTTACTTGGAAAAAGAAAAAGAAAAGTGATAAATGAAAAAAGATTAAAAATATGAATCTAATGATAGTGTACAAAATTAAACATAAAAAAAAATAGTAAAGGATTGAAAAATGGCTGGGACTGGACCAGTGCTTGTCACTCAAAGTATGGGTTTCTACACTTTCTATCTTGTTTAAAACACCTTTAGCCTCTCACTACTTTTAATATGACCTAATCTGTGCCGCAGATCAGCAGTAAAGCACATCTGATATTTGTGGTTATACTAGGATTTGATCTCTCCTCCCTTAGAACACCATAACTTGTTCCAGGACTCAGAAGTATGGGCATCTCCGAAACTCACTGCTCACTACCAGCATCCTAACTTTCCTCCTAAACACCAGCCCACCATGTAGTACTGCAAAAAAACCTTCAAAAACTATACTAGAAATTTGTTTTACCACTGGTTAATTTGTATGACATTAAGAGATGTATCTTTATTTTGTGGTAGCTTTTAGATCTGTTGTGGCTGCTACTACCACCAGTCAGTTCTACATCATTAGCATTGTATTAAAAAAAATTAGGTGCCCCGGCCAAAACTACCTTAAAAAAAAGTTACACAAAATATGTCAAAATATGGTGTCACTGAAGCAGCAGCTATCCATGAGAATTACATTATTCTGCTGTAACACCACTTACAGCTTAAGGACATCTCAAAATAATATTGAAAGAATTTAAGTTTTTGTACCATGTTATCATGGGAGTTGCATTCAAAAGAGAACCCTCACCCCACCGTATTTATTTATTTCATTGGCATATGGTAGTGCCCAGTGTGACGATCGCAGCGTCCGACCCCAACCCTTCTCACCAAACTCATGACCGAAGGACTAGCCAATCTAAAACCACGCTGTCACATGCGTAACAATGCCACGCCCAGCTGCACCCTGCACAAATACCACAATCTGTGTACCTGCAGCCTGGGAGCGATTGTTACTGGGTCAGGTTAATTACGCAATTAACCCTTCACACTGCCACCACCTCCTTTTTGTACAGAGAAAGAGGAAACTCAGCAATATTAGCAATAACACTGTGATGTTTGAAGAGCTTTAGAAACAGTTCAACACTTTCAGAAAGTAAGATTTATTACTAAAAGGTCGAAAGGGTGCAATAAAAATATTTGCAGAAAAAGATGTAGCCAATATACATATATATATATATATAAATATACAGAGAGCAATCACACAGCAACGAGATAACAGAAAGAAGTTTAGAGAGAGTACTTGCCAAAAGTCCTGGGTTAAGCAGATCAAGTTTCCTGAGCAAAAGGGTGCCGTATCTCCCAAAGTTGGTTCCGATGTTAAAAAGGGAGGATTCTTCAACTTCAACACAACCTACTCAATTTATCTTAACTCTCTGCTCCAAGCATAACAGCCTGTCTAGGAACTCAGCAGGGTGTCTCCTTGAAGCACAGAACCAATTGCCTCATTTGGGGAGGGTGTTGCAGGCGGAGACCCAAGCTAGAACCAAAATCCCTCCCAGTTTATATCATGATCCATAACTTACCCTCAGTGCATGTAGCAGCCTTGCCATTAGTAGATTAATATGCAGAAGCATCTGCTGAACGTCTAGATATTAAATATGACATACCTGCTTGGGATGGTTAAGGAGATATTATTTTCTGCTCTCCTTTAGATTTCAGCTAGGGGGTGTAACATATTAGCCGACTTGTATTAAAGTGACCGATCTGAATATATGCCTGGTTTCCTTGTAAGTTTTCCATATTTCCAGATATAAAATTATATGGAAAAGGGGATTTTTAAATGTGAGTCTGTTTTACAGCTAGGTGGAATGTATTTGAAGCTCAGTGACTGGTTTATGGTTTTAAGATATCTCAGATTGAGAAGCTAACAGACACCCGGGCACCAGCTAGTGTGTGATTTATAACCATGCAGCTCTCCCACTGTGCCTGTGATCTCTGGCATCATACAGACCACATTCCTGAGGGAGGGGGGAAATTGGAGGGAAGCTGATTTGGGAGTAGAAATGATACAAGATGGAGGATCCTTAGCAAGATGGATGACCGCGTCCATCTTTGTATGCACAGTTGCTACACCCAATTCCTCACATTTTTTGTTTTTGAAAATGTGAAGAATTGATTTTCAAGATGGTGTTCAATCTACCATGATAGTAAAGGCTTGAAAAAAAATAAAAATAAATAACAAACATTTATTTATTTATTTATTTATCGAGTTTATATAGCGCCAAAGGGTTTGCTCAGCGCTGTACAATAGAGGGGGGACAATACATGAAACAGAACAGTAACATCAAACAGTACACAAGGGGTAAGAGGGCCCTACTCTTTCGAGCTTACAATCTAGGAGGGAGGGGGTAGAGGCACAGGAGGAAACGGCTGTGGGGGATGGAGTGGTAGGAGGAGGGAAGGGCAGCGGCTGTTAGGTGAGGGTGGGGTAGGCTTCCCTGAAGAGGTTGGTTTTCAGGGAGCGCCTGAAGGTGAGGAGGGAAGGTGACAGTCTGATGAATTGGGGTAGTGAGTTCCAGAGGATGGGGGAGGACCTGGAGAAGTCTTGCAGTCGTGCGTGGGAGGAGGAGACCAGGGAGCAAGATAGAAGGAGGTCCTGTGAAGAGCGAAGGGTACGGGTAGGGTGGTACCTGGGAATCAGGTCGGTGAGGTAGTTAGGGGCAGTGTTGTGAATGGCCTTATAGGTCAGGGTGAGCAATTTGAATTTAATGCGTTGGGCAATGGGGAGCCAGTGGAGGGAGAGGCAGAGGGGGGTGGCAGAGGTGGAGCGGCTGGTGAGGTGGATGAGTCTGGCCGCTGAGTTCAGGATGGTCTGAAGCGGGGAAAGCCTGCACTGGGGTAGGCCGGTGAGGAGGGAGTTGCAGTAGTCCAGGCGTGAGATAATCAGGGAGTGTACTAGTAGTTTAGTGGTGTCTGGGGTAAGGAAGGAGCGTATCTTGGAGATGTTCCGGAGGTGGAGCCTGCATGTGTTTGTGAGAGATTTGATATGAGGTTGAAAGGAAAGGTTTGAGTCTAGAATGACACCAAGGACCTTGGCTTGCTGGGCGGGATTGATGGTGGTGTTGTTGGTAGTGATGGAAAGGATGGGGGGGGGGCGCGGGCTGGGGGGAAGATGAGAAGCTCGGTTTTGGAGAGGTTGAGTTTGAGGAAATGGAGCGACATCCAGTCAGAGATGTCGTTTAGGAGGTGAGTGATGCGGGCGGAGAATGTGGGGGTGAGGTGAGGGGTGGATAGGTAGATTTGAGTATCATCAGCATAGAGGTGGTAATTGAAGCCGTGGGAGTGTATGAGTTTGCCAAGGGAGGAGGTGTAGATGGAGAAGAGAAGGGGTCCAAGGACAGAGCCCTGGGGGACCCCAACAGAGAGGGGGAGTGAGGAGGAGGTGGCACCGTTGTAGGAAACGCTGAAGGAGCGTTGGGATATATAGGACGAGAACCAGGAGAGAGCGGTGTCTCTGATGCCAAGAGAGAGTAGTTTATTAAGGAGGAGGGGGTGGTCGACTGTGTCAAAGGCCGCGGAGAGGTCTAGGAGGAGGAGGACAGAGTAGTCGCCTTTGGCTTTGGCGGTTAGTAGATCATTGGTGATTTTGAGGAGGGCAGTTTCGGTGGAGTGAAGGGGACGGAAGCCGGACTGTAGTGGGTCAAGGAGGTTGCTGTCAGTCAGGTGGGTGCTTAGGCGATTGAAGACCAAGCGCTCAAGGAGCTTGGAAGTGAGTGGCAGCAGGGAAATTGGTCTGAGGTTGTTGAGGTCAGTGGGGTCCAGGGAGGGCTTTTTGAGTACGGGGGTGATGTGCGCATGTTTTAGGGGGGAGGGGAAGACGCCGGTAGAGAGGGAGAGATTAAAGATGTGGGTAAGGGAGCGGATGAGGGAAGAGGGGGGTGACCGGAGGAGTTGAGAGGGGATAGGGTCCAGGGGGCAGGTAGTGAGGCGGGCTTCTGAGAAGACTCTGCTGACTTCCTCAGTGGTAGTAGGGCTGAAGGAGTGCAGTGATGGGGGGGTTACGGTAGGCAGGGCCTTGGGTGTGGTGGGGGGCAGTGCCGTTGCGAGGTCAGAGGAGGGGAGAGATGAGGGGGTGATGGAAGGGGGGAGGCTAGATGGGGAGGTAGATTGCAAGTTGACTATGTCCTTGCGGATTGCGTCAATCTTGTTGTGGAGATGAGTGGCAATCTCGTGGGCGGTAAGTGACGTACTGAGTGGAGGAGGGGGGGGAGAGAGCAGGAAGTTGAAGGTGGAGAAGAGTCGGCGAGGGCAGGTGGAGAGGGTGTTAATCAGGTTAACAAAGTAGGCCTGCTTGGTGGCGTGGAGGGAGGAGGTGTAGGTGAGGAAGGCAGATTTGTAGAGGGAGAATGCATGAGGGGACCTGGTTTTGCGCCATAGTCTCTCCAGCGCACGACTGCGACGTTTGAGGCATTTAGTGTGGTCGTTCTGCCATGGTTGGAGCGGTCTGGGTTTGATGTTGCGTGTGGTTAGGGGTGCCAGAGAGTCTAGGGTAGCTGATAGTGAGTCGTTGTACGTGGAGGTGGCTAGGTCAGGACATGACAGTGGAAGGATGCTGTCGTGTAAGCGGTCGGCAGCCGAGTGGAGGGGGGCCGGGTGCAGGTTGCGGAGGTTGCGGCTGGTGATGGTTTGGCGCACTGGGGGGGGGAGTTAGGGGAAGGGGAGGTGGAGAACGTGAGGAGGTGGTGGTCGGAGAGAGGGAAGGGGGTGTTAGTGAAGTGGTTGAGGGTACAGAGGTGGGAGAAGACGAGGTCCAGGGTGTTCCCATTGATGTGGGTGGAGGATTGAGTGTATTGTGTGAGTGTGAAGGAGGAGGTTAGGTGGAGGAGTTGGGAGGTAGCTGGGGTGTTGTCATTGATGGGGATGTTGAAGTCCCCGAGGATGATGGTCGGTAGCTCAGAGGAGAGGAAGAAGGGAAGCCAGGCGGCGAAGTCATCCAGGAAGCGGGCTATGGATCCGGGGGGCCTGTAGATCACTGCGATCCTTAGGGGGGTGGGTGAGAAGAGCCGGATGCAGTGAGCCTCGAAGGAGGAGAAGGTTAGGGAGGGGGGGTTAGGGAGGACCTGGAAGGTGCTCAGCGGTGATAGGAGCAGGCCGACACCACCACCTTTGTGACCGCTCAGTCTTGGTGAATGGGACCAGACGAGACCTCCATGGGAGAGTGCCGCAGGGGAGGTAGTGTCAGTGGCCTGTACCCAGGTTTTGGTGATGGCTAGGAGGTTGAGGGAGCGGGAGATAAAGAGGTCATGGATGGCAGTTAGTTTGTTGCAAACCGAACGGGCGTTCAGAAGTGCAACCGAGAGAGGGGGGATGGATGCGGGGAGGAGGTGCACAGGTATGAGGTTGAGGGGGTTGCGGCGGCTGGTGGGGGCAGGGGGGTCCCTGGAGAGGGGGAGAGGTGGTGAGGGGCCAGGGTTCGGGGAGATGTCCCCAGCGGATAGGAGAAGGAGAAGGGTGAGGAGGGTGGCATGGGAATGGGAGGTGTAGGAGCGTGTGGGTCTGGTAGTGGTGGCACGTGGGTCGACCGGGGAGTGGAGTACCAGGAGGAGGTGGTGAGTGCCGTAGTGGGGAGAGGGCAGAAGTGAAGGGGCAATGTAGAGCTGTTTTGGGGGGGTGGGCGGGTAGAGGGAGGCGATTTTTGGGATGGAGGAGAGGAAGACGAGGAGGAGAAGTGCAGGTGGCATGCTGGGGTGAGTGCAGTGCTGTTCGGGTCGGGGGAGGTGAAGGGATACGGGTCAGGGCGAGGTGATGTGGAGAGTCTGTATCACCGTGGAGGAGTCCACTAGAGTCCTTCTATACCTGCAATCTGTGAGTGCAGTATGCTGGCGTCCGAGGGGTCTTCAGTGGGTCCGGTGGATCTGCGAGTGGAGGGGTCGTAGGGTGCGATGTCTGGGGGTGTTGGTAGGCACAGCGTCTGGTGATGTTGGCGGCTCGGTGGCTGGAGATTCGCTGGGTGGTCCGGGAGATTCGCTGGGCGACGTCTTGATTTGCTGGGTGGTCCGGGTGTTGGGTGTCCAGAGGTGGTAGCTGGGTGCCCGGTAGCTGGGTGCTGGGTGTCCAGGGGTGGTAGCTGGGTGCCCGGTAGCTGGGTGCTGGGTGTCCAGGGGTGGTAGCTGGGTGCCCGGTAGCTGGGTGTCCAGGGGTGGTAGCTGGGTGCCCGGTAGCTGGGTGGTAGCTGGGTGCCCGGTAGCTGGGTGGTGGGTGTCCAGGGGCGGTAGCTGGGTGCAGGGTGACCAGGGGTGGGCCCAGAACCGATGTATGGGTTGGGCAGCGGAGCAGCGATCAGTGGGCCTGAGCTGATTCCTGGTGGTCAGGGATGGACACAGGGCTAGTGGGGAGGGCCCTGCGAAGGCTGGCAGGTCTGTGGGGATCGGTGGTGGCAGCTTACCCGTTCTGGTGGTGCTGCCGTGCAGGTATCCTGGGGTGGTCCTGGGCTGCTGTCAGCTTGGTGGTCCTTGCTTGCTGTTCCTGGTGGTCCAGGGTAGTCAATGAGGACCCAGGGCTGATGGGGAGGGCCCTGGGCAGGCAGGCAGGTCGGTGGTACCCGGTGATCAGAGCGGAGACGGTCCGGGCAGATGTCCGGCGATGCGGTCCGGTCGCGGCAAAAATTGAGGCCCTGGCTTCAGGTGCGCGGGTAGGCCGCGATTCCCGGAGCTCCGGGAAAAGGTCCAGAAGCTTACCCTGGTGGTCGGGCTGGGCCGGGAGTGTCTTAGGGGCCCCGCTGGGGTCCACTGCGGGCCGGATGGCAAACATGTTATACTTACCTACTATGTTAAATGGATTTGCACATAGCAGCTCCAATCCTTCTCTGTTTGGGTCACCCGCCTGCGCTCCTGGCTCCTTCCCTCTGATCAATGCTCTCCATAACAAGTCGTTTGCTATGAGGGCTCTCGAGCACACTCACTCCCGAGCCCTGCTCTAAACACCCATAAGACACGCAGAGCTGTGGCTTGGCTCCACCCTCCACTCTTTCCACACTGGCTGTGAGTGACAGCAGTGGAAGTCAATGAAGAAAGAGAGACCCAGAAGAGCTGATGCTCCAATGCACATTTCTCGATCGAGAGGGGGCTCGGGGGGGGCAGTGGAGGAAGCAACACACAGAAGGCCTTTTATCTTCATGCATTATATGTAGGAAAGTAAAAAACCTTCAGTCTTTAGAACCACTTTTAAGTTTGCAATTTACAAATTTCACAACAGGATTAAAGAATGCTTAGCAAACCAACCCAGACATTTATGCTTATCCATAATTTTAGGATGAATTAAGCAATATGTAAATACACCTAATATCTGATTATACTTAATGGGTATGTCAACAACATCAATTAACTTATGTTATGTGCTTCCCTTTCATCCGTTAAATACACCACTGAAACCGTTTTGTTATACCTATTTGATAGGTGCAAAAAATTCACTGATAGGTGCAGAAGTCCAATGAGTTCCAGTGGATTATTCCTGTGCCACTGTGAAATCTCAAGCAGTATTATCAGCTTTGTGCAGGCCAACTAAGTGAACTACAGAGCAACCCCTCCTAAGTTATGTAGATAAGGATAGGGAAGGTGTTTTGTATTCTAAATCAAGAGCAAGCAGCCTAGGATGACAACATTGTTTCTCCTTAGATACAGTAGAGTGAATGAGCATTGCCACTATAGGATAGGAAGAGTGTTACTGACTGGATTACTATGTGAAAATTAGGAAAACAAAGCCTAATGAATCCATTGCATCTAACAATTGGTAAGCTTCCATATGTTACATTTTTGTTCATACTTGCAAGCATCATGATGAATTTCCACCACACTTCCAAAGATCAGGCAATGCTGCTTTCTAACGTTTTAGCTGGAAAAGGATATCTACGAATAAATGAGTGATACAGTTTCTAAAATACCATAGATATTATTTAAATTAGATTGTAGCTCTATTTATTGCAGGCAATTAACCTAGCACTTTAGTTTTTCATTGCAGTCCTTGCTCTCAAGATCATACAATCTGATGTCCATATCTCACATGTTTATGTTCACACTAGGGCCAATTTAGATAAGACAGCATGTCCTTGAAGTGTGGTTAAAAAAAAAGTGCACAGAAGAAGCCCACACAAACACAAGGATAACATGTTGCAGTACTGTTTAATTCCACCCAGGACTGACACTTTCTGCATGAGGTTTGCATGTTGTTCTTGTGTTTGTGCTATCTGAAACACCAGAATTAGATATATAGAACATCCGGCAGCTCAGTGGTTAGCAAAAAAGTGCTAACCACTGTGCTGCCTGATGTTCTATATATCTAATTCTGTTATTTCAGATTTCTAAGTTTATATAGAAGATTCTAAGTTCATTTGTTTTTATACCTTTCTTGACACTCCAACTTCTATAACTAGAAAGGTCATTCAGTACTCCAATAGCAAGTTGGCATTTCACCATTTTTGTTCTGTAATATGTGCTTTCTTAACACAATACAGCATGATATTGGAGAACTATATAACTGTGAGTGGAATGGTAAGACAAGGCCATCACTCAAAATTGAAACAAATATAACCATTCATTTCTAGAAATATATTAACTTATACATTTGGCCAATATGAGCTTTGATATACATTGGATTGAATCAGACAAATCTCACACATAGTTTATCAATTTAATAAACTATATATTTTTTGCATTAAAAATGTATAGGAAATCACATAAAAAGGTCTGCCTTACTCCGTTATATTGATGTTAGAGTATTGCATTATTATAGCAATCACAATGCTGGTAGTGTCAACAATGGTAGTAATAATCCTTATCCTTATAACTAGAGATGAGCGAATCGAAGTATCCGAAGTGGAATTCGAGTCGAATATCGGAAAAATTTCGATTCGTGCCGAATCCGAAAAACAGCCTAATTCGGACGCGCGAATCGAAATTTTTCCGAAAATGGCGGCTGACATGTGCGGCGACGGAGCGGGGATGTCGGGGAAGGCGCGCAGACAAGGCGCGCTGCCCCATAATGCATTCCTCAACGACATGTGATCGCATCAGCCAATCAGCAGCCAGCCAGCCAGCACTGTGTAATGGTCGAGGTATATATAGCGGCCATTTTGGAAATCTTCATTTGCCTGCAGTCATTGAACAGAGGCAGACCGCTCTGTACTAGGGACAGGGACAGAGTTAGGGCCACAGAAACGAGAATTGGGGACAGAGAGAAGTTACTTAGGGACAGAGAACCATTACTCAGGGACACAGACTTGTTAATGAGGGCCACAGAATCGTTATTTAGGGACAAAGAAACGCTAGTTAGGGCCACAGAATTCATACTCAGGGACAGACAGAATTGTTACTCAGTGCCAGAGAATTGTTACTTAGGGCCACAGAAACGTTATTAGGGCCACAGAATTTTTACTCAGGGACAGACAGAATTGTTACTGAGTGCCAGAGAATTGTTACTCAGGGACAGACAGAATTGTTACTGAGTGCCAGAGAATTCTTACTCAGGGCCACAGAATTCATTCTCAGGGACAGACAGAATTGTTACTCAGGGACAGACAGAATTGTTACTGAGTGCCAGAGAATTGTTACTCAGGGACAGACAGAATTGTTACTGAGTGCCAGAGAATTGTTACTCAGGGACAGACAGAATTGTTACTGAGTGCCAGAGAATTGTTACTCAGGGACAGACAGAATTGTTACTGAGTGCCAGAGAATTGTTACTCAGGGACAGACAGAATTGTTACTGAGTGCCAGAGAATTGTTACTCAGGGACAGACAGAATTGTTACTGAGTGCCAGAGAATTGTTACTCGCACAGACACAAAATTGTTACTTGCACAGACACAGAATTGTTACTCGCACAGACACAGAATTGTTACTCAGGGCCACAGAATTCATACTCAGGGACAGACAGAATTGTTACTGAGCGCCAGAGAATTGTTACTCAGGGACAGACAGAATTGTTACTGAGTGCCAGAGAATTGTTACTCAGGGACAGACAGAATTGTTACTGAGTGCCAGAGAATTGTTACTCAGGGACAGACAGAATTGTTACTGAGTGCCAGAGAATTGTTACTCAGGGACAGACAGAATTGTTACTGAGTGCCAGAGAATTGTTACTCGCACAGACACAAAATTGTTACTTGCACAGACACAGAATTGTTACTCGCACAGACACAGAATTGTTACTCAGGGCCACAGAATTCATACTCAGGGACAGACAGAATTGTTACTGAGTGCCAGAGAATTGTTACTCAGGGACAGACAGAATTGTTACTGAGTGCCAGAGAATTGTTACTCAGGGACAGACAGAATTGTTACTGAGTGCCAGAGAATTGTTACTCAGGGACAGACAGAATTGTTACTGAGTGCCAGAGAATTGTTACTCGCACAGACACAAAATTGTTACTTGCACAGACACAGAATTGTTACTCGCACAGACACAGAATTGTTACTCAGGGCCACAGAATTCATACTCAGGGACAGACAGAATTGTTACTGAGTGCCAGAGAATTGTTACTCAGGGACAGACAGAATTGTTACTGAGTGCCAGAGAATTGTTACTCAGGGACAGACAGAATTGTTACTGAGTGCCAGAGAATTGTTACTCAGGGACAGACAGAATTGTTACTGAGTGCCAGAGAATTGTTACTCAGGGACAGACAGAATTGTTACTGAGTGCCAGAGAATTGTTACTCGCACAGACACAAAATTGTTACTTGCACAGACACAGAATTGTTACTCGCACAGACACAGAATTGTTACTCAGGGCCACAGAATTCATACTCAGGGACAGACAGAATTGTTACTGAGTGCCAGAGAATTGTTACTCAGGGACAGACAGAATTGTTACTGAGTGCCAGAGAATTGTTACTCAGGGACAGACAGAATTGTTACTGAGTGCCAGAGAATTGTTACTCGCACAGACACAAAATTGTTACTTGCACAGACACAGAATTGTTACTCGCACAGACACAGAATTGTTACTCAGGGCCACAGAATTCATACTCAGGGACAGACAGAATTGTTACTGAGTGCCAGAGAATTGTTACTCAGGGACAGACAGAATTGTTACTGAGTGCCAGAGAATTGTTACTCAGGGACAGACAGAATTGTTACTGAGTGCCAGAGAATTGTTACTCGCACAGACACAAAATTGTTACTTGCACAGACACAGAATTGTTACTCGCACAGACACAGAATTGTTACTCAGGGCCACAGAATTCATACTCAGGGACAGACAGAATTGTTACTGAGTGCCAGAGAATTGTTACTCAGGGACAGACAGAATTGTTACTGAGTGCCAGAGAATTGTTACTCAGGGACAGACAGAATTGTTACTGAGTGCCAGAGAATTGTTACTCGCACAGACACAAAATTGTTACTTGCACAGACACAGAATTGTTACTCGCACAGACACAGAATTGTTACTCGCACAGACACAGAATTGTTACTCAGGGCCACAGAATTCATACTCAGGGACAGACAGAATTGTTACTGAGTGCCAGAGAATTGTTACTCAGGGACACCTAATCGTTGAATTAAATAGTATGTCAGACAACATGCAGAGGAGTGGCAGAGGAGGCAATGTTTTAGGAGCGAGCAGACGTGGCAGCAGAGGAAGGGGTCGAGGCAGCAGTATTCGCAGCCAGAGGCCAGTGCTCCCGGTGTCATCCAGCGGTCGTGTCTCCACCGACAACCCTGCCGTCATTGATTGGTTGGCTCGGTCGTCTTCCTCTTCCCAGGTCACCTCTGACACCTACAGCCAACGGTCGGTGGGTACGTCAGACACAACCGTTAGTTGGCATGGCCCGGGACCAAGCCCACTGAAATCACGTGTCCTCTACCTGCCCCTGTCCTTTGCTGTTCCCTCACCAAGCGAAGTATCGCATGCTGTGGGCTCAGCCCCACTGTACAGTGAGGAAGAGCTAACAGAGGGCGGTCAGGAACGGGGGGAGACATCGGCCTTTTCAGCAGCCAAGCGAACAAGTACTGGCGAGGAGAGTGGCTCGGTAGCCGGTCTAGAGACAGGTCTGTCTCCTGACCCAGACGCAGCCGAGGGGGCTAGTAGTGAGGCGGAGACCCTACTTGATGATGAGGAGGTTGATCGCACTTGGCAGCCTCGTCGTCATCAGGCAATTTCTTCCGCATCATCAGGAGAAGAGGGTGGCAGCTTGGCAGCGAGCAAAACAGTCGGTGGGTTGCCCAGGAGACAGCAGCAGGGTCGCATCAGTGTCAGTGGAGCCAAACGTCCACGGAGTAGAGCACCAGCTCCACTGCAGCCTACCACCACGGCCAGTAGTGGTGCCGGTGCGCACGGAGGAAGTAGCAGTCAGCCAGTGAAGAGTAGCGGGGGCAAAGTTTCCTACTCGGTGGTGTGGCAATTTTTCCTCAAGCCGCCCGAGGAAGTAAACGTAGCCGTATGTCGACTATGTGGCCAGAAATGCAAGCGTGGCCAGGGGGCCCATGTTGGGACTACAGCGTTGCGTCAGCATATGCAGCGTCACCATTCGGTGGCCTGGGAAAACCGTGATAAACATACGGCGGTTCTGCCTGCCCCAGCCCCCGCTCCATCACCCGCTCCGTTACTTGCTCCGTCACCCGACGTCGTCAATCGCCCTCTATCAGCCAGTCAAGGCTCCAACACCTCTGCTGAGGGGAGTTGTCGCTCATTGGCATCTTCCGCTCGTTCAGATGCTCCTTCTCCTGCTACTCCTCTTCTCGGATTCCGTCAACAGTCTTTCTTGGAATCCGTATCCAAGAGACAACAGTTTGCGAGCACGCACCCGACGGTGCAAAAGCTGAACGTCCTCCTGTCCAAGTTGCTGGTGCTGCAGTCCCTCCCTTTCCAACTGGTGGACTCAGCACCTTTCCGAGAAATGATGGCTTGTGCCGCGCCGCGGTGGAGAGTGCCAAGCCGTCATTTCTTTGCCCAAAAGGCAGTGCCAGCCCTGCATTCACATGTAGAAGAGATGGTGGGCCAGTCTTTGAGCATGTCGGTCTCTGCCAAAGTGCACGGCAGCGCCGACGTGTGGAGCTGTAACTACGGTCAGGGACAGTACATGTCATTTACGGCCCACTGGGTGAACGTGGTGCCGGCACAGCCGCACCAGCAACTTGGACAGGTCACGACGCTTTTGCCTCCACGTTTGCACGTCCTTGGTCCAGCAAGCATGTCCGCCTCTACCACCTCTTTTTCCGCCGTGTCCTCAGCCGCCACCCCCGTGCCAAGTCCCATTACCCGACCGGCATATCACATGTGCAGGGCGCAACGGTGTCACGCTGTGCTGCACCTGGTATGCCTTGGCGAACGTAGTCACACAGGGGAGGAACTGCTGAGTGTAATGAACAGAGAAATCGACAGATGGCTGTCTCCGCGCAAACTAAAAATCGGAACCATGTTGACTGACAACGGAAAGAACATGGTGTCTGCTCTGCGTCAAGGAAGGTTGTGCCATGCGCCATGCATGGCTCACGTGTTCAATCTGGTTGTCAAGCGGTTCCTAAAATCCACCATCCCACTGCAAGACATCCTTAAAATGTCACGTAAACTGTGCATGCATTTCAGCCATTCCTACACCGCAAAGAACACCCTCATTGAGCTGCAGCGGCAGAACGGAATTCCACAGCATCGCCTGATCTGCGACGTTGCAACAAGGTGGAATTCAACCCTACACATGTTAGACCGCCTTTACGAGCAGCGAAAGGCCATCACCGATTTCCTGATGTTACAAGCGGATAAAGGTACTCCCCTGTGTAACTTAGATGTCAGCCATTGGCAGCTCATGCGTGACACCTGCCGCTTGCTCAGGCCCTTTGAGGAGGCCACGCTATTCGTGAGTCGGCAGGACTATGGGATGAACGACGTCATTCCTCTGTTGCACGTCCTGGAACAAATGCTGTTAACAATGGCTGGTCAGGGTGCGGTAGACGTGGCGCACAGATCTCAACGCCACATGACCCCTGTGGGGGCAGGACAGGAAGAAGAGGAGGAGGTAGAGGAGGACATTTGTGCTCAGGAATTATTGAGTGAAATGGGTGGTTTTTCCACTCAGCGGACAGGAGTGGAGGAGCAGGAGCATCTGGTAGAGGAGGAGGAGGAGGAGACAGAGGACCCAGACGCACCGTGGCAGTATGCTGTGGAGATGGAGGCAGGGAGTCCCTCGCATTCCTTGGCACAAATGGCCCATAGCATGCTCGGTTGCTTGCGTAGCGACAGCCGAATAATAACCATCAGACAGAGGGATGACTTTTGGCTGTCCACCTTGTTGGACCCTCGCTACCGGTCCAAAATGGTGGCCTTTTTCACACCTGCTGAGAGGGAGGCCAAAATTACGTACTATAAAAACCACCTATGTAGTCAGTTGGTCTCTGCCTTTGTGCGCCAACGTCCATCCTCAGACACTGTGGGCCCTGTGCGCTCGCGTTCCGCTGGCATGGCAGCAGGGGAGGGGTGGGGTGGTAGGAGCAGTGGCAGCTCCACCAGCAGCGGCTGCCTCAGTCTGCAGTCGATGATGAGTAGCTTTCTTCACCAGCGCAGTGAGGAAACTACTAACCAGCCGCAGCAGCAGCAGCAGCAGCAGCATCAGGTGGACCTGGAGCAGGAGCTCAAACAACAGGCTTGGGCCTACTTGGACAGCACCCTGCCAACCGAGGTAGACAATCCCCTTGACTACTGGGCAACGAAACTTGACCTTTGGCCCCAACTAGCTGAATTTGCCCTTGAAAGGCTGTCATGCCCGGCCAGTAGCGTGGCATCGGAGCGCGTGTTTAGTGCGGCAGGAGGTATTGTAACTCCGCGGAGGACACGACTGTCCACCCAAAGTGTGGAGAGACTCACGTTTGTGAAAATGAATCAGGCGTGGATTAGTCTGGATTTCAAACCACCAGTTCCTGACACAACTGACTAAATCCGCCATGAATCATGCCTCAAACATGTGCCACTTTCAGGTCTCCTCACACTGCTGGTGTGTTAAATTTTTTGACATAGGGTGCAGGCAGATTACGGGCCTCCTATAGCTGCTGCCAGGCCCCTAATCTGCCATGGGCCCCTATATACCGCCTCCTCATGCTGCTGCCAAGTCCAGAGTCTGTCATGGGTCCCTGTACGGCCTCCCATTGCTGCTGTCTCCATCGCCACACTCTGCTGCCATGTGCCACTTTCAGGTCTCTTCACACTGCTGGTGTGTTAAATTTTTTGACATAGGGTGCAGGCAGATTACGGGCCTCACATAGCTGCTGCCAGGCCCCTAATCTGCCATGGGCCCCTATATACCGCCTCCTCATGCTGCTGCCAAGTCTAGAGTCTCTCATGGGTCCCTGTACGGCCTCCCATTGCTGCTGTCTCCATCGCCACACTCTGCTGCCATGTGCCACTTTCAGGTCTCTTCACACTGCTGGTGTGTTAAATTTTTTGACATAGGGTGCAGGCAGATTACGGGCCTCACATAGCTGCTGGCAGGCCCCTAATCTGCCATGGGCCCCTATATACCGCCTCCTCATGCTGCTGCCAAGTCCAGAGTCTGTCATGGTCCCTGTACGGCCTCCCATTGCTGCTGTCTCCATCGCCACACTCTGCTGCCATGTGCCACTTTCAGGTCTCTTCACACTGCTGGTGTGTTTAATTTTTTGACATAGGGTGCAGGCAGATTACGGGCCTCACATAGCTGCTGCCAGGCCCCTAATCTGCCATGGGCCCCTATATACCGCCTCCTCATGCTGCTGCCAAGTCCAGAGTCTCTCATGGGTCCCTGTACGGCCTCCCATTGCTGCTGTCTCCATCGCCACACTCTGCTGCCATGTGCCACTTTCAGGTCTCTTCACACTGCTGGTGTGTTAAATTTTTTGACATAGGGTGCAGGCAGATTACGGGCCTCACATAGCTGCTGCCAGGCCCCTAATCTGCCATGGGCCCCTATATACCGCCTCCTCATGCTGCTGCCAAGTCCAGAGTCTGTCATGGTCCCTGTACGGCCTCCCATTGCTGCTGTCTCCATCGCCACACTCTGCCATGTGCCACTTTCAGGTCTCCTCACACACTGCTGGTGTGTTAAATTTTTTGACATAGGGTGCAGGCAGATTACGGGCCTCACATAGCTGCTGCCAGGCCCCTAATCTGCCATGGGCCCCTATATACCGCCTCCTCATGCTGCTGCCAAGTCCAGAGTCTGTCATGGTCCCTGTACGGCCTCCCATTGCTGCTGTCTCCATCGCCACACTCTGCCATGTGCCACTTTCAGGTCTCTTCACACTGCTGGTGTGTTAAATTTTTTGACATAGGGTGCAGGCAGATTACGGGCCTCCCATAGCTGCTGCCAGGCCCCTAATCTGCCATGGGCCCCTATATACCGCCTCCTCATGCTGCTGCCAAGTCCAGAGTCTGTCATGGGTCCCTGTACGGCCTCCCATTGCTGCTGTCTCCATCGCCACACTCTGCCATGTGCCACTTTCAGGTCTCCTCACACACTGCTGGTGTGTAGAATTTTTTGACATAGGGTGCTGGCAGATTACGGGCCTCCCATAGCTGCTGCCAGGCCCCTAATCTGCCATGGGCCCCTATATACCGCCTCCTCATGCTGCTGCCAAGTTCAGAGTCTGTCATGGGTCCCTGTACGGCCTCCCATTGCTGCTGTCTCCATCGCCACACTCTGCCATGTGCCACTTTCAGGTCTCCTCACACTGCTGGTGTGTTGAATTTTTTGACATAGGGTGCAGGCAGATTACGGGCCTCACATAGCTGCTGCCAGGCCCCTAATCTGCCATGGGCCCCTATATACCGCCTCCTCATGCTGCTGCCAAGTCTAGAGTCTCTCATGGGTCCCTGTACGGCCTCCCATTGCTGCTGTCTCCATCGCCACACTCTGCTGCCATGTGCCACTTTCAGGTCTCTTCACACTGCTGGTGTGTTAAATTTTTTGACATAGGGTGCAGGCAGATTACGGGCCTCACATAGCTGCTGGCAGGCCCCTAATCTGCCATGGGCCCCTATATACCGCCTCCTCATGCTGCTGCCAAGTCCAGAGTCTGTCATGGTCCCTGTACGGCCTCCCATTGCTGCTGTCTCCATCGCCACACTCTGCTGCCATGTGCCACTTTCAGGTCTCTTCACACTGCTGGTGTGTTTAATTTTTTGACATAGGGTGCAGGCAGATTACGGGCCTCACATAGCTGCTGCCAGGCCCCTAATCTGCCATGGGCCCCTATATACCGCCTCCTCATGCTGCTGCCAAGTCCAGAGTCTCTCATGGGTCCCTGTACGGCCTCCCATTGCTGCTGTCTCCATCGCCACACTCTGCTGCCATGTGCCACTTTCAGGTCTCTTCACACTGCTGGTGTGTTAAATTTTTTGACATAGGGTGCAGGCAGATTACGGGCCTCACATAGCTGCTGCCAGGCCCCTAATCTGCCATGGGCCCCTATATACCGCCTCCTCATGCTGCTGCCAAGTCCAGAGTCTGTCATGGTCCCTGTACGGCCTCCCATTGCTGCTGTCTCCATCGCCACACTCTGCTGCCATGTGCCACTTTCAGGTCTCTTCACACTGCTGGTGTGTTAAATTTTTTGACATAGGGTGCAGGCAGATTACGGGCCTCACATAGCTGCTGCCAGGCCCCTAATCTGCCATGGGCCCCTATATACCGCCTCCTCATGCTGCTGCCAAGTCTAGAGTCTCTCATGGGTCCCTGTACGGCCTCCCATTGCTGCTGTCTCCATCGCCACACTCTGCTGCCATGTGCCACTTTCAGGTCTCTTCACACTGCTGGTGTGTTAAATTTTTTGACATAGGGTGCAGGCAGATTACGGGCCTCACATAGCTGCTGCCAGGCCCCTAATCTGCCATGGGCCCCTATATACCGCCTCCTCATGCTGCTGCCAAGTCCAGAGTCTGTCATGGTCCCTGTACGGCCTCCCATTGCTGCTGTCTCCATCGCCACACTCTGCCATGTGCCACTTTCAGGTCTCTTCACACTGCTGGTGTGTTAAATTTTTTGACATAGGGTGCAGGCAGATTACGGGCCTCCCATAGCTGCTGCCAGGCCCCTAATCTGCCATGGGCCCCTATATACCGCCTCCTCATGCTGCTGCCAAGTCCAGAGTCTGTCATGGGTCCCTGTACGGCCTCCCATTGCTGCTGTCTCCATCGCCACACTCTGCCATGTGCCACTTTCAGGTCTCCTCACACACTGCTGGTGTGTAGAATTTTTTGACATAGGGTGCTGGCAGATTACGGGCCTCCCATAGCTGCTGCCAGGCCCCTAATCTGCCATGGGCCCCTATATACCGCCTCCTCATGCTGCTGCCAAGTTCAGAGTCTGTCATGGGTCCCTGTACGGCCTCCCATTGCTGCTGTCTCCATCGCCACACTCTGCCATGTGCCACTTTCAGGTCTCCTCACACTGCTGGTGTGTTGAATTTTTTGACATAGGGTGCTGGCAGATTACGGGCCTCCTATAGCTGCTGCCAGGCCCCTAATCTGCCATGGGCCCCTATATACCGCCTCCTCATGCTGCTGCCAAGTCCAGAGTCTGTCATGGGTCCCTGTACGGCCTCCCATTGCTGCTGTCTCCATCGCCACACTCTGCCATGTGCCACTTTCATTTCTCCTCACACACTGCTGGTGTGTTGAATTTTTTGACATAGGGTGCTGGCAGATTACGGGCCTCCTATAGCTGCTGCCAGGCCCCTAATCTGCCATGGGCCCCTATATACCGCCTCCTCATGCTGCTGCCAAGTCCAGAGTCTGTCATGGGTCCCTGTACGGCCTCCCATTGCTGCTGTCTCCATCGCCACACTCTGCCATGTGCCACTTTCATTTCTCCTCACACACTGCTGGTGTGTTGAATTTTTTGACATAGGGTGCTGGCAGATTACGGGCCTCCTATCGCTGCTGCCAGGCCCCTAATCTGCCATGGGCCCCTATATACCGCCTCCTCATGCTGCTGCCAAGTTCAGAGTCTGTCATGGGTCCCTGTACGGCCTCCCATTGCTGCTGTCTCCATCGCCACACTCTGCTGCCATGTGCCACTTTCATTTCTCCTCACACACTGCTGGTGTGTTGAATTTTTTGACATAGGGTGCTGGCAGATTACGGGCCTCCTATAGCTGCTGCCAGGCCCCTAATCTGCCATGGGCCCCTATATACCGCCTCCTCATGCTGCTGCCAAGTTCAGAGTCTGTCATGGGTCCCTGTACGGCCTCCCATTGCTGCTGTCTCCATCGCCACACTCTGCTGCCATGTGCCACTTTCAGGTCTCCTCACACTGCTGGTGTGTTGAATTTTTTGACATAGGGTGCTGGCAGATTACGGGCCTCCTATAGCTGCTGCCAGGCCCCTAATCTGCCATAAGCCCCTATATACCGCCTCCTCATGCTGCTGCCAAGTCCAGAGTCTGTCATGGGTCCCTGTACGGCCTCCCATTGCTGCTGTCTCCATCGCCACACTCTGCCATGTGCCACTTTCAGGTCTCCTCACACACTGCTGGTGTGTTGAATTTTTTGACATAGGGTGCTGGCAGATTACGGGCCTCCTATAGCTGCTGCCAGGCCCCTAATCTGCCGTAGGCCCCTATATACCGCCTCCTCATGCTGCTGCCAGGTCCAGAGTGTGTCATGGGTCCCTGTACGGCCTCCCATTGCTGCTGTCTCCATCGCCACACTCTGCCATGTGCCACTTTCAGGTCTCCTCACACTGCTGGTGTGTTCCATTTTTTGTCATAGGGTGCTGGCAGATTATGGGCCTCCCATAACTGCTGCCAGGCCCCTAATCTGCCATGGGCCCCTATACCGACTCCTCATGCTGTGACGTTGCAACAAGGTGGAATTCAACCCTACATATGTTAGACCGCCTTTACGAACAGCAAAAGGCCATCACAGATTTCCTGATGTTAAAAGCAGATAAAGGTACTCCCTGTGTAACTTAGATGTCAGCCATTGGCAGCTCATGCGTGACACCTGCGCTTGCTCAGGCCCTTTGAGGAGGCCACGCTATTCGTGAGTCGGCAGGACTATGGGATGAACGACGTCATTCCTCTGTTGCACGTCCTGGAACAAATGCTGTTAACAATGGCTGGTCAGGGTGCGGTAGACGTGGCGCACAGATCTCAACGCCACATGGCCCCTGTGGGGGCAGGACTGGAAGAAGAGGAGGAGGTAGAGGAGGACATTGGTGCTCAGGAATTATTGAGTGAAATGGGTGGTTTTTCCACTCAGCGGACAGGAGTGGAGGAGCAGGAGCATCTGGTAGAGGAGGAGGAAGAGGAGACAGAGGACCTAGACGCACCGTGGCAGTATGCTGTGGAGATGGAGGCAGGGAGTCCCTCGCATTCCTTGGCACAAATGGCCCATAGCATGCTCGGTTGCTTGCGTAGCGACAGCCGAATAATAACCATCAGACAGAGGGATGACTTTTGGCTGTCCACCTTGTTGGACCCTCGCTACCGTTCAAAAATGGTGGCCTTTTTCACACCTGCTGAGAGGGAGGCCAAAATAACGTACTATAAAAAACACCTATGTAGTCAGCTGGTCTCTGCCTGTCTGCGCCAACGTCCATCCTCAGACACTGTGGGCCCTGTGCGCTCGTGTTCCGCTGCCATGGCAGCAGGGGAGGGGTGGGGTGGTAGGAGCAGTGGCAGCTCCACCAGCAGCGGCTGCCTCAGTCTGCAGTCGATGATGAGTAGCTTTCTTCACCAGCGCAGTGAGGAAACTACTAACCAGCCGCAGCAGCAGCAGCAGCATCAGGTGGACCTGGAGCAGGACCTCAAACAACAGGCTTAGGCCTACTTGGACAGCACCCTGCCAACCGAGGTAGACAATCCCCTTGACTACTGGGCAACGAAACTTGACCTTTGGCCCCAACTAGCTGAATTTGCCCTTGAAAGGCTGTCATGCCCGGCCAGTAGCGTGGCATCGGAGCGCGTGTTTAGTGCGGCAGGAGGTATTGCAACTCCGCGGAGGACACGACTGTCCACCCAAAGTGTGGAGAGACTCACGTTTGTGAAAATGAATCAGGCGTGGATTAGTCTGGATTTCAAACCACCAGTTCCTGACACAACTGACTAAATCCGCCATGAATCATGCCCCAAACATGTGCCACTTTCAGGTCTCCTCACACTGCTGGTGTGTTCCATTTTTTGTCATAGGGTGCTGGCAGATTACGGGCCTCCCATAGCTGCTGCCAGGCCCCTAATCTGCCATGGGCCCCTATACCGCCTCCTCATGCTGCTGCCAAGTCCAGAGTCTCTCATGGGTCCCTGTACGGCCTCCCATTGCTGCTGCCTCCATCGCCACACTCTGCCATGTGCCACTTTCAGGTCTCCTCACACTGCTGGTGTGTTCCATTTTTTGTCATAGGGTGCTGGCAGATTACGGGCCTCCCATAGCTGCTGCCAGGCCCCTAATCTGCCATGGGCCCCTATACCGCCTCCTCATGCTGCTGCCAGGTCCAGAGTCTCTCATGGGTCCCTGTACGGCCTCCCATTGCTGCTGTCTCCATCGCCACACTCTGCCATGTGCCACTTTCAGGTCTCCTCACACTGCTGGTGGGTTCCATTTTTTGTCATAGGGTGCTGGCAGATTACGGGCCTCCCATAGCTGCTGCCAGGCCCGTAATCTGCCATGGGCCCCCGTACCGACTCCTCATGCTGCTGCCAGGCCCGTAATCTGTCATGGGCCCCTGTTGTCGCTTGTTGGCATATTCCGCTCGTTCAGATGCTCCTTCTCCTGCTACTCATCTTCACGGATTCCGTCAGCAGTCTTTCTTGGAATCCGTTTCCAAGAGACAACAGTTTGCGAGCACGCACCCGACGGTGCAGAAGCTGAACGTCCTCCTGTCCAAGTTGCTGCTGCCAGGCTCGTAATCTGTCATGCGCCCCTGTACCGCCTCCTCATGCTGCTGCCAGGTCCAGAGTGTGTCATGGGCCCCCGTACCGACTCCTCATGCTGCTGCCAGGCCCGTAATCTGTCATGGGCCCCTGTACCGCCTCCCCATGCTGCTGCCAGGTCCAGAGTGTGTCATGGGTCCCTGTACGGCCTCCCATTGCTGCTGCCAGGCCCGTAATCTGCCATGGGCCCCTGTACCGACTCCTCATGCTGCTGCCAGGCCCGTAATCTGTCATGGGCCCCTGTACCGCCTCCTCATGCTGCTGCCAGGTCCAGAGTGTGTCATGGGTCCCTGTACGGCCTCCCATTGCTGCTGTCTCTATCGCCACACTCTGCCATGTGCCACTTTCAGGTCTCCTCACACTGCTGGTGGTTTCCATTTTTGTCATAGGGTGCTGTATGGCCTCCCATTGCTGCTGCCTCCACCGCCACACTGTGGCTCCACACTCTGGTTTTGGCCCCGTGACTGCCCAAATGAGTGAAGTGTGCGGTGATTCTAAGATCGACGGCACTCATCTGCATGTCATACTGACTGACAGTATTATTTCTCTTCCCCAGCAGACTCCAAGGGCATTTAAATTAAAGGTACAGTGTTCTGCACTAATATTAAGTCTCTCTGAAGCCTAGAAACACCCTTTTTTAAGTTAAATTCACAGCGAATTTATTCGACTCGAATCGAATATTGTCCACGAATTCGCCGAATCAGTCGAATCGAATTTTTCATTTCTTCGCTCATCTCTACTTATAACTCATCTTGGTGCAGATACTTTCCATGGTGTTAGTTTGTTTAGTAGAATGCTATGAAGTGGAATTGAAATGCAGGCAGGCTATGATTAAAGCATAAGTAGTATTTCAGTAATATGACTGGGAGAAGGGAAGCTAAATAATTGGTATGAGAAAAATTGTCCAATTTAATTTTGCCAAAATTACGCAAAATTTTAAATATAGGTGAATTGCACTGGAGTCAGTGAGGAAAGCAAAATTGTGGTGGTTTAAAGCAGTTTTAGGTGGTTTTACAAGGCTACAAGGGCTTTACAGTTACCATTTACTATTTGTGTTCTAAGTTTTCAACTTTTATTGTGTAATTGTGTAATCACAGTGTAATTACTGTAGTTGTTTGCATTTTTTAGAAAACAAGAAAACAAAAGTAGCAGTTTGAAATAAAGACTGCTCCAGTTTTTATTTGCTTCCTTTGTGTATTTTGTTGCTATTTGTTGTTTTGTACTATATAACAATAACATATAACAAAATTATAAAATAATTTTATTGTCTCTGCATTTTTCAAGTTGCTAATAAGATTTTGTTTTTCCTGTTATACAAAAAAAACACCACCAAAAATTAGAAAAATGCAAAGAAAGGGTCCTGAAACATTTACCAAAACCTATTTATTGTATTACATGTAAAATGACAGCTCTGACAATGGTGATAAACAGTCAATTGTTTTAGAAACTGGAATGTGGCAGGCCAAAATGCTAAATAATTCTTTGAGAAAGTGCTGTGCCTTGTGCAATATGCTGTGCCTTGCGGATATTTTATCTTGATGTGTGGAATTTTGCTGATGCTATTCATGCTATTGATGCTTCCGTGGAGACAAGCTGAGCCAGCTCCTGAGATGAGATTGTGGGGTGCAGAGTTTGATCTCGCCTGGAGTAACATGTGAAATATTTGACAATTGTGATAAACAGGTACAAATGACAAAACATGTTTATTAATTGATTTCTTCATAAATGAGCTGTAAACATGCTCTGAGAAGTTTACTTTTTTAGGTCCAGTACAAAAAGCAATCTGTTTGTTTTTGCAAAGTTCCTTTTTTATTACAGGCAGTTTTTCATTTCACCTTACATCTCTATTTATTTTAAGACGGCAATTTTAGAAAACATTTGTCAAGCTCGTAACCATTAATATGCACCTTTCCCTACAAGAGAGAGCATTTTTAGATAGGGATATCAAATTGTTCAGGTGATCCTGGTAGTTTAATTGGCTCCTTTCTAAATTGGCCCTGGTATGTATATGTATGAATGTAAGTTAGGGACTTTAGCTTGTTTGCCCCTTGAGGGTTAGGAACTGATGTACATGTACAATATATATATAAAGTGATGCGTAAATTGATGGCGCTATATAGGTACCTGAAATAAATATATAAAAATAAAATCCTATACATTACATGATTGTCATTCACTCCACGGATTTTCCACCAGATCTGATGATGATTCTAATGTCTATGGCAACCTTCAAACATACATAGCTGACAGTTCTCAGTAGAAACAGAGACTGACCATTTTGACCCATCACAACCCATGTTAGAGCTGTCTGATCCAGCATACATATCACAAATGCTATCAAAGCAAGCATGTGCAAGTTTGATAAAGAAACTATTTTCTGGTAGTCTACTCTCTAATGCCTTTGGATATTTAGGTCACAGTTATGTTTTTTTTTTGTAATGCAATTATTAACTTCTTAATGACTTCCATAGAGATTTTGTATATTTAAAACACAATATTCTTACCCTATAATTGCAATATTTATCAGAAATTTGATTAAAACATAACAAATGAAAGATTGATATGAATTTCAAATCCATGAAATTCTGACACCTTTTGAACACTAAATAACCTAAAAATATTTAAACTATTAGTATACAATAAATAATACATTTCTGATATGTGATATTTTATTCCTTATGGACAATGAAAATAGGCATACACAAAAATAATCAATAGTCTGCACCCTATTACTTGCACAGTCTTGTCATTATCATTAGAGATGAGCGAATCGAACCTGGCGAAGTGGATTTCGTTTCGAATATCGGGAAAAATTTGATTCGCATCGAATCCGAATTTTAGCAAACTTCGGGTGCACGAATCGAATTTTTCCCGATCAGCCGGCAAAAGTGTCACTGCAGAGAGCTCCGCTATTTCTGACAGTTCTGACAGTTCATTTACAGCGGTTGAAACATTGTATCTATTTGTTTCCATTTAGGATACAGATGTTTTTATTCAGAAATAAATAGATACAATGTTTCAACCGCTGTAAATGTGAAGGAACTGTCAGAGAACTGTCAGAAATAGCGGAGCTCTCTGCAGATACACTTTTTGCTGTACTGGAATACTTCTTCTTTTCATTCTTCTTCTTCTTTTCATTCTTCTTCTTCTTCTTCTTTTCATTCTTCTTTTCATTCTTCTTCCTCTTTTCATTCTTCTTCTTCTTCTTTTCATTCTTCTTTTCATTCTTCTTCTTCTTTTCATTCTTCTTCTTCTTTTCATTCTTCTTCTTCTTCTTTTCATTCTTATTTTTATTCTTCTTCTTTTCATTCTTCTTCTTCTTCTTTTCATTCTTCTTTTCATTCTTCTTCTTCTTCTTTTCATTCTTCTTCTTCTTCTTTTCATTCTTCTTTTCATTCTTCTTCTTCTTCTTTTCATTCCTCTTCTTCTTCTTTTCATTCTTCTTTTCATTCTTCTTCTTCTTCTTCTTCTTTTCATTCTTCTTCTTCTTCTTTTCATTCTTCTTCTTCTTCTTTTCATTCTTCTTTTCATTCTTCTTCTTCTTCTTCTTTTCATTCTTCTTCTTCTTCTTTTCATTCTTCTTTTCATTCTTCTTCTTCTTCTTTTCATTCTTCTTCTTCTTCTTTTCATTTTTCTTCTTCTTTTCATTCTTCTTCTTCTTCTTTTCATTCTTCTTTTCATTCTTCTTCTTCTTCTTTTCATTCTTCTTCTTCTTTTCATTCTTCTTCTTCTTTTCATTCTTCTTCTTCTTTTCATTCTTCTTTTCATTCTTCTTCTTCTTTTCATTCTTCTTCTTCTTCTTTTCATTCTTCTTTTCATTCTTCTTTTCATTCTTCTTCTTTTCATTCTTCTTCTTCTTCTTTTCATTCTTCTTTTCATTCTTCTTTTCATTCTTCTTCTTCTTTTCATTCTTCTCTTCTTCTTTTCATTCTTCTTTTCATTCTTCTTCTTCTTCTTCTTTTCATTCTTCTTCTTCTTCTTTTCATTCTTCTTCTTTTCATTCTTCTTTTCATTCTTCTTCTTCTTTTCATTCTTCTTCTTCTTCTTTTCATTCTTCTTCTTCTTCTTTTCATTCTTCTTTTCAATTCTTCTTCTTCTTCTTCTTTTCATTCTTCTTCTTCTTTTCATTCTTCTTTTCATTCTTCTTCTTCTTCTTCTTTTCATTCTTCTTCTTCTTCTTTTCATTCTTCTTTTCATTCTTCTTCTTCTTCTTTTCATTCTTCTTTTCATTCTTCTTCTTCTTTTCATTCTTCTTCTTCTTCTTTTCATTCTTCTTTTCATTCTTCTTCTTCTTCTTTTCATTCTTCTTCCTCTTCTTTTCATTCTTCTTTTCATTCTTCTTCTTCTTTTCATTCTTCTTCTTCTTCTTTTCATTCTTCTTCTCATTCTTCTTCTTCTTCTTTTCATTCTTCTTTTCATTCTTCTTCTTCTTCTTCTTCTTTTCATTCTTCTTCTTCTTCTTTTCATTCTTCTTCTTCTTTTCATTCTTCTTTTCATTCTTCTTCTTTTCATTCTTCTTCTTCTTCTTTTCATTCTTATTTTCATTCTTCTTCTTCTTTTCATTCTTCTTCTTCTTCTTTTCATTCTTCTTCTTCTTCTTTTCATTCTTCTTTTCATTCTTCTTCTTCTTTTCATTCTTCTTCTTCTTCTTTTCATTCTTCTTCTTCCTCTTTTCATTCTTCTTCTTCTTCTTTTCATTCTTCTTTTCATTCTTCTTCTTCTTCTTTTCATTCTTCTTTTCATTATTCTTCTTCTTCTTCTTTTCATTCTTCTTCTTCTTCTTTTCATTCTTCTTTTCATTCTTCTTCTTCTTCTTTTCATTCTTCTTCTTCTTCATTTCATTCTTCTTCTTCTTCTTTTCATTCTTCTTTTCATTCTTCTTCTTCTTCTTTTCATTCTTCTTCTTCTTCATTTCATTCTTCTTTTCATTCTTCTTCTTCTTCTTTTCATTCTTCTTTTCATTCTTCTTCTTCTTCTTTTCATTCTTCTTCTTCTTCTTCTTTTCATTCTTCTCATTCTTCTTTTCATTCTTCTTTTCATTCTTCTTCTCATTCTTCTTTTCATTCTTCTTCTTCTTCTTTTCATTCTTCTTTTCATTCTTCTCATTCTTCTTTTCATTCTTCTCATTCTTCTTTTCATTCTTCTCATTCTTCTTTTCATTCTTCTTCTTCTTCTTTTTCTTCTTTTCATTCTTCTTCTTCTTCTTTTCATTCTTCTTTTCATTCTTCTTTTCATTCTTCTTCTTCTTCTTTTCATTCTTCTTCTTCTTCTTTTCATTCTTCTTTTCATTCTTCTTCTTCTTCTTTTCATTCTTCTTCTTCTTCTTTTCATTCTTCTTTTCATTCTTCTTCTTCGTGACTGCCCAAATGAGTGAAGTGTGCGGTGATTCTAAGATCGACGGCACTCATCTGCATGTCATACTGACTGACAGTATTATTTCTCTTCCCCAGCAGACTCCAAGGGCATTTAAATTAAAGGTACAGTGTTCTGCACTAATATAAAGGCTCTCTGAAGCCTAGAAACCCTTTTAATAAGTTAAATTCGCGGCGAATAAATTTGCATCGAATCGAATTTCTCCCGCAAATTCGGCGAATCAGCCGAAATGAATTTTTGAATAATTCGCTCATCTCTAATTATCATTCCTGAACTTTAACCTACTCAAACATAATTATTAGCTTACATGAAAGCATAACAATGTTACTTTTACTTAATGTTATATTTTGTCTTTTACAGTGGACTTTGGTTTTGAACTTACAGAGAAATCTTGTATCACAAAGTTTTTAGGGTTATAATGCTCTAAAATAGCTTACTGACTGTAACAATCGTAGTTCATGCCTGTGCACATCAGTGGCACATCCCCTTGTAGATTTGTAGACTCAGTGAAGGGGCATATGACAGGGAGAGAAGACAGGATCACAACTGGGTGGCAGTTATCATGCTATAATAGGAAGTGCTTGAACATGGACCTCCATACCACAATTACCTGGTATTCTTTAATAAATTCGGAATATTTTATTATATTTAAAACAATATTTAAAATAACATCAACATGAGAACGCTCACATAAGATTGTATTGTTCGGGTTTAGATAGACCTTTATGTTATGTATTTTAGGATGAGCTTCAGGTTTTGGTCAACTACGGGTTTGCAGTGAACCCAACATGTTTGCACTTTATGGACCAGGCAAGCTATTTTGGCCATTTGCCATCATAGCAACCAGCTTAAAATAATGAGCTTCCCAACCTTTAAAATTAGGTCCAGTGGCTTAGTATGGCCAATAATGGAGGCATCGTTATGTTCCAACCCTTCACTATAACAAGGCTGGGTTCCCAGCAGCCTTTTTAACAATGTGCTTAGCTGGGATAGGAAAAGCATAAGGTGTGCTGCTGGTAAAGTTTATAAGGAATGTTTATTGTAGGACTTGTTGACACTGGATTCTGGATACATACACCCTACATACACATATGGAAAAATGCTGTCTATCTTGGAGAATTTAGTGGTGGTGAAGGAAAGAATTTTTGGATGGATGGGTGAGTTTGCTTTAAATATTAAAAATAAATTAAATAGTGCTTTTGGCTTGTGGTGCTCAGATACAGTTTAGTTCCACTTTAATTCAGAAGATAAGAAAACGTTTAAGCATTTCATTTACAGCCTAGTCTGCCTGCTCCTGTGCTTGCGTAACCACTTTCTCCTCCAGAAGATTTACCCCCCTTCCTGACCAGGCCATTTTTTGCGTTGTGGCACTGCGATAATTTAACTGACAATTGCGCTGTCATGCAACGCTGCACCCAAATGAAATTTAGACCGTTTTTTTCCCACGAATATAGCGTTCTTTTGGTGGAATTTGATCGCCTGTGTGTTTTTTTGCATTATAAATTTTTTTAATAGATTTTAAGAAAAAAACAATATTTTTACTTTTTGCTATTAAACATGTCCAATAAAAAAATTTAAAAAATCTAATTTAGTCATAAATTTAGGCTAAAATGTATTCTGCTAAATGTCTTTGCTAAAAAAAATCCCAATACGTGTAAATTAATTTGTTTACGTGAAAGTTGTAGTTTTTACAAATGGCGATATATAAACTGGGATTTTTTTTTATTTTTTATTTTTACTAGTAATGACGGCAATCAGCGACTTATAGCGGGACTGCGGCGTGCATTTTGACACTGGGGAACTGGCTTGTTGTCACTGACATCCCCAGTGACACCAATACAGTGATCAGTGCTAATAAAAAGCATGAAGGTGATAACATGTGAGGCGATCAAAGGGTTAACAGAGTGCTGTGTGCTGTTTTACTAGGAGCTGTGTCTGTGTGCTTCACTGTAAGCACAGTGCTTTGCAAAGCAGTGTACAGGAGCTGACAGGGGAGAGAACTGTTTTGTTTACAAACAGTTCTCCCCCCCCCCGTCAGAGATGCTCAGCAAATGGCGGCGGGAGTGGGGCGTGCACATGCCCCCTACCCAGAAATGCAAAATCATGTGTATATATACGTGATTATGCGCACCTGTGTCACCCTGTAGCAGTACTTCTGCTATAAGGTATCTGGGAAGCAGTTAAAGCAGAGCAAGAATGAACTTAAAAAAAAAAAAAGTAAAATCTATAAATTAAACAGAATTACCTGCTAGTCGCTAAATAGGTAAATAGTATAAAAAAAAGTAAAACATAAAATAGCAAAGAGGAAAGTAGGAAAATGGCTGGGTCTGTGCCAGTGTTTGGCACTCAGCACTAGAGATGAGCGAAGTATTCAAAAATTCGATTCGACTGATTCGGCGAATTCGTGGAAAAATTTTGATTCGAGTCGAATATATTCGCTGTGAATTTAACTTAAAAAAGGGTGTTTCTAGGCTTCAGAGAGACTTAATATTAGTGCTGAACACTGTACCTTTAATTTAAATGCCCTTGGAGTCTGCTGGGGAAGAGAAATAATACTGTCAGTCAGTATGACATGCAGATGAGTGCCGTCGATCTTAGAATCACCGCACACTTCACTCATTTGGGCAGTCACGGGGCCAAAACCAGAGTGTGGAGCCATAGTGTGGCGGTGGAGGCAGCAGCAATGGGAGGCCATACAGCACCCTATGACAAAAATGGAAACCACCAGCAGTGTGAGGAGACCTGAAAGTGGCACATGGCAGAGTGTGGCGATAGAGACAGCAGCAATGGGAGGCCGTACAGGGACCCATGACACACTCTGGACCTGGCAGCAGCATGAGGAGGCGGTACAGGGGCCCATGGCAGATTACGGGCCTGGCAGCAGCATGAGGAGTCGGTACGGGGGCCCATGGCAGATTACGGGCCTGGCAGCAGCAATGGGAGGCGGTACAGGGACCCATGACAAACTCTGGACCTGGCAGCAGCATGGGGAGGCGGTACAGGGGCCCATGACAGATTACGGGCCTGGCAGCAGCATGAGGAGTCGGTACGGGGGCCCATGACACACTCTGGACCTGGCAGCAGCATGAGGAGGCGGTACAGGGGCGCATGACAGATTACGAGCCTGGCAGCAGCAACTTGGACAGGAGGACGTTCAGCTTCTGCACCGTCTGGTGCGTGCTCGCAAACTGTTGTCTCTTGGAAACGGATTCCAAGAAAGACTGCTCATGGAATCCGTGAAGAGGAGTAGCAGGAGAAGGAGCATCTGAACGAGCGGAATATGCCAACAAGCGACAACAGGGGCCCATGACAGATTACGGGCCTGGCAGCAGCATGAGGAGTCGGTACGGGGGCCCATGGCAGATTAGGGGCCTGGCAGCAGCTATGGGAGGCCCGTAATCTGCCAGCACCCTATGACAAAAAATGGAACCCACCAGCAGTGTGAGGAGACCTGAAAGTGGCACATGGCAGAGTGTGGCGATGGAGACAGCAGCAATGGGAGGCCGTACAGGGACCCATGAGAGACTCTGGACCTGGCAGCAGCATGAGGAGGCGGTATAGGGGCCCATGGCAGATTAGGGGCCTGGCAGCAGCTATGGGAGGCCCGTAATCTGCCAGCACCCTATGACAAAAAATGGAATACACCAGCAGTGTGAGGAGACCTGAAAGTGGCACATGGAAGAGTGTGGCGATGGAGACAGCAGCAATGGGAGGCCGTACAGGGACCCATGAGAGACTCTGGACTTGGCAGCAGCATGAGGAGGCGGTATAGGGGCCCATGGCAGATTAGGGGCCTGGCAGCAGCTATGGGAGGCCCGTAATCTGCCAGCACCCTATGACAAAAAATGTAACACACCAGCAGTGTGTCAGGAGACCTGAAAGTGGCACATGTTTGGGGCATGATTCATTGTGGATTTAGTCAGTTGTGTCAGGAACTGGTGGTTTGAAATCCAGACTAATCCACGCCTGATTCATTTTCACAAACGTCAGTCTCTCCACACTTTGGGTGGACAGTCGTGTCCTCCGCGGAGTTGCAATACCTCCTGCCGCACTAAACACGCGCTCCGATGCCACGCTACTGGCCGGGCATGACAGCCTTTCAAGGGCAAATTCAGCTAGTTGGGGCCAAAGGTCAAGTTTCGTTGCCCAGTAGTCAAGGGGATTGTCTACCTCGGTTGGCAGGGTGCTGTCCAAGTAGGCCTAAGCCTGTTGTTTGAGGTCCTGCTCCAGGTCCACCTGATGCTGCTGCTGCTGCTGCTGCGGCTGGTTAGTAGTTTCCTCACTGCGCTGGTGAAGAAAGCTACTCATCATCGACTGCAGACTGAGGCAGCCGCTGCTGGTGGAGCTGCCACTGCTCCTACCACCCCACCCCTCCCCTGCTGCCATGGCAGCGGAACGCGAGCGCACAGGGCCCACAGTGTCTGAGGATGGACGTTGGCGCAGACAGGCAGAGACCAGCTGACTACATAGGTGGTTTTTATAGTACGTTATTTTGGCCTCCCTCTCAGCAGGTGTGAAAAAGGCCACCATTTTGGAACGGTAGCGAGGGTCCAACAAGGTGGACAGCCAAAAGTCATCCCTCTGTCTGATGGTTATTATTCGGCTGTCGCTACGCAAGCAACCGAGCATGCTATGGGCCATTTGTGCCAAGGAATGCGAGGGACTCCCTGCCTCCATCTCCACAGCATACTGCCACGGTGCGTCTGGGTCCTCTGTCTCCTCCTCCTCCTCCTCTACCAGATGCTCCTGCTCCTCCACTCCTGTCCGCTGAGTGGAAAAACCACCCATTTCACTCAATAATTCCTGAGCACCAATGTCCTCCTCTACCTCCTCCTCTTCTTCCTGTCCTGCCCCCACAGGGGTCATGTGGCGTTGAGATCTGTGCGCCACGTCTACCGCACCCTGACCAGCCATTGTTAACAGCATTTGTTCCAGGACGTGCAACAGAGGAATGACGTCGTTCATCCCATAGTCCTGCCGACTCACGAATAGCGTGGCCTCCTCAAAGGGCCTGAGCAAGCGCAGGTGTCACGCATGAGCTGCCAATGGCTGACATCTAAGTTACACAGGGAGTACCTTTATCCGCTTTTAACATCAGGAAATCTGTGATGGCCTTTTGCTGTTCGTAAAGGCGGTCTAAAATATGTAGGGTTGAATTCCACCTTGTTGCAACGTCACAGCATGAGGAGTCGGTATAGGGGCCCATGGCAGATTAGGGGCCTGGCAGCAGCTATGGGAGGCCCGTAATCTGCCAGCACCCTATGTCAAAAAATTCAACACACCAGCAGTGTGAGGAGACCTGAAAGTGGCACATGGCATGAGAGACTGTGGACCTGGCAGCAGCATGAGGAGGCGGTATAGGGGCCCATGACAGACTCAGGACTTGGCAGCAGCATGAGGAGGCGGTATATAGAGGCCTATGGCAGATTAGGGGCCTGGCAGCAGCTATAGGAGGCCCGTAATCTGCCAGCACCCTATGTCAAAAAATTCAACACACCAGCAGTGTGTGAGGAGACCTGAAAGTGGCACATGGCATGAGACACTGTGGACCTGGCAGCAGCATGAGGAGGCGGTATATAGGGGCCCATGGCAGATTAGGGGCCTGGCAGCAGCTATGGGAGGCCCGTAATCTGCCAGCACCCTATGTCAAAAAATTCTACAAACCAGCAGTGTGAGGAGACCTGAAAGTGGCACATGGCAGAGTGTGGCGATGGAGACAGCAGCAATGGGAGGCCGTACAGGGAACCATGAGAGACTCTGGACCTGGCAGCAGCATGAGGAGGCGGTATATAGGGGCCTATGGCAGATTAGGGGCCTGGCAGCAGCTATAGGAGGCCCGTAATCTGCCAGCACCCTATGTCAAAAAATTCTACACACCAGCAGTGTGAGGAGATCTGAAAGTGGCACATGGCATGAGACACTGTGGACCTGGCAGCAGCATGAGGAGGCGGTATATAGGGGCCCATGGCAGATTAGGGGCCTGGCAGCAGCTATGGGAGGCCCGTAATCTGCCAGCACCCTATGTCAAAAAATTCTACACACCAGCAGTGTGTGAGGAGACCTGAAAGTGGCACATGGCAGAGTGTGGCGATGGAGACAGCAGCAATGGGAGGCCGTACAGGGACCCATGAGAGACTCTGGACTTGGCAGCAGCATGAGGAGGCGGTATAGGGGCCCATGGCAGATTAGGGGCCTGGCAGCAGCAATGGGAGGCCCGTAATCTGCCAGCACCCTATGTCAAAAAATTCTACACACCAGCAGTGTGTGAGGAGACCTGAAAGTGGCACATGGCAGAGTGTGGCGATGGAGACAGCAGCAATGGGAGGCCGTACAGGGACCCATGAGAGACTCTGGACCTGGCAGCAGCATGAGGAGGCGGTATATAGGGGCCTATGGCAGATTAGGGGCCTGGCAGCAGCTATAGGAGGCCCGTAATCTGCCAGCACCCTATGTCAAAAAATTCTACACACCAGCAGTGTGAGGAGACCTGAAAGTGGCACATGGCAGAGTGTGGCGATGGAGACAGCAGCAATGGGAGGCCGTACAGGGAACCATGAGAGACTCTGGACCTGGCAGCAGCATGAGGAGGCGGTATATAGGGGCCTATGGCAGATTAGGGGCCTGGCAGCAGCTATAGGAGGCCCATAATCTGCCAGCACCCTATGTCAAAAAATTCAACACACCAGCAGTGTGAGGAGACCTGAAAGTGGCACATGGCATGAGACACTGTGGACCTGGCAGCAGCATGAGGAGGCGGTATATAGGGGCCCATGGCAGATTAGGGGCCTGGCAGCAGCTATGGGAGGCCCGTAATCTGCCAGCACCCTATGTCAAAAAATTCTACACACCAGCAGTGTGTGAGGAGACCTGAAAGTGGCACATGGCAGAGTGTGGCGATAGAGACAGCAGCAATGGGAGGCCGTACAGGGACCCATGAGAGACTCTGGACTTGGCAGCAGCATGAGGAGACGGTATAGGGGCCCATGGCAGATTAGGGGCCTGGCAGCAGCAATGGGAGGCCCGTAATCTGCCAGCACCCTATGTCAAAAAATTCTACACACCAGCAGTGTGTGAGGAGACCTGAAAGTGGCACATGGCAGAGTGTGGCGATGGAGACAGCAGCAATGGGAGGCCGTACAGGGACCCATGAGAGACTCTGGACTTGGCAGCAGCATGAGTAGGCGGTATAGGGGCCCATGGCAGATTAGGGGCCTGGCAGCAGCTATGGGAGGCCCGTAATCTGCCAGCACCCTATGTCAAAAAATTCTACACACCAGCAGTGTGTGAGGAGACCTGAAAGTGGCACATGGCAGAGTGTGGCGATGGAGACAGCAGCAATGGGAGGCCGTACAGGGACCCATGAGAGACTCTGGACCTGGCAGCAGCATGAGGAGGCGGTATATAGGGGCCTATGGCAGATTAGGGGCCTGGCAGCAGCTATAGGAGGCCCGTAATCTGCCAGCACCCTATGTCAAAAAATTCTACACACCAGCAGTGTGAGGAGACCTGAAAGTGGCACATGGCAGAATGTGGCGATGGAGACAGCAGCAATGGGAGGCCGTACAGGGAACCATGAGAGACTCTGGACCTGGCAGCAGCATGAGGAGGCGGTATATAGGGGCCTATGGCAGATTAGGGGCCTGGCAGCAGCTATAGGAGGCCCATAATCTGCCAGCACCCTATGTCAAAAAATTCAACACACCAGCAGTGTGAGGAGACCTGAAAGTGGCACATGGCATGAGACACTGTGGACCTGGCAGCAGCATGAGGAGGCGGTATATAGGGGCCCATGGCAGATTAGGGGCCTGGCAGCAGCTATGGGAGGCCCGTAATCTGCCAGCACCCTATGTCAAAAAATTCTACACACCAGCAGTGTGTGAGGAGACCTGAAAGTGGCACATGGCAGAGTGTGGCGATGGAGACAGCAGCAATGGGAGGCCGTACAGGGACCCATGAGAGACTCTGGACTTGGCAGCAGCATGAGGAGGCGGTATAGGGGCCCATGGCAGATTAGGGGCCTGGCAGCAGCAATGGGAGGTCCGTAATCTGCCAGCACCCTATGTCAAAAAATTCTACACACCAGCAGTGTGTGAGGAGACCTGAAAGTGGCACATGGCAGAGTGTGGCGATGGAGACAGCAGCAATGGGAGGCCGTACAGGGACCCATGAGAGACTCTGGACTTGGCAGCAGCATGAGGAGGCGGTATAGGGGCCCATGGCAGATTAGGGGCCTGGCAGCAGCAATGGGAGGCCCGTAATCTGCCAGCACCCTATGTTAAAAAATTCTACACACCAGCAGTGTGTGAGGAGACCTGAAAGTGGCACATGGCAGAGTGTGGCGATGGAGACAGCAGCAATGGGAGGCCGTACAGGGACCCATGAGAGACTCTGGACCTGGCAGCAGCATGAGGAGGCGGTATATAGGGGCCTATGGCAGATTAGGGGCCTGGCAGCAGCTATAGGAGGCCCGTAATCTGCCAGCACCCTATGTCAAAAAATTCTACACACCAGCAGTGTGAGGAGACCTGAAAGTGGCACATGGCAGAGTGTGGCGATGGAGACAGCAGCAATGGGAGGCCGTACAGGGAACCATGAGAGACTCTGGACCTGGCAGCAGCATGAGGAGGCGGTATATAGGGGCCTATGGCAGATTAGGGGCCTGGCAGCAGCTATAGGAGGCCCATAATCTGCCAGCACCCTATGTCAAAAAATTCAACACACCAGCAGTGTGAGGAGACCTGAAAGTGGCACATGGCAGAGTGTGGCGATGGAGACAGCAGCAATGGGAGGCCGTACAGGGACCCATGAGAGACTCTGGACTTGGCAGCAGCATGAGGAGGCGGTATAGGGGCCCATGGCAGATTAGGGGCCTGGCAGCAGCAATGGGAGGCCCGTAATCTGCCAGCACCCTATGTCAAAAAATTCTACACACCAGCAGTGTGTGAGGAGACCTGAAAGTGGCACATGGCAGAGTGTGGCGATGGAGACAGCAGCAATGGGAGGCCGTACAGGGACCCATGAGAGACTCTGGACTTGGCAGCAGCATGAGGAGGCGGTATAGGGGCCCATGGCAGATTAGGGGCCTGGCAGCAGCAATGGGAGGCCCGTAATCTGCCAGCACCCTATGTCAAAAAATTCTACACACCAGCAGTGTGTGAGGAGACCTGAAAGTGGCACATGGCAGAGTGTGGCGATGGAGACAGCAGCAATGGGAGGCCGTACAGGGACCCATGAGAGACTCTGGACCTGGCAGCAGCATGAGGAGGCGGCATATAGGGGCCTATGGCAGATTAGGGGCCTGGCAGCAGCTATAGGAGGCCCGTAATCTGCCAGCACCCTATGTCAAAAAATTCTACACACCAGCAGTGTGAGGAGACCTGAAAGTGGCACATGGCAGAGTGTGGCGATGGAGACAGCAGCAATGGGAGGCCGTACAGGGAACCATGAGAGACTCTGGACCTGGCAGCAGCATGAGGAGGCGGTATATAGGGGCCTATGGCAGATTAGGGGCCTGGCAGCAGCTATAGGAGGCCCATAATCTACCAGCACCCTATGTCAAAAAATTCAACACACCAGCAGTGTGAGGAGATCTGAAAGTGGCACATGGCATGAGACACTGTGGACCTGGCAGCAGCATGAGGAGGCGGTATATAGGGGCCCATGGCAGATTAGGGGCCTGGCAGCAGCTATGGGAGGCCCGTAATCTGCCAGCACCCTATGTCAAAAAATTCTACACACCAGCAGTGTGTGAGGAGACCTGAAAGTGGCACATGGCAGAGTGTGGCGATGGAGACAGCAGCAATGGGAGGCCGTACAGGGACCCATGAGAGACTCTGGACTTGGCAGCAGCATGAGGAGGCGGTATAGGGGCCCATGGCAGATTAGGGGCCTGGCAGCAGCAATGGGAGGCCCGTAATCTGCCAGCACCCTATGTCAAAAAATTCTACACACCAGCAGTGTGTGAGGAGACCTGAAAGTGGCACATGGCAGAGTGTGGCGATGGAGACAGCAGCAATGGGAGGCCGTACAGGGACCCATGAGAGACTCTGGACTTGGCAGCAGCATGAGGAGGCGGTATAGGGGCCCATGGCAGATTAGGGGCCTGGCAGCAGCAATGGGAGGCCCGTAATCTGCCAGCACCCTATGTCAAAAAATTCTACACACCAGCAGTGTGTGAGGAGACCTGAAAGTGGCACATGGCAGAGTGTGGCGATGGAGACAGCAGCAATGGGAGGCCGTACAGGGACCCATGAGAGACTCTGGACTTGGCAGCAGCATGAGGAGGCGGTATAGGGGCCCATGGCAGATTAGGGGCCTGGCAGCAGCAATGGGAGGCCCGTAATCTGCCAGCACCCTATGTTAAAAAATTCTACACACCAGCAGTGTGTGAGGAGACCTGAAAGTGGCACATGGCAGAGTGTGGCGATGGAGACAGCAGCAATGGGAGGCCGTACAGGGACCCATGAGAGACTCTGGACCTGGCAGCAGCATGAGGAGGCGGTATATAGGGGCCTATGGCAGATTAGGGGCCTGGCAGCAGCTATAGGAGGCCCGTAATCTGCCAGCACCCTATGTCAAAAAATTCTACACACCAGCAGTGTGAGGAGACCTGAAAGTGGCACATGGCAGAGTGTGGCGATGGAGACAGCAGCAATGGGAGGCCGTACAGGGAACCATGAGAGACTCTGGACCTGGCAGCAGCATGAGGAGGCGGTATATAGGGGCCTATGGCAGATTAGGGGCCTGGCAGCAGCTATAGGAGGCCCATAATCTGCCAGCACCCTATGTCAAAAAATTCAACACACCAGCAGTGTGAGGAGACCTGAAAGTGGCACATGGCAGAGTGTGGCGATGGAGACAGCAGCAATGGGAGGCCGTACAGGGACCCATGAGAGACTCTGGACTTGGCAGCAGCATGAGGAGGCGGTATAGGGGCCCATGGCAGATTAGGGGCCTGGCAGCAGCAATGGGAGGCCCGTAATCTGCCAGCACCCTATGTCAAAAAATTCTACACACCAGCAGTGTGTGAGGAGACCTGAAAGTGGCACATGGCAGAGTGTGGCGATGGAGACAGCAGCAATGGGAGGCCGTACAGGGACCCATGAGAGACTCTGGACTTGGCAGCAGCATGAGGAGGCGGTATAGGGGCCCATGGCAGATTAGGGGCCTGGCAGCAGCAATGGGAGGCCCGTAATCTGCCAGCACCCTATGTCAAAAAATTCTACACACCAGCAGTGTGTGAGGAGACCTGAAAGTGGCACATGGCAGAGTGTGGCGATGGAGACAGCAGCAATGGGAGGCCGTACAGGGACCCATGAGAGACTCTGGACCTGGCAGCAGCATGAGGAGGCGGCATATAGGGGCCTATGGCAGATTAGGGGCCTGGCAGCAGCTATAGGAGGCCCGTAATCTGCCAGCACCCTATGTCAAAAAATTCTACACACCAGCAGTGTGAGGAGACCTGAAAGTGGCACATGGCAGAGTGTGGCGATGGAGACAGCAGCAATGGGAGGCCGTACAGGGAACCATGAGAGACTCTGGACCTGGCAGCAGCATGAGGAGGCGGTATATAGGGGCCTATGGCAGATTAGGGGCCTGGCAGCAGCTATAGGAGGCCCATAATCTACCAGCACCCTATGTCAAAAAATTCAACACACCAGCAGTGTGAGGAGATCTGAAAGTGGCACATGGCATGAGACACTGTGGACCTGGCAGCAGCATGAGGAGGCGGTATATAGGGGCCCATGGCAGATTAGGGGCCTGGCAGCAGCTATGGGAGGCCCGTAATCTGCCAGCACCCTATGTCAAAAAATTCTACACACCAGCAGTGTGTGAGGAGACCTGAAAGTGGCACATGGCAGAGTGTGGCGATGGAGACAGCAGCAATGGGAGGCCGTACAGGGACCCATGAGAGACTCTGGACTTGGCAGCAGCATGAGGAGGCGGTATAGGGGCCCATGGCAGATTAGGGGCCTGGCAGCAGCAATGGGAGGCCCGTAATCTGCCAGCACCCTATGTCAAAAAATTCTACACACCAGCAGTGTGTGAGGAGACCTGAAAGTGGCACATGGCAGAGTGTGGCGATGGAGACAGCAGCAATGGGAGGCCGTACAGGGACCCATGAGAGACTCTGGACTTGGCAGCAGCATGAGGAGGCGGTATAGGGGCCCATGGCAGATTAGGGGCCTGGCAGCAGCAATGGGAGGCCCGTAATCTGCCAGCACCCTATGTCAAAAAATTCTACACACCAGCAGTGTGTGAGGAGACCTGAAAGTGGCACATGGCAGAGTGTGGCGATGGAGACAGCAGCAATGGGAGGCCGTACAGGGACCCATGAGAGACTCTGGACTTGGCAGCAGCATGAGGAGGCGGTATAGGGGCCCATGGCAGATTAGGGGCCTGGCAGCAGCAATGGGAGGCCCGTAATCTGCCAGCACCCTATGTCAAAAAATTCTACACACCAGCAGCAGTGTGAGGAGACCTGAAAGTGGCACATGGCAGAGTGTGGCGATGGAGACAGCAGCAATGGGAGGCCGTACAGGGACCCATGAGAGACTCTGGACCTGGCAGCAGCATGAGGAGGCGGCATATAGGGGCCTATGGCAGATTAGGGGCCTGGCAGCAGCTATAGGAGGCCCGTAATCTGCCAGCACCCTATGTCAAAAAATTCAACACACCAGCAGTGTGAGGAGACCTGAAAGTGGCACATGGCATGAGACACTGTGGACCTGGCAGCAGCATGAGGAGGCGGTATATAGGGGCCCATGGCAGATTAGGGGCCTGGCAGCAGCTATGGGAGGCCCGTAATCTGCCAGCACCCTATGTCAAATAATTCTACACACCAGCAGTGTGTGAGGAGACCTGAAAGTGGCACATGGCAGAGTGTGGCGATGGAGACAGCAGCAATGGGAGGCCGTACAGGGACCCATGAGAGACTCTGGACTTGGCAGCAGCATGAGGAGGCGGTATAGGGGCCCATGGCAGATTAGGGGCCTGGCAGCAGCAATGGGAGGCCCGTAATCTGCCAGCACCCTATGTCAAAAAATTCTACACACCAGCAGTGTGAGGAGACCTGAAAGTGGCACATGGCAGAGTGTGGCGATGGAGACAGCAGCAATGGGAGGCCGTACAGGGAACCATGAGAGACTCTGGACCTGGCAGCAGCATGAGGAGGCGGTATATAGGGGCCTATGGCAGATTAGGGGCCTGGCAGCAGCTATAGGAGGCCCGTAATCTGCCAGCACCCTATGTCAAAAAATTCAACACACCAGCAGTGTGAGGAGACCTGAAAGTGGCACATGGCATGAGACACTGTGGACCTGGCAGCAGCATGAGGAGGCGGTATATAGGGTCCCATGGCAGATTAGGGGCCTGGCAGCAGCTATGGGAGGCCCGTAATCTGCCAGCACCCTATGTCAAAAAATTCTACACACCAGCAGTGTGTGAGGAGACCTGAAAGTGGCACATGGCAGAGTGTGGCGATGGAGACAGCAGCAATGGGAGGCCGTACAGGGACCCATGAGAGACTCTGGACTTGGCAGCAGCATGAGGAGGTGGTATAGGGGCCCATGGCAGATTAGGGGCCTGGCAGCAGCAATGGGAGGCCCGTAATCTGCCAGCACCCTATGTCAAAAAATTCTACACACCAGCAGTGTGTGAGGAGACCTGAAAGTGGCACATGGCAGAGTGTGGCGATGGAGACAGCAGCAATGGGAGGCCGTACAGGGACCCATGAGAGACTCTGGACCTGGCAGCAGCATGAGGAGGCGGTATATAGGGGCCTATGGCAGATTAGGGGCCTGGCAGCAGCTATAGGAGGCCCGTAATCTGCCAGCACCCTATGTCAAAAAATTCAACACACCAGCAGTGTGAGGAGACCTGAAAGTGGCACATGGCATGAGACACTGTGGACCTGGCAGCAGCATGAGGAGGCGGTATATAGGGGCCCATGGCAGATTAGGGCCTGGCAGCAGCTATGGGAGGCCCGTAATCTGCCAGCACCCTATGTCAAAAAATTCTACACACCAGCAGTGTGTGAGGAGACCTGAAAGTGGCACATGGCAGAGTGTGGCGATGGAGACAGCAGCAATGGGAGGCCGTACAGGGACCCATGAGAGACTCTGGACTTGGCAGCAGCATGAGGAGGCGGTATAGGGGCCCATGGCAGATTAGGGGCCTGGCAGCAGCAATGGGAGGCCCGTAATCTGCCAGCACCCTATGTCAAAAAATTCTACACACCAGCAGTGTGTGAGGAGACCTGAAAGTGGCACATGGCAGAGTGTGGCGATGGAGACAGCAGCAATGGGAGGCCGTACAGGGAACCATGAGAGACTCTGGACCTGGCAGCAGCATGAGGAGGCGGTATATAGGGGCCTATGGCAGATTAGGGGCCTGGCAGCAGCTATAGGAGGCCCGTAATCTGCCAGCACCCTATGTCAAAAAATTCAACACACCAGCAGTGTGAGGAGACCTGAAAGTGGCACATGGCATGAGACACTGTGGACCTGGCAGCAGCATGAGGAGGCGGTATATAGGGGCCCATGGCAGATTAGGGGCCTGGCAGCAGCTATGGGAGGCCCGTAATCTGCCAGCACCCTATGTCAAAAAATTCTACACACCAGCAGTGTGTGAGGAGACCTGAAAGTGGCACATGGCAGAGTGTGGCGATGGAGACAGCAGCAATGGGAGGCCGTACAGGGAACCATGAGAGACTCTGGACCTGGCAGCAGCATGAGGAGGCGGTATATAGGGGCCTATGGCAGATTAGGGGCCTGGCAGCAGCTATAGGAGGCCCATAATCTGCCAGCACCCTATGTCAAAAAATTCAACACACCAGCAGTGTGAGGAGACCTGAAAGTGGCACATGGCAGAGTGTGGCGATGGAGACAGCAGCAATGGGAGGCCGTACAGGGACCCATGAGAGACTCTGGACTTGGCAGCAGCATGAGGAGGCGGTATAGGGGCCCATGGCAGATTAGGGGCCTGGCAGCAGCAATGGGAGGCCCGTAATCTGCCAGCACCCTATGTCAAAAAATTCTACACACCAGCAGTGTGTGAGGAGACCTGAAAGTGGCACATGGCAGAGTGTGGCGATGGAGACAGCAGCAATGGGAGGCCGTACAGGGACCCATGAGAGACTCTGGACTTGGCAGCAGCATGAGGAGGCGGTATAGGGGCCCATGGCAGATTAGGGGCCTGGCAGCAGCAATGGGAGGCCCGTAATCTGCCAGCACCCTATGTCAAAAAATTCTACACACCAGCAGTGTGTGAGGAGACCTGAAAGTGGCACATGGCAGAGTGTGGCGATGGAGACAGCAGCAATGGGAGGCCGTACAGGGACCCATGAGAGACTCTGGACCTGGCAGCAGCATGAGGAGGCGGCATATAGGGGCCTATGGCAGATTAGGGGCCTGGCAGCAGCTATAGGAGGCCCGTAATCTGCCAGCACCCTATGTCAAAAAATTCTACACACCAGCAGTGTGAGGAGACCTGAAAGTGGCACATGGCAGAGTGTGGCGATGGAGACAGCAGCAATGGGAGGCCGTACAGGGAACCATGAGAGACTCTGGACCTGGCAGCAGCATGAGGAGGCGGTATATAGGGGCCTATGGCAGATTAGGGGCCTGGCAGCAGCTATAGGAGGCCCATAATCTGCCAGCACCCTATGTCAAAAAATTCAACACACCAGCAGTGTGAGGAGATCTGAAAGTGGCACATGGCATGAGACACTGTGGACCTGGCAGCAGCATGAGGAGGCGGTATATAGGGGCCCATGGCAGATTAGGGGCCTGGCAGCAGCTATGGGAGGCCCGTAATCTGCCAGCACCCTATGTCAAAAAATTCTACACACCAGCAGTGTGTGAGGAGACCTGAAAGTGGCACATGGCAGAGTGTGGCGATGGAGACAGCAGCAATGGGAGGCCGTACAGGGACCCATGAGAGACTCTGGACTTGGCAGCAGCATGAGGAGGCGGTATAGGGGCCCATGGCAGATTAGGGGCCTGGCAGCAGCAATGGGAGGCCCGTAATCTGCCAGCACCCTATGTCAAAAAATTCTACACACCAGCAGTGTGTGAGGAGACCTGAAAGTGGCACATGGCAGAGTGTGGCGATGGAGACAGCAGCAATGGGAGGCCGTACAGGGACCCATGAGAGACTCTGGACTTGGCAGCAGCATGAGGAGGCGGTATAGGGGCCCATGGCAGATTAGGGGCCTGGCAGCAGCAATGGGAGGCCCGTAATCTGCCAGCACCCTATGTCAAAAAATTCTACACACCAGCAGCAGTGTGAGGAGACCTGAAAGTGGCACATGGCAGAGTGTGGCGATGGAGACAGCAGCAATGGGAGGCCGTACAGGGACCCATGAGAGACTCTGGACCTGGCAGCAGCATGAGGAGGCGGTATATAGGGGCCTATGGCAGATTAGGGGCCTGGCAGCAGCTATAGGAGGCCCGTAATCTGCCAGCACCCTATGTCAAAAAATTCAACACACCAGCAGTGTGAGGAGACCTGAAAGTGGCACATGGCATGAGACACTGTGGACCTGGCAGCAGCATGAGGAGGCGGTATATAGGGGCCCATGGCAGATTAGGGGCCTGGCAGCAGCTATGGGAGGCCCGTAATCTGCCAGCACCCTATGTCAAATAATTCTACACACCAGCAGTGTGTGAGGAGACCTGAAAGTGGCACATGGCAGAGTGTGGCGATGGAGACAGCAGCAATGGGAGGCCGTACAGGGACCCATGAGAGACTCTGGACTTGGCAGCAGCATGAGGAGGCGGTATAGGGGCCCATGGCAGATTAGGGGCCTGGCAGCAGCAATGGGAGGCCCGTAATCTGCCAGCACCCTATGTCAAAAAATTCTACACACCAGCAGTGTGAGGAGACCTGAAAGTGGCACATGGCAGAGTGTGGCGATGGAGACAGCAGCAATGGGAGGCCGTACAGGGAACCATGAGAGACTCTGGACCTGGCAGCAGCATGAGGAGGCGGTATATAGGGGCCTATGGCAGATTAGGGGCCTGGCAGCAGCTATAGGAGGCCCGTAATCTGCCAGCACCCTATGTCAAAAAATTCAACACACCAGCAGTGTGAGGAGACCTGAAAGTGGCACATGGCATGAGACACTGTGGACCTGGCAGCAGCATGAGGAGGCGGTATATAGGGGCCCATGGCAGATTAGGGGCCTGGCAGCAGCTATGGGAGGCCCGTAATCTGCCAGCACCCTATGTCAAAAAATTCTACACACCAGCAGTGTGTGAGGAGACCTGAAAGTGGCACATGGCAGAGTGTGGCGATGGAGACAGCAGCAATGGGAGGCCGTACAGGGACCCATGAGAGACTCTGGACTTGGCAGCAGCATGAGGAGGTGGTATAGGGGCCCATGGCAGATTAGGGGCCTGGCAGCAGCAATGGGAGGCCCGTAATCTGCCAGCACCCTATGTCAAAAAATTCTACACACCAGCAGTGTGTGAGGAGACCTGAAAGTGGCACATGGCAGAGTGTGGCGATGGAGACAGCAGCAATGGGAGGCCGTACAGGGACCCATGAGAGACTCTGGACCTGGCAGCAGCATGAGGAGGCGGTATATAGGGGCCTATGGCAGATTAGGGGCCTGGCAGCAGCTATAGGAGGCCCGTAATCTGCCAGCACCCTATGTCAAAAAATTCAACACACCAGCAGTGTGAGGAGACCTGAAAGTGGCACATGGCATGAGACACTGTGGACCTGGCAGCAGCATGAGGAGGCGGTATATAGGGGCCCATGGCAGATTAGGGCCTGGCAGCAGCTATGGGAGGCCCGTAATCTGCCAGCACCCTATGTCAAAAAATTCTACACACCAGCAGTGTGTGAGGAGACCTGAAAGTGGCACATGGCAGAGTGTGGCGATGGAGACAGCAGCAATGGGAGGCCGTACAGGGACCCATGAGAGACTCTGGACTTGGCAGCAGCATGAGGAGGCGGTATAGGGGCCCATGGCAGATTAGGGGCCTGGCAGCAGCAATGGGAGGCCCGTAATCTGCCAGCACCCTATGTCAAAAAATTCTACACACCAGCAGTGTGTGAGGAGACCTGAAAGTGGCACATGGCAGAGTGTGGCGATGGAGACAGCAGCAATGGGAGGCCGTACAGGGAACCATGAGAGACTCTGGACCTGGCAGCAGCATGAGGAGGCGGTATATAGGGGCCTATGGCAGATTAGGGGCCTGGCAGCAGCTATAGGAGGCCCGTAATCTGCCAGCACCCTATGTCAAAAAATTCAACACACCAGCAGTGTGAGGAGATCTGAAAGTGGCACATGGCATGAGACACTGTGGACCTGGCAGCAGCATGAGGAGGCGGTATATAGGGGCCCATGGCAGATTAGGGGCCTGGCAGCAGCTATGGGAGGCCCGTAATCTGCCAGCACCCTATGTCAAAAAATTCTACACACCAGCAGTGTGTGAGGAGACCTGAAAGTGGCACATGGCAGAGTGTGGCGATGGAGACAGCAGCAATGGGAGGCCGTACAGGGACCCATGAGAGACTCTGGTCTTGGCAGCAGCATGAGGAGGCGGTATAGGGGCCCATGGCAGATTAGGGGCCTGGCAGCAGCAATGGGAGGCCCGTAATCTGCCAGCACCCTATGTCAAAAAATTCTACACACCAGCAGTGTGTGAGGAGACCTGAAAGTGGCACATGGCAGAGTGTGGCGATGGAGACAGCAGCAATGGGAGGCCGTACAGGGACCCATGAGAGACTCTGGACCTGGCAGCAGCATGAGGAGGCGGTATATAGGGGCCTATGGCAGATTAGGGGCCTGGCAGCAGCTATAGGAGGCCCGTAATCTGCCAGCACCCTATGTCAAAAAATTCAACACACCAGCAGTGTGAGGAGACCTGAAAGTGGCACATGGCATGAGACACTGTGGACCTGGCAGCAGCATGAGGAGGCGGTATATAGGGGCCCATGGCAGATTAGGGGCCTGGCAGCAGCTATGGGAGGCCCGTAATCTGCCAGCACCCTATGTCAAAAAATTCTACACACCAGCAGTGTGAGGAGACCTGAAAGTGGCACATGACAGAGTGTGGCGATGGAGACAGCAGCAATGGGAGGCCGTACAGGGAACCATGAGAGACTCTGGACCTGGCAGCAGCATGAGGAGGCGGTATATAGGGGCCTATGGCAGATTAGGGGCCTGGCAGCAGCTATAGGAGGCCCGTAATCTGCCAGCACCCTATGTCAAAAAATTCTACACACCAGCAGTGTGAGGAGACCTGAAAGTGGCACATGGCATGAGACACTGTGGACCTGGCAGCAGCATGAGGAGGCGGTATATAGGGGCCCATGGCAGATTAGGGGCCTGGCAGCAGCTATGGGAGGCCCGTAATCTGCCAGCACCCTATGTCAAAAAATTCTACACACCAGCAGTGTGTGAGGAGACCTGAAATTGGCACATGGCAGAGTGTGGCGATGGAGACAGCAGCAATGGGAGGCCGTACAGGGACCCATGAGAGACTCTGGACTTGGCAGCAGCATGAGGAGGCGGTATAGGGGCCCATGGCAGATTAGGGGCCTGGCAGCAGCAATGGGAGGCCCGTAATCTGCCAGCACCCTATGTCAAAAAATTCTACACACCAGCAGTGTGTGAGGAGACCTGAAAGTGGCACATGGCAGAGTGTGGCGATGGAGACAGCAGCAATGGGAGGCCGTACAGGGACCCATGAGAGACTCTGGACTTGGCAGCAGCATGAGGAGGCGGTATAGGGGCCCATGGCAGATTAGGGGCCTGGCAGCAGCAATGGGAGGCCCGTAATCTGCCAGCACCCTATGTCAAAAAATTCTACACACCAGCAGTGTGTGAGGAGACCTGAAAGTGGCACATGGCAGAGTGTGGCGATGGAGACAGCAGCAATGGGAGGCCGTACAGGGACCCATGAGAGACTCTGGACTTGGCAGCAGCATGAGGAGGCGGTATAGGGTCCCATGGCAGATTAGGGGCCTGGCAGCAGCAATGGGAGGCCCGTAATCTGCCAGCACCCTATGTCAAAAAATTCTACACACCAGCAGTGTGTGAGGAGACCTGAAAGTGGCACATGGCAGAGTGTGGCGATGGAGACAGCAGCAATAGGAGGCCGTACAGGGACCAATGAGAGACTCTGGACCTGGCAGCAGCATGAGGAGGCGGTTTATAGGGGCCTATGGCAGATTAGGGGCCTGGCAGCAGCTATAGGAGGCCCGTAATCTGCCAGCACCCTATGTCAAAAAATTCTACACACCAGCAGTGTGAGGAGACCTGAAAGTGGCACATGGCAGAGTGTGGCGATGGAGACAGCAGCAATGGGAGGCCGTACAGGGAACCATGAGAGACTCTGGACCTGGCAGCAGCATGAGGAGGCGATATATAGGGGCCTATGGCAGATTAGGGGCCTGGCAGCAGCTATGGGAGGCCCATAATCTGCCAGCACCCTATGTCAAAAAATTCAACACACCAGCAGTGTGAGGAGACCTGAAAGTGGCACATGGCATGAGACACTGTGGACCTGGCAGCAGCATGAGGAGGCGGTATATAGGGGCCCATGGCAGATTAGGGGCCTGGCAGCAGCTATGGGAGGCCCGTAATCTGCCAGCACCCTATGTCAAAAAATTCTACACACCAGCAGTGTGTGAGGAGACCTGAAAGTGGCACATGGCAGAGTGTGGCGATGGAGACAGCAGCAATGGGAGGCCGTACAGGGACCCATGAGAGACTCTGGACTTGGCAGCAGCATGAGGAGGCGGTATAGGGGCCCATGGCAGATTAGGGGCCTGGCAGCAGCTATGGGAGGCCCGTAATCTGCCAGCACCCTATGTCAAAAAATTCTACACACCAGCAGTGTGTGAGGAGACCTGAAATTGGCACATGGCAGAGTGTGGCGATGGAGACAGCAGCAATGGGAGGCCGTACAGGGACCCATGAGAGACTCTGGACTTGGCAGCAGCATGAGGAGGCGGTATAGGGGCCCATGGCAGATTAGGGGCCTGGCAGCAGCAATGGGAGGCCCGTAATCTGCCAGCACCCTATGTCAAAAAATTCTACACACCAGCAGTGTGTGAGGAGACCTGAAAGTGGCACATGGCAGAGTGTGGCGATGGAGACAGCAGCAATGGGAGGCCGTACAGGGACCCATGAGAGACTCTGGACTTGGCAGCAGCATGAGGAGGCAGTATAGGGGCCCATGGCAGATTAGGGGCCTGGCAGCAGCAATGGGAGGCCCGTAATCTGCCAGCACCCTATGTCAAAAAATTCTACACACCAGCAGTGTGTGAGGAGACCTGAAAGTGGCACATGGCAGAGTGTGGCGATGGAGACAGCAGCAATGGGAGGCCGTACAGGGACCCATGAGAGACTCTGGACTTGGCAGCAGCATGAGGAGGCGGTATAGGGGCCCATGGCAGATTAGGGGCCTGGCAGCAGCAATGGGAGGCCCGTAATCTGCCAGCACCCTATGTCAAAAAATTCTACACACCAGCAGTGTGTGAGGAGACCTGAAAGTGGCACATGGCAGAGTGTGGCGATGGAGACAGCAGCAATGGGAGGCCGTACAGGGACCCATGAGAGACTCTGGACCTGGCAGCAGCATGAGGAGGCGGTATATAGGGGCCTATGGCAGATTAGGGGCCTGGCAGCAGCTATAGGAGGCCCGTAATCTGCCAGCACCCTATGTCAAAAAATTCTACACACCAGCAGTGTGAGGAGACCTGAAAGTGGCACATGGCAGAGTGTGGCGATGGAGACAGCAGCAATGGGAGGCCATACAGGGAACCATGAGAGACTCTGGACCTGGCAGCAGCATGAGGAGGCGATATATAGGGGCCTATGGCAGATTAGGGGCCTGGCAGCAGCTATGGGAGGCCCATAATCTGCCAGCACCCTATGTCAAAAAATTCAACACACCAGCAGTGTGAGGAGACCTGAAAGTGGCACATGGCATGAGACACTGTGGACCTGGCAGCAGCATGAGGAGGCGGTATATAGGGGCCCATGGCAGATTAGGGGCCTGGCAGCAGCTATGGGAGGCCCGTAATCTGCCAGCACCCTATGTCAAAAAATTCTACACACCAGCAGTGTGTGAGGAGACCTGAAAGTGGCACATGGCAGAGTGTGGCGATGGAGACAGCAGCAATGGGAGGCCGTACAGGGACCCATGAGAGACTCTGGACTTGGCAGCAGCATGAGGAGGCGGTATAGGGGCCCATGGCAGATTAGGGGCCTGGCAGCAGCAATGGGAGGCCCGTAATCTGCCAGCACCCTATGTCAAAAAATTCTACACACCAGCAGTGTGTGAGGAGACCTGAAAGTGGCACATGGCAGAGTGTGGCGATGGAGACAGCAGCAATGGGAGGCCGTACAGGGACCCATGAGAGACTCTGGACTTGGCAGCAGCATGAGGAGGCGGTATAGGGGCCCATGGCAGATTAGGGGCCTGGCAGCAGCAATGGGAGGCCCGTAATCTGCCAGCACCCTATGTCAAAAAATTCTACACACCAGCAGTGTGTGAGGAGACCTGAAAGTGGCACATGGCAGAGTGTGGCGATGGAGACAGCAGCAATGGGAGGCCGTACAGGGACCCATGAGAGACTCTGGACTTGGCAGCAGCATGAGGAGGCGGTATATAGGGGCCTATGGCAGATTAGGGGCCTGGCAGCAGCTATAGGAGGCCCGTAATCTGCCAGCACCCTATGTCAAAAAATTCAACACACCAGCAGTGTGAGGAGACCTGAAAGTGGCACATGGCATGAGACACTGTGGACCTGGCAGCAGCATGAGGAGGCGGTATATAGGGGCCCATGGCAGATTAGGGGCCTGGCAGCAGCTATGGGAGGCCCGTAATCTGCCAGCACCCTATGTCAAAAAATTCTACACACCAGCAGTGTGTGAGGAGACCTGAAAGTGGCACATGGCAGAGTGTGGCGATGGAGACAGCAGCAATGGGAGGCCGTACAGGGACCCATGAGAGACTCTGGACTTGGCAGCAGCATGAGGAGGTGGTATAGGGGCCCATGGCAGATTAGGGGCCTGGCAGCAGCAATGGGAGGCCCGTAATCTGCCAGCACCCTATGTCAAAAAATTCTACACACCAGCAGTGTGTGAGGAGACCTGAAAGTGGCACATGGCAGAGTGTGGCGATGGAGACAGCAGCAATGGGAGGCCGTACAGGGACCCATGAGAGACTCTGGACCTGGCAGCAGCATGAGGAGGCGGTATATAGGGGCCTATGGCAGATTAGGGGCCTGGCAGCAGCTATAGGAGGCCCGTAATCTGCCAGCACCCTATGTCAAAAAATTCAACACACCAGCAGTGTGAGGAGACCTGAAAGTGGCACATGGCATGAGACACTGTGGACCTGGCAGCAGCATGAGGAGGCGGTATATAGGGGCCCATGGCAGATTAGGGCCTGGCAGCAGCTATGGGAGGCCCGTAATCTGCCAGCACCCTATGTCAAAAAATTCTACACACCAGCAGTGTGTGAGGAGACCTGAAAGTGGCACATGGCAGAGTGTGGCGATGGAGACAGCAGCAATGGGAGGCCGTACAGGGACCCATGAGAGACTCTGGACTTGGCAGCAGCATGAGGAGGCGGTATAGGGGCCCATGGCAGATTAGGGGCCTGGCAGCAGCAATGGGAGGCCCGTAATCTGCCAGCACCCTATGTCAAAAAATTCTACACACCAGCAGTGTGTGAGGAGACCTGAAAGTGGCACATGGCAGAGTGTGGCGATGGAGACAGCAGCAATGGGAGGCCGTACAGGGAACCATGAGAGACTCTGGACCTGGCAGCAGCATGAGGAGGCGGTATATAGGGGCCTATGGCAGATTAGGGGCCTGGCAGCAGCTATAGGAGGCCCGTAATCTGCCAGCACCCTATGTCAAAAAATTCAACACACCAGCAGTGTGAGGAGATCTGAAAGTGGCACATGGCATGAGACACTGTGGACCTGGCAGCAGCATGAGGAGGCGGTATATAGGGGCCCATGGCAGATTAGGGGCCTGGCAGCAGCTATGGGAGGCCCGTAATCTGCCAGCACCCTATGTCAAAAAATTCTACACACCAGCAGTGTGTGAGGAGACCTGAAAGTGGCACATGGCAGAGTGTGGCGATGGAGACAGCAGCAATGGGAGGCCGTACAGGGACCCATGAGAGACTCTGGTCTTGGCAGCAGCATGAGGAGGCGGTATAGGGGCCCATGGCAGATTAGGGGCCTGGCAGCAGCAATGGGAGGCCCGTAATCTGCCAGCACCCTATGTCAAAAAATTCTACACACCAGCAGTGTGTGAGGAGACCTGAAAGTGGCACATGGCAGAGTGTGGCGATGGAGACAGCAGCAATGGGAGGCCGTACAGGGACCCATGAGAGACTCTGGACCTGGCAGCAGCATGAGGAGGCGGTATATAGGGGCCTATGGCAGATTAGGGGCCTGGCAGCAGCTATAGGAGGCCCGTAATCTGCCAGCACCCTATGTCAAAAAATTCAACACACCAGCAGTGTGAGGAGACCTGAAAGTGGCACATGGCATGAGACACTGTGGACCTGGCAGCAGCATGAGGAGGCGGTATATAGGGGCCCATGGCAGATTAGGGGCCTGGCAGCAGCTATGGGAGGCCCGTAATCTGCCAGCACCCTATGTCAAAAAATTCTACACACCAGCAGTGTGAGGAGACCTGAAAGTGGCACATGACAGAGTGTGGCGATGGAGACAGCAGCAATGGGAGGCCGTACAGGGAACCATGAGAGACTCTGGACCTGGCAGCAGCATGAGGAGGCGGTATATAGGGGCCTATGGCAGATTAGGGGCCTGGCAGCAGCTATAGGAGGCCCGTAATCTGCCAGCACCCTATGTCAAAAAATTCTACACACCAGCAGTGTGAGGAGACCTGAAAGTGGCACATGGCATGAGACACTGTGGACCTGGCAGCAGCATGAGGAGGCGGTATATAGGGGCCCATGGCAGATTAGGGGCCTGGCAGCAGCTATGGGAGGCCCGTAATCTGCCAGCACCCTATGTCAAAAAATTCTACACACCAGCAGTGTGTGAGGAGACCTGAAATTGGCACATGGCAGAGTGTGGCGATGGAGACAGCAGCAATGGGAGGCCGTACAGGGACCCATGAGAGACTCTGGACTTGGCAGCAGCATGAGGAGGCGGTATAGGGGCCCATGGCAGATTAGGGGCCTGGCAGCAGCAATGGGAGGCCCGTAATCTGCCAGCACCCTATGTCAAAAAATTCTACACACCAGCAGTGTGTGAGGAGACCTGAAAGTGGCACATGGCAGAGTGTGGCGATGGAGACAGCAGCAATGGGAGGCCGTACAGGGACCCATGAGAGACTCTGGACTTGGCAGCAGCATGAGGAGGCGGTATAGGGGCCCATGGCAGATTAGGGGCCTGGCAGCAGCAATGGGAGGCCCGTAATCTGCCAGCACCCTATGTCAAAAAATTCTACACACCAGCAGTGTGTGAGGAGACCTGAAAGTGGCACATGGCAGAGTGTGGCGATGGAGACAGCAGCAATGGGAGGCCGTACAGGGACCCATGAGAGACTCTGGACTTGGCAGCAGCATGAGGAGGCGGTATAGGGTCCCATGGCAGATTAGGGGCCTGGCAGCAGCAATGGGAGGCCCGTAATCTGCCAGCACCCTATGTCAAAAAATTCTACACACCAGCAGTGTGTGAGGAGACCTGAAAGTGGCACATGGCAGAGTGTGGCGATGGAGACAGCAGCAATAGGAGGCCGTACAGGGACCAATGAGAGACTCTGGACCTGGCAGCAGCATGAGGAGGCGGTTTATAGGGGCCTATGGCAGATTAGGGGCCTGGCAGCAGCTATAGGAGGCCCGTAATCTGCCAGCACCCTATGTCAAAAAATTCTACACACCAGCAGTGTGAGGAGACCTGAAAGTGGCACATGGCAGAGTGTGGCGATGGAGACAGCAGCAATGGGAGGCCGTACAGGGAACCATGAGAGACTCTGGACCTGGCAGCAGCATGAGGAGGCGATATATAGGGGCCTATGGCAGATTAGGGGCCTGGCAGCAGCTATGGGAGGCCCATAATCTGCCAGCACCCTATGTCAAAAAATTCAACACACCAGCAGTGTGAGGAGACCTGAAAGTGGCACATGGCATGAGACACTGTGGACCTGGCAGCAGCATGAGGAGGCGGTATATAGGGGCCCATGGCAGATTAGGGGCCTGGCAGCAGCTATGGGAGGCCCGTAATCTGCCAGCACCCTATGTCAAAAAATTCTACACACCAGCAGTGTGTGAGGAGACCTGAAAGTGGCACATGGCAGAGTGTGGCGATGGAGACAGCAGCAATGGGAGGCCGTACAGGGACCCATGAGAGACTCTGGACTTGGCAGCAGCATGAGGAGGCGGTATAGGGGCCCATGGCAGATTAGGGGCCTGGCAGCAGCTATGGGAGGCCCGTAATCTGCCAGCACCCTATGTCAAAAAATTCTACACACCAGCAGTGTGTGAGGAGACCTGAAATTGGCACATGGCAGAGTGTGGCGATGGAGACAGCAGCAATGGGAGGCCGTACAGGGACCCATGAGAGACTCTGGACTTGGCAGCAGCATGAGGAGGCGGTATAGGGGCCCATGGCAGATTAGGGGCCTGGCAGCAGCAATGGGAGGCCCGTAATCTGCCAGCACCCTATGTCAAAAAATTCTACACACCAGCAGTGTGTGAGGAGACCTGAAAGTGGCACATGGCAGAGTGTGGCGATGGAGACAGCAGCAATGGGAGGCCGTACAGGGACCCATGAGAGACTCTGGACTTGGCAGCAGCATGAGGAGGCAGTATAGGGGCCCATGGCAGATTAGGGGCCTGGCAGCAGCAATGGGAGGCCCGTAATCTGCCAGCACCCTATGTCAAAAAATTCTACACACCAGCAGTGTGTGAGGAGACCTGAAAGTGGCACATGGCAGAGTGTGGCGATGGAGACAGCAGCAATGGGAGGCCGTACAGGGACCCATGAGAGACTCTGGACTTGGCAGCAGCATGAGGAGGCGGTATAGGGGCCCATGGCAGATTAGGGGCCTGGCAGCAGCAATGGGAGGCCCGTAATCTGCCAGCACCCTATGTCAAAAAATTCTACACACCAGCAGTGTGTGAGGAGACCTGAAAGTGGCACATGGCAGAGTGTGGCGATGGAGACAGCAGCAATGGGAGGCCGTACAGGGACCCATGAGAGACTCTGGACCTGGCAGCAGCATGAGGAGGCGGTATATAGGGGCCTATGGCAGATTAGGGGCCTGGCAGCAGCTATAGGAGGCCCGTAATCTGCCAGCACCCTATGTCAAAAAATTCTACACACCAGCAGTGTGAGGAGACCTGAAAGTGGCACATGGCAGAGTGTGGCGATGGAGACAGCAGCAATGGGAGGCCATACAGGGAACCATGAGAGACTCTGGACCTGGCAGCAGCATGAGGAGGCGATATATAGGGGCCTATGGCAGATTAGGGGCCTGGCAGCAGCTATGGGAGGCCCATAATCTGCCAGCACCCTATGTCAAAAAATTCAACACACCAGCAGTGTGAGGAGACCTGAAAGTGGCACATGGCATGAGACACTGTGGACCTGGCAGCAGCATGAGGAGGCGGTATATAGGGGCCCATGGCAGATTAGGGGCCTGGCAGCAGCTATGGGAGGCCCGTAATCTGCCAGCACCCTATGTCAAAAAATTCTACACACCAGCAGTGTGTGAGGAGACCTGAAAGTGGCACATGGCAGAGTGTGGCGATGGAGACAGCAGCAATGGGAGGCCGTACAGGGACCCATGAGAGACTCTGGACTTGGCAGCAGCATGAGGAGGCGGTATAGGGGCCCATGGCAGATTAGGGGCCTGGCAGCAGCAATGGGAGGCCCGTAATCTGCCAGCACCCTATGTCAAAAAATTCTACACACCAGCAGTGTGTGAGGAGACCTGAAAGTGGCACATGGCAGAGTGTGGCGATGGAGACAGCAGCAATGGGAGGCCGTACAGGGACCCATGAGAGACTCTGGACTTGGCAGCAGCATGAGGAGGCGGTATAGGGGCCCATGGCAGATTAGGGGCCTGGCAGCAGCAATGGGAGGCCCGTAATCTGCCAGCACCCTATGTCAAAAAATTCTACACACCAGCAGTGTGTGAGGAGACCTGAAAGTGGCACATGGCAGAGTGTGGCGATGGAGACAGCAGCAATGGGAGGCCGTACAGGGAACCATGAGAGACTCTGGACCTGGCAGCAGCATGAGGAGGCGGTATATAGGGGCCTATGGCAGATTAGGGGCCTGGCAGCAGCTATGGGAGGCCCGTAATCTGCCAGCACCCTATGTCAAAAAATTGTACACACCAGCAGTGTGTGAGGAGACCTCAAAGTGGCACATGTTTGAGGCATGATTCATGGCGGATTTAGTCAGTTGTGTCAGGAACTGGTGGTTTGAAATCCAGACTAATCCACGCCTGATTCATTTTCACAAACGTGAGTCTCTCCACACTTTGGGTGGACAGTCGTGTCCTCCGCGGAGTTACAATACCTCCTGCCGCACTAAACACGCGCTCCGATGCCACGCTACTGGCCGGGCATGACAGCCTTTCAAGGGCAAATTCAGCTAGTTGGGGCCAAAGGTCAAGTTTCGTTGACCAGTAGTCAAGGGGATTGTCTACCTCGGTTGGCAGGGTGCTGTCCAAGTAGGCCCAAGCCTGTTGTTTGAGGTCCTGCTCCAGGTCCACCTGATGCTGCTGCTGCTGCTGCGGCTGGTTAGTAGTTTCCTCACTGCGCTGGTGAAGAAAGCTACTCATCATCGACTGCAGACTGAGGCAGCCGCTGCTGGTGGAGCTGCCACTGCTCCTACCACCCCACCCCTCCCCTGCTGCCATGGCAGCGGAACGCGAGCGCACAGGGCCCACAGTGTCTGAGGATGGACGTTGGCGCACAAAGGCAGAGACCACCTGACTACATAGGTGGTTTTTATAGTACGTTATTTTGGCCTCCCTCTCAGCAGGTGTGAAAAAGGCCACCATTTTGGAACGGTAGCGAGGGTCCAACAAGGTGGACAGCCAAAAGTCATCCCTCTGTCTGATGGTTATTATTCGGCTGTTGCTACGCAAGCAACCGAGCATGCTATGGGCCATTTGTGCCAAGGAATGCGAGGGACTCCCTGCCTTCATCTCCACAGCATACTGCCACGGTGCGTCTGGGTCCTCTGTCTCCTCCTCCTCTACCAGATGCTCCTGCTCCTCCACTCCTGTCCGCTGAGTGGAAAAACCACCCATTTCACTCAATAATTCCTGAGCACAAATGTCCTCCTCTACCTCCTCCTCTTCTTCCTGTCCTGCCCCCACAGGGGTCATGTGGCGTTGAGATCTGTGCGCCACGTCTACCGCACCCTGACCAGCCATTGTTAACAGCATTTGTTCAAGGACGTGCAACAGAGGAATGACGTCGTTCATCCCATAGTCCTGCCGACTCACGAATAGCGTTGCCTCCTCAAAGGGCCTGAGCAAGCGGCAGGTGTCACACATGAGCTGCCAATGGCTGACATAGAAGTTACACAGGGGAGTACCTTTATCCGCTTGTAACATCAGGAAATCGGTGATGGCCTTTCGCTGCTCGTAAAGGCGGTCTAACATGTGTAGGGTTGAATTCCACCTTGTTGCAACGTCGCAGATCAGGCGATGATGTGGAATTCCGTTCTGCCGCTGCAGCTCAAGGAGGGTGTGCTTTGCGGTGTAGGAATGGCTGAAATGCATGCAAAGTTTACGTGACATTTTAAGGATGTCTTGCAGTGGGATGGTGGATTTTAGGAACCGCTTGACAACCAGATTGAACACGTGAGCCATGCATGGCGCATGGCACAACCTTCCTTGACGCAGAGCAGACACCATGTTCTTTCCGTTGTCGGTCAACATGGTTCCGATTTTCAGTTTGCGCGGAGACAGCCATCTGTCGATTTCTCTGTTCATTACACTCAGAAGTTCCTCCCCTGTGTGACTACGTTCGCCAAGGCATACCAGGTGCAGAACAGCGTGACACCGTTGCGCCCTGCACATGTGATATGCCGGTCGGGTAATGGGACTTGGCACGGGGGTGGCGGCTGAGGACACGGCGGAAGAAGAGGTGGTAGAGGCGGACATCTTTGCCGGACCAAGGACGTGCAAACGTGGAGGCAAAAGCGGCGTGACCTGTCCAAGTTGCTGGTGCGGCTGTGACGGCACCACGTTCACCCAGTGGGCCGTAAATTACATGTACTGTCCCTGACCGTAGTTACAGCTCCACACGTCGGCGCTGCCGTGCACTTTGGCAGAGACCGACATGCTCAAAGACTGGCCCACCATGTCTTCTACATGTGAATGCAGGGCTGGCACTGCCTTTTTGGCGAAGAAATGACGGCTTGGCACTCTCCACCGCGGCGGCACAAGCCATCATTTCTCTGAAAGGTGCTGAGTCCACCACTTGAAAAGGGAGGGACTGCAGCACCAGCAACTTGGACAGGAGGACGTTCAGCTTTTGCACCGTCGGGTGCGTGCTCGCAAACTGTTGTCTCTTGGAAACGGATTCCAAGAAAGACTGACTGAATCCGTGAAGAGGAGTAGCAGGAGAAGGAGCATCTGAACGAGCGGAAGATGCCAACAAGCGACAACTCCCCTCAGCAGAGGTGTTGGAGCCTTGACTGGCTGATGGAGGGCGATTGACGTCGGGTGACGGAGCAAGTAACGGAGCGGGTGATGGAGCGGGGGCTGGGGCGGGCAGAACCGCCGTATCTTTATCACGGTTTTCCCAGGCCACCAAATGGCGACGCTGCATATGCTGCCGCAACGCTGTAGTCCCAACATGGGCCCCCTGGCCACGCTTGACTTTCTGGCCACATAGTCGACATACGGCTACGTTTACTTCCTCGGGCGGCTTGACGAAAAATTGCCACACCGCCAAGTAGGAAACTTTGCCCCCGATACTCCTCACTGGCTGACTGCTGCTTCCTCCGTGCACACCGGCACCACTACTGGCCGTGGTGGTAGGCTGCAGTGGAGCTGGTGCTCTACTCCGTGGCCGTTTGGCTCCACTGACACTGCTTCCACTGACACTGCTGCGACCCTGCTGCTGTCTCTTGGGCAACCCACCGACTGTTTTGCTCACTGCCAAGCTGCCACCCTCTTCTCCTGATGATGCGGAAGAAATTGCCTGATGACGACGAGGCTGCCAAGTGCGATCAACCTCCTCATCATCAAGTAGGGTCTCCACCTCACTACTAGCCCCCTCGGCTGCGTCTGGGTCAGGAGACAGACCTGTCTCTAGACCGGCTACCGGGCCACTCTCCTCGCCACTACTTCTTCGCCTGGCTGCTGAAAAGGCGGATGTCTCCCCCCGTTCCTGACCGCCCTCTGTTAGCTCTTCCTCACTGTACAGTGGGGCTGAGCCCACAGCATGCGATACTTCGCTTGGTGAGGGAACACCAAAGGACAGGGGCAGGTAGAGGACACGTGATTTCAGTGGGCTTGTTCCCGGGCCATGCCAACTAACGGTTGTGTCTGACGTACCCACCGACCGTTGGCTGTAGGTGTCAGAGGTGACCTGGGAAGAGGAAGACGACCGAGCCAACCAATCGATGACGGCAGGGTTGTCGGTGGAGACACGACCGCTGGATGACACCGGGAGCACTGGCCTCTGGCTGCGAATAGTGCTGCCTCGACCCCTTCCTCTGCTGCCACGTCTGCTCGCTCCTAAAACATTGCCTCCTCTGCCACTCCTCTGCATGTTGTCTGACATACTCTTTAATTAAACGATTATGTGTCCCTGAGTAACAATTCTGTGTCCCTGAGTAACAATTCTGTGTCTGTGCGAGTAACAATTCTGTGGCCCTAAGTAACAGTTCTGTGGCCCTCAGTAACAATTCTGTGTCTGTGCGAGTAACAATTCTGTGGCCCTAAGTAACAGTTCTGTGGCCCTCAGTAACAATTCTGTGTCCCTGATTAAGGTTTCTGTGGCCCCAAGTAACAGTTCTGTGGCCCTCAGTAACAATTCTGTGTCTGTGCGAGTAACAATTCTGTGTCTGTGCGAGTAACAATTCTGTGGCCCTAAGTAACAGTTCTGTGGCCCTCAGTAACAGTTCTGTGTCCCTGAGTAACAATTCTGTGTCTGTGCGAGTAAGAATTCTGTGTCTGTGCGAGTAACAATTCTGTGGCCCTAAGTAACAGTTCTGTGGCCCTCAGTAACAGTTCTGTGTCCCTGAGTAACAATTCTGTGTCTGTGCGAGTAACAATTCTGTGTCTGTGCGAGTAACAATTCTGTGGCCCTAAGTAACAGTTCTGTGGCCCTCAGTAACAGTTCTGTGTCCCTGAGTAACAATTCTGTGTCTGTGCGAGTAACAATTCTGTGTCTGTGCGAGTAACAATTCTGTGGCCCTAAGTAACAGTTCTGTGGCCCTCAGTAACAGTTCTGTGTCCCTGAGTAACAATTCTGTGTCTGTGCGAGTAACAATTCTGTGGCCCTAAGTAACAGTTCTGTGGCCCTCAGTAACAATTCTGTGTCCCTGATTAACGTTTCTGTGGCCCCAAGTAACAGTTCTGTGGCCCTCAGTAACAATTCTGTGTCTGTGCGAGTAACAATTCTGTGTCTGTGCGAGTAACAATTCTGTGGCCCTAACAGTTCTGTGGCCCTCAGTAACAATTCTGTGTCCCTGATTAACGTTTCTGTGGCCCCAAGTAACAGTTCTGTGGCCCTCAGTAACAATTCTGTGTCTGTGCGAGTAACAATTCTGTGTCTGTGCGAGTAACAATTCTGTGGCCCTAAGTAACAGTTCTGTGGCCCTCAGTAACAATTCTGTGTCCCTGATTAACGTTTCTGTGGCCCCAAGTAACAGTTCTGTGGCCCTCAGTAACAATTCTGTGTCTGTGCGAGTAACAATTCTGTGTCTGTGCGAGTAACAATTCTGTGGCCCTAAGTAACAGTTCTGTGGCCCTCAGTAACAGTTCTGTGTCCCTGAGTAACAATTCTGTGTCTGTGCGAGTAAGAATTCTGTGTCTGTGCGAGTAACAATTCTGTGGCCCTAAGTAACAGTTCTGTGGCCCTCAGTAACAGTTCTGTGTCCCTGAGTAACAATTCTGTGTCTGTGCGAGTAACAATTCTGTGGCCCTAAGTAACAGTTCTGTGGCCCTCAGTAACAATTCTGTGTCCCTGATTAACTTTTCTGTGGCCCCAAGTAACAGTTCTGTGGCCCTCAGTAACAATTCTGTGTCTGTGCGAGTAACAATTCTGTGTCTGTGCGAGTAACAATTCTGTGGCCCTAACAGTTCTGTGGCCCTCAGTAACAATTCTGTGTCCCTGATTAACGTTTCTGTGGCCCCAAGTAACAGTTCTGTGGCCCTCAGTAACAATTCTATGTCTGTGCGAGTAACAATTCTGTGTCTGTGCGAGTAACAATTCTGTGGCCCTAAGTAACAGTTCTGTGGCCCTCAGTAACAATTCTGTGTCCCTGATTAACGTTTCTGTGGCCCCAAGTAACAGTTCTGTGGCCCTCAGTAACAATTCTGTGTCTGTGCGAGTAACAATTCTGTGTCTGTGCGAGTAACAATTCTGTGGCCCTAAGTAACAGTTCTGTGGCCCTCAGTAACAGTTCTGTGTCCCTGAGTAACAATTCTGTGTCTGTGCGAGTAAGAATTCTGTGTCTGTGCGAGTAACAATTCTGTGGCCCTAAGTAACAGTTCTGTGGCCCTCAGTAACAGTTCTGTGTCCCTGAGTAACAATTCTGTGTCTGTGCGAGTAACAATTCTGTGGCCCTAAGTAACAGTTCTGTGGCCCTCAGTAACAATTCTGTGTCCCTGATTAACTTTTCTGTGGCCCCAAGTAACAGTTCTGTGGCCCTCAGTAACAATTCTGTGTCTGTGCGAGTAACAATTCTGTGTCTGTGCGAGTAACAATTCTGTGGCCCTAACAGTTCTGTGGCCCTCAGTAACAATTCTGTGTCCCTGATTAACGTTTCTGTGGCCCCAAGTAACAGTTCTGTGGCCCTCAGTAACAATTCTGTGTCTGTGCGAGTAACAATTCTGTGTCTGTGCGAGTAACAATTCTGTGGCCCTAAGTAACAGTTCTGTGGCCCTCAGTAACAATTCTGTGTCCCTGATTAACGTTTCTGTGGCCCCAAGTAACAGTTCTGTGGCCCTCAGTAACAATTCTGTGTCTGTGCGAGTAACAATTCTGTGTCTGTGCGAGTAACAATTCTGTGGCCCTAAGTAACAGTTCTGTGGCCCTCAGTAACAATTCTGTGTCCCTGATTAACGTTTCTGTGGCCCCAAGTAACAGTTCTGTGGCCCTCAGTAACAATTCTGTGTCTGTGCGAGTAACAATTCTGTGTCTGTGCGAGTAACAATTCTGTGGCCCTAACAGTTCTGTGGCCCTCAGTAACAATTCTGTGTCCCTGATTAACGTTTCTGTGGCCCCAAGTAACAGTTCTGTGGCCCTCAGTAACAATTCTGTGTCTGTGCGAGTAACAATTCTGTGTCTGTGCGAGTAACAATTCTGTGGCCCTAACAGTTCTGTGGCCCTCAGTAACAATTCTGTGTCCCTGATTAACGTTTCTGTGGCCCCAAGTAACAGTTCTGTGGCCCTCAGTAACAATTCTGTGTCTGTGCGAGTAACAATTCTGTGTCTGTGCGAGTAACAATTCTGTGGCCCTAAGTAACAGTTCTGTGGCCCTCAGTAACAATTCTGTGTCCCTGATTAACGTTTCTGTGGCCCCAAGTAACAGTTCTGTGGCCCTCAGTAACAATTCTGTGTCTGTGCGAGTAACAATTCTGTGTCTGTGCGAGTAACAATTCTGTGGCCCTAAGTAACAGTTCTGTGGCCCTCAGTAACAGTTCTGTGTCCCTGAGTAACAATTCTGTGTCTGTGCGAGTAAGAATTCTGTGTCTGTGCGAGTAACAATTCTGTGGCCCTAAGTAACAGTTCTGTGGCCCTCAGTAACAGTTCTGTGTCCCTGAGTAGCAATTCTGTGTCTGTGCGAGTAACAATTCTGTGGCCCTAAGTAACAGTTCTGTGGCCCTCAGTAACAATTCTGTGTCCCTGATTAACGTTTCTGTGGCCCCAAGTAACAGTTCTGTGGCCCTCAGTAACAATTCTGTGTCTGTGCGAGTAACAATTCTGTGTCTGTGCGAGTAACAATTCTGTGGCCCTAACAGTTCTGTGGCCCTCAGTAACAATTCTGTGTCCCTGATTAACGTTTCTGTGGCCCCAAGTAACAGTTCTGTGGCCCTCAGTAACAATTCTGTGTCTGTGCGAGTAACAATTCTGTGTCTGTGCGAGTAACAATTCTGTGGCCCTAAGTAACAGTTCTGTGGCCCTCAGTAACAATTCTGTGTCCCTGATTAACGTTTCTGTGGCCCCAAGTAACAGTTCTGTGGCCCTCAGTAACAATTCTGTGTCTGTGCGAGTAACAATTCTGTGTCTGTGCGAGTAACAATTCTGTGGCCCTAAGTAACAGTTCTGTGGCCCTCAGTAACAGTTCTGTGTCCCTGAGTAACAATTCTGTGTCTGTGCGAGTAACAATTCTGTGTCTGTGCGAGTAACAATTCTGTGGCCCTAAGTAACAGTTCTGTGGCCCTCAGTAACAGTTCTGTGTCCCTGAGTAACAATTCTGTGTCTGTGCGAGTAACAATTCTGTGGCCCTAAGTAACAGTTCTGTGGCCCTCAGTAACAATTCTGTGTCCCTGATTAACGTTTCTGTGGCCCCAAGTAACAGTTCTGTGGCCCTCAGTAACAATTCTGTGTCTGTGCGAGTAACAATTCTGTGTCTGTGCGAGTAACAATTCTGTGGCCCTAACAGTTCTGTGGCCCTCAGTAACAATTCTGTGTCCCTGATTAACGTTTCTGTGGCCCCAAGTAACAGTTCTGTGGCCCTCAGTAACAATTCTGTGTCTGTGCGAGTAACAATTCTGTGTCTGTGCGAGTAACAATTCTGTGGCCCTAAGTAACAGTTCTGTGGCCCTCAGTAACAATTCTGTGTCCCTGATTAACGTTTCTGTGGCCCCAAGTAACAGTTCTGTGGCCCTCAGTAACAATTCTGTGTCTGTGCGAGTAACAATTCTGTGTCTGTGCGAGTAACAATTCTGTGGCCCTAAGTAACAGTTCTGTGGCCCTCAGTAACAGTTCTGTGTCCCTGAGTAACAATTCTGTGTCTGTGCGAGTAACAATTCTGTGTCTGTGCGAGTAACAATTCTGTGGCCCTAAGTAACAGTTCTGTGGCCCTCAGTAACAGTTCTGTGTCCCAGAGTAACAATTCTGTGTCTGTGCGAGTAACAATTCTGTGTCTGTGCGAGTAACAATTCTGTGGCCCTAAGTAACAGTTCTGTGGCCCTCAGTAACAGTTCTGTGTCCCTGAGTAACAATTCTGTGTCTGTGCGAGTAACAATTCTGTGGCCCTAAGTAACAGTTCTGTGGCCCTCAGTAACAGTTCTGTGTCCCTGAGTAACAATTCTGTGTCTGTGCGAGTAACAATTCTGTGTCTGTGCGAGTAACAATTCTGTGGCCCTAAGTAACGGTTCTGTGGCCCTCAGTAACAGTTCTGTGTCCCTGTTTAACAATTCTGTGTCTGTGCGAGTAACAATTCTGTGGCCCTAAGTAACAGTTCTGTGGCCCTCAGTAACAATTCTGTGTCTGTGCGAGTAACAATTCTGTGTCTGTGCGAGTAACAATTCTGTGGCCCTAAGTAACAGTTCTGTGGCCCTCAGTAACAATTCTGTGTCCCTGATTAACGTTTCTGTGGCCCCAAGTAACAGTTCTGTGGCCCTCAGTAACAATTCTGTGTCTGTGCGAGTAACAATTCTGTGGCCCTAACTAACAGTTCTGTGGCCCTCAGTAACAATTCTGTGTCTGTGCGAGTAACAATTCTGTGTCTGTGCGAGTAACAATTCTGTGGCCCTAAGTAACGGTTCTGTGGCCCTCAGTAACAGTTCTGTGTCCCTGTGTAACAATTCTGTGTCTGTGCGAGTAACAATTCTGTGGCCCTAAGTAACAGTTCTGTGGCCCTCAGTAACAATTCTGTGTCTGTGCGAGTAACAATTCTGTGTCTGTGCGAGTAACAATTCTGTGGCCCTAAGTAACAGTTCTGTGGCCCTCAGTAACAATTCTGTGTCTGTCCCTGAGTAACAATTCTGTGGCCCTAACTAAAGTTTCTGTGGCCCTAAGTAACAATTCTCTGGCACTCAGTAACAATTCTGTCTGTCCCTGAGTAACAATTCTGTGGCCCTAATAACGTTTCTGTGGCCCTAAGTAACAATTATCTGGCACTCAGTAACAATTCTGTCTGTCCCTGAGTAACAATTCTGTGGCCCTAATAACGTTTCTGTGGCCCTAAGTAACAATTCTCTGGCACTCAGTAACAATTCTGTCTGTCCCTGAGTAACAATTCTGTGGCCCTAATAACGTTTCTGTGGCCCTAAGTAACAATTCTCTGGCACTCAGTAACAATTCTGTCTGTCCCTGAGTATGAATTCTGTGTCCCTAACTAGCGTTTCTTTGTCCCTAAGTAACGATTCTGTGGCCCTAATTAACAAATCTGTGTCCCTGAGTAATAGTTCTCTGTCCCTAAGTATCGTTTCTCTGTCCCCAAGTATCGTTTCTGTGGCCCTAACTCTGTCCCTGTCCCTAATACAGAGCGGTCTGCCTCTGTTCAATGACTGCAGGCAAATGAAGAATTCCAAAATGGCCGCTATTTATAGCTCGACCATTACACAGTGCTAGCTGGCTGGCTGCTGATTGGCTGATGCGATCACATGTCGTTGAGGAATGCATTATGGGTCAGCGCGCCTTGTCTGCGCGCCTTCCCAGACATCCCCGCTCCGTCGCCGCACATGTCAGCCGCCATTTTCGGAAAAATTTCGATTAGCGCGTCCGAATTAGGCTATTTTTCGGATTCGGCGCGAATCGAAATTTTTCCGATATTCGACTCGAATTCCACTTCGGCTACTTCGATTCGCTCATCTCTACTCAGCACTATCGAAGCTGAGGTTTCTGTCTTTAATATTTCATTTAAAAGATAAGTGGCCTCCCACATGTTTAAATAAGATATGATCTTTGTCACAGATCATCAGTAAAGCAGATCTACTACTTTCATTGCTACAGCATGCTTTCTTCCAGGGCTGAAAGTACAGGCCTTGCCAAAACTTACCTGCTGGTTTAGCTAGCACCTAGAGGATGAGTCCCTGTCCTTGATCAAGTTCACTGTTTATCTGAGCTCAGACCAATACCTAGCCACAGTCCATGTTGTTTCATGTGTTCCTGCTTCTCCCTTTACTTGTTCATCTCCCACTCCTTTTGCCTGTGTGTATTTCTGATATTGCTTGTCAGCTGTCTGAAGGCTGCGCCTGGTACATCCACCAGTAACGTCCATCACTCAGTGAAGATCTCCCTCTCGCTACAATGCAGAGTTTTATTATACTCAACTGACTCCCCCATGTTGCTGCTTAGTATAAGTTTACAGCAGCTGACCTATCAGTTCTTTTATTGTCTCCTTGGATGGCTACCATCATATTTTAAAAAATTATTTATTTGAAATTTTTGAAGGAATTTTCCAAATTAGAACATATGCATCGTATCATTTTACAGTAAAATACAGCTTGGTAAATGAAATTGGAAAATTCTCATATACAGTAATCACATAGTAACATAATGAAGGTTGAGAAATCACACCAGATATTCCGAAATCATTTCATGTGTGCATGTACTGTTTTCTCGAGTAAGCTATTACTGGTTTGAGAGAGAGCTCGATTCTGTGTTCCAAGACGTATTACTAAGTCAAAGAAATTTGATTTCTTTCAAACTCAGTTTTCGGAATTGAGTATGACTGTGTGCATGTATTGTTTTCTCGAGTAAGCTATTACTGGTTTGAGAGAGAGCTCGATTCTGTGTTCCAAGACGTATTACTAATTCAAAGAAATTTAATTTCTTTCAAACTCAGTTTTGGGATTTGAGTATGACTGTGGAAGGGAATTGAAGAAAAAAGGGTTACAGAAAAGATATAGTCTAGCCTACAAACGTTTTCACTCTATGTGCCCTCGCACTATGTTTCCACTTTCATCAGTGTTGGGCAGGATGTGTAAGAGGAGTCCCTTAAATGTCTTCACTGGGTATGTGATACCTCTTTTGTTTTTAGGGAAACATAACGTTGTTTTCCTGGATGTAGGGCCCCTTATTTAGTCAAATGAAGTGGCTATATGCCTCTTCTATTGATTTGCAAAAATCTAAAAGAATCTGAATGGGAATAATTTGAAATATGTATAGCAAATACATAGTTACATAGTTAGTTTGGTAGACAGTTTTCAACCATACAGTTCAACCATAAAAAAAAAGTTATAATCCTACACCCACAGTTGATTAAGGCAAGGCAAAAAAACAGTAAAGCATGATCGAATTTACTCCTGAGGGGAACAATTTCCTTCCTGATCCCCCGAGAGGCAATCGGATATTCCTTGGATCAACTTTGCCTATAAATAGTAACTAGTTATATTCTGTGTATCCAAGAAAGAATCCAGGCCTTTTTTAAATCAATCCACTGAGCTGGTCAGAACAAACTCTTGAGGGAGTCTATGCCACATTTTCACAGCTCTTACTGTGAAGAAACCTTTCCGTATTCGGAGATTAAATGTATTTTCTTCCAAACATAAAGAGTGCCCCTTGTCCTCTGTGATGACCTCAAGGTGAATAACTGTTCACTGAGTTCACTATTTATACATGTTGATCATATTCCTCTTTAATACCCTCTTCTCAAGAGAGAATACATTCAGTTCCTCTAATCATTCCTCATAGCTGAGCTCCTCCATTCCTCTTATCACCTTAATTGCCCTTCTCTGTACTTTATCCAGTTCCCCAATGTTCTTTTTGTGAATTGGTGCCCAAAATTGAACTGCATATTTCAGATGAGGTTTTATTAATGATTTGTACAGGGGTACAATGATATCTCTCTCTCTGGAGTCTAAACCTCTTTTAATACAAGAGAGGATTTTGCTTGCTTTAGAAACTGCAGCTTGGCATTGCACTAGAGCCCTTTGCCTCACTGGGCAGTTGTGACAACATGTTCATTTTTATGATTGCACTTCAGCTTAACGAGGAAAAAGGTGTGTTATCTGATACAAAAGAGGGCAATTTATGTTGTATTTCACCTGAATAGGTATTGTTGCTTTATATCTTGGTGCACTTGTGTATGGGGAAAAATTCTCATGTCTATGGGTTTATCAAAATTTATATTCAGGTTAGGTATAGAGGTTAAGAGATTAAACTCTCTCTCTTTCTCAAGTAAATTTGGAATCACTGATTGAGGAAAAAATATCATGTCATCTACATAGGCAGGTACTTTATATAGGTTTTCACCTATTTGGAATATCTTGATGTCAGTTTGTGTCATAACTATCCTTAAAAATTCTTTAAGTGTAAGGATGAATATCAATGGCTATAAAGGACACCCTTGCCTGGTCCCGTTGTTTATACTAAGGTTGCCGGATAGAGTCTCATTTACTCTGACTTTTGTACATAGATTAGAGACATGTGCAGTTGGTATCATTCTGAATCGAAATTCGGACAACATTTTTGTTATTCGGATGTATCCGAATTTCCAAATTACAATAGTAACAAATTTAAATGAATCCAAAAGAACAAAACAAATATTGAAAACAAATTCAAAATATAAACATGTTGCTGACTATTGCTGATTTCCTTCAAAGACTAAGGGGTTGATTTACTACAGCCAAATAGGCTGTGCACTGCCAGTGCACTCCAAGTGCACTGCAAGTTCAATGAAAGTGCAGTTGCTCTAGATCTGAGGGAAACATGCAAGGAAAATAAAAAAACAGCATTTTTGCTTGCACATGACTGGATGATAGAAATCAGCAGAGCTTCGCCTCACTTCATAGCTTCCCCTCAAATCTAAAGCAACTGCACTTGCAGATTTTTTTGAATTTCTAAAAGAATAGAATAGAATAAAACAGAATAGAATAGAAAATAATAGCGTAAAACAAAATAGAATAGAAAAGAATAAAATAAAATAGAAAGTTAAGGAATAAAATAGAAAAGAATAGAATAAAAAACTGAAAATAAAAGAATAGAAAACATAGAATAGAATAGAAAAAATATAGCTATCTCCCGAAATTTGAATTTCAAAAAGAATAGCATAGAAAAAAAAGAATAGAGTAAAAAAAGAATAGAATAATGAAATTATAGAATAGAAAAAAATAGAATAAGATACAATAGAATGGGATAGAATAAAAACAATATAACCGTCTTCCAAAATTTGTATTTTGAATAGAATAGAGCCAGCTATTCACAATGAATTTAGATCAATTCAATATTTTTGATTCATATTTTGTTTGAATGCATATTAAATACTTAGAATTCATTGGAAAAATGTGAATCTGATGGAAAATGAATAAACCACAAGGCAAACAAGGCATTTGCCTTGATGGTGTAAGCAGAGCCCGACTCTCATTCCCAGGGATGTCCGAAGCTGTGAAGGTGAGTGTCTGTCTCTCTCACTCTCACTGGGAGAGGGGGGAATGTGTGTTAGTGGAAGACTCTCTGGGGGGATGGCCAGGGGTGTTGTTGGTCAATGTCAGGCTCTCTCCGCATGGGAGGGGGGGCGCCCAATTTTTGTGTTGCCTAGGGCAGTACCAAACCTAAATACACCACTGAGTGCCAGGCTATCCTGTTGAATACCTCCTCTGGATATGTTACCAGTAGGATATTTTCCTCTTTCTGCTATTGTAACCAAATAATGGCATTCGATGTTTATAGGGGACCATTCCAGGCCTTTCTGCTCAAGATGACATCCACATTATCTGTATGTATCAGTGATGGGATTAGAAGGAGAAGCCAGTTCGGTAGGATTTTTGGGATATTTTTAAATCTACATTCAGTGATATGAGCATATAGCTTACACAAAGCTAATGGTCCTTACCCTCTTTGTGTATGACCATCATTTGTGCCTCTAGTACAGGTTTTCTCAACCTTTTCAACACAGAGGAACCCTTGAAATATCTTTCCAGTTTCGGGGAACCCCTGCTAAAAATGACTATATCTACAACTCATGATATATTAGTTTGATGGTCAGTAAGAAGAATGTTCCTTACACTTGTGGTCATTGGTTAGATTGACCCCCTTATAGATAGCTGAAAAGATCAGTGGTGTTTTGTGGGAACTTATCTGAGAGGCAGAAATTACCCATTGCTCAAGGAACCCCTGGTAACCGCTGGAGGATTCCTAGGGTTATATGGAGATGTCTGAGAAACTCTACCATAGTGTTTGGGGAAGGGGTTGACTCGCTGCTCCTAAGCTATTAAACACTCTCAAAAAGTGGTAAGTATTGTTCCAAACATTTTATAGTATTGTCAAAAAAGATCATCCAGTTCGGGGATTTTCCCTTTTTCGATCTGTTCAGGTGACGATTCCTCTGTTTATTTTAATTTCGGCATGTTTGCCCTGTTTATAAAATCTAAAATGTGGGCAAGGCATGAATTTTACTTTGATTTATTATACTCTAGAAAAGCATTTGCTATTATTCTGAGGGATTGAGTTTGGCCTCCTTTACATAAATTAACAGAATAAACCTTTACACTTTTATGTGAGGCATGTAAAGCTCTACTGAGCAGTTTTGCGCATTAATCAGCAGATTCATAGAAATGGCAGTCCCTATGTGGAAATGCCATCTGTATTTTGTTAGAGTTCAGCTCCATGTATTTCTCTCTGTTGTTTTAAAGTTTTTTTAGAGTTTATGCCACTAGAGTATGTTTATGCTGAGCCACGGATAAGGTGATTTTGTATTGGAGTGAATTCAATAAATCCTGTTTTTATTTATTTATCTTAGCAGCTAATTATATAAATGATCTCCTAATGCAGCATTTGTGTGTTTCCCAAATGCCCATAGGAATAACATCTGGGGTATCGTTGATCTAAAAAAAACATGGAGAGTGACTGTTGTATTGTCACCGTAACAACTGGATCGGTCAGTAAGCTAGGATTCAGGATCCACCCCCATTGTTTAGATTTCATCTGAGAGCATTTGAACATCATTGTAGTTGGAGCTTGAACCACCGAGCTGATATTTCTTTTTTTTGCCTCCCACAGTTTGGGCAGATCAGTCTGGGATATATGTATACTGTTTATTATATGCTGGAGTATTTTGTGTGAAGGTGATAATAGTATGTACATTCTGCACCTGCTGGAAGTCCCCCACAAGTCTATCAAGGTTAGATTTCACTGGTTTTTTTTATTGCTTTGATAATTCAGTAGATTAGTGAAGAATGTTTGCTAGAAGTGCCTATGAGGGGCTCCATGGGAAAATTTAAATCCCCACTTAGAATAAGCATACCCTGTTTGAAATCTAAGTTTTCCTACTATTTGGCGCAAATATATATGCTTGACCACAATTAGGAAAGTATATTCTTGCTTCTGTGAATAAGGTTGTTTTTAGTGTTCCTTTTATGAATATGTATCATTCCTGAGGACCCTCCAGTTGTTCTGTCTTTTACTTATCACACTATCTGTATATGTGTCATACCCATATATTGACAGTTACTTATAGGTTCTGTTGAGGATTTCTTACTCCTTTTTTTGATATGCTGTAAATGCTTTGGGTTAGTATGGTCAAAATGTTGTACATGTTCTAAAATAAAGTTTTTGGATGATTAAAAAAACACTGGATAAATACTACTTTTTGTTGACTTGAATAGGACAAATATGTTAATTAGTCTGCTTTACAGCTATGGGGTTGATTTACTAAAGACAAATAGGCTGTGCACTGCAAGTGCACTCCAAGTGCATTTGGAAGTGCACTGCAAGTACACTAAAAGTGCAATTGCTCAAGATCTGAGGAAAGCATGCAAGGGAAAATAAACAAAAAAAAATTTGCACATGATTGGATGAAAGAAATTAGCAGAGCTTTGCCTCTTTTCAAAGCTTCCCCTCGGATCTAAAGAAACTGCACTTGCAGTGTATTTGAAGTGCACTTGCAGGTGCACTTGTATTGCACAGTATATTTATCTTTAGTAAATCAACCCTAATGTGTTAAATATTCTACATTGGTACATTTAATTAACCTCTGCTTTACTGGCTCCCTGTGTGGAGCTCCTCACATGTAAAGCAAGAAAAACATAAAAACCAGACTTATGCTCAGCCTAAATATATCAAATCTATTATGTATCCCTGAAAAAAACAAGAGACACAGCAAATCGCTCAACACACATGAAATACGAAGTGGATAGGTTGACATTTACCTCTGAAGCAGCCGGTGTGACTTGCAAAACTGGTCAGGTTTCCAGCCTTCCTCCCATCTTAACAGCTGTTGCAATGCCTCTTCCTCCCTATCTCCTCCACCTAAGAAGAGATGATGGGGGGTTCTCAGACAGACATCTATGAAGTACCATCATTCAAGAGAACAGTTTGGATGTCCTGAGATCCAGTTGGATGGCCAAGTATCACTTCACTTTTTTTTGGCCATACAATTACTTGGAACTTTCGCTTATTGTGCTGGAGGCTTCCTTAATCATGCCTTGCATAGTTGGAAACACTTTTCATGACATTCACAATTCCTATGCAGTCTTCTGGCATTTTCAGTTAGCTGGTGGCTCCCCTATCTGGCAATAAATCTACATAGCCGGAAGAATTTTAAGGCTACAAGTGATACATACTGTACAAATATATATGTGAAGATAAACAATTGAATAAATCCTTTCAGGATAATTTAATTGACAATGGAGTCTTCCAGCATTTTCAGCAGGCTGGTGGCTCCCCTATCTGGCAAGTAATCTACATAGTTGGAAGAACATTCATACAAGGATCTAATTACTAGCATGACATTCTACAAGTGAGACACACAGACATACAGTATATGTGAAGATACAATATTCTTTGTTTGGAGCTTTCCAACTATATATTTGCTACAGTTCACTCTGTGTCTGCACTGCCCATATGTGTATCCATTTTTGCTACTTAATGTCTAATATGGATCTTTAATAGTCGTCTAGCCATAAAGTGATGTACTTTTGGATACCAATATAGAGAAGTTCCTTTCATACAACATAGTCTTATAGTTCACATGCTTTATGTCACCCATAAGGGTGCATATACATATTTGTAATTTTCATGAATGTAGTCCTTCATTGGGAGGTGATCATGGCCGGATCTAGGGGGGTGCCCCACCAGATTTTAGTTGTGCCCCCCAAAGCCAACCCTAACCTGCCACTATACTACCCTAACCTGCCACTATGCTGCCCTAATCTTACTCTATACCACCCTAATCAGATATTTTAGCACCCTAGTTTGACACTATACTCTCCTTGACTGACACTACTTATCTCAGTTATGCATTGTGTGAAGAGGAAGAGCTCTGCTGCCTGTGCCCAGGCTGTGTACAGTACAGGGATGGGAGAAGAATCTGTGCCCTCTTCTCTGCCCTGCCAGCAGTGACCCCTGTCCTCTGCCCTGCCAGCAGTGACCCTTGTCCTCTGCCCTGCTGACTTCCCATCCTCTGCCCCTCTGACATTTTTACTGCAACCCAACATTCGACAGGCTAGATCTAGCCCTAGAGGTGATGCTTAGTATTTTTTTCCACAGCTCTAATGGTTGGGGATTTTAATATTTGGTCAATTATGGTTTTATTTATTAGACAGTAGGTTTTTGTATAAATTAGGTTTTTCAATAGTTGCCACTTTGTATTTCATGTGCATTGAGCGATTTGCTGGGTCATTTACTTTTTTCAGGGATACATCATACATTTGATATATTGAGGTTGAGCCTAAGTCTGGTTTTTATGGTTTTCTTTTGTTCCATGTATATGCATACCGACAGTTCCCTAATGTCACACAATATATTCTAGTTGTGGTTTTTTTTTTTGCTCTAATTTTTCTCCTTCTTAAACAAGGTCTTGAGGACACATGTTATTTATATTTTTGATTCAAGAACTCCTCAAATGTGCAATCCGTCCTACGTCGGTACACTATATTAACCTCTGCTTTACTGGCTAAAAATTACATACACCAGAGGGTGCACACTCCTCGTGCATTACTGCGATAAACAAATTGTATGAAATACAAAAGACAAAGAGGTACTCACAAACCAGCTGTACAATAAGGTTTGTCACAGTGTCAGATGATGGGGTCTCATCCTGGAACCTGTTGTAGTGGATGCTAAAGCATTTCGGGAGCTGTGCTCCCTTTCTCAGAGCTGAAATAGTCACACAGTTCCAATAGAAAATTTATAGTCATGCACCAAGCACTACGCTCTGTCTGCAAGGCCATTCAGCGGGAGGCATCCTGCAGTCCCCGCCCCCCACTGACACCACTAGCCAAAAATAATAATGTCAGACTGGACTGAAAAAACAGGTACGTCCAAAATGAATGATATATTTGAAGCACTATTCAAGTGTGTAGAAAGCCACAAAGGGACGTGTGGGATGTGACCACATTGTGGAAAATAAGAAAAAAGCCCACTGGTTATGGATGGTGAAAACCAAAGATAAAAGAAGCAAACACATGTATAAATTGATCCCTAGACTTTCCAAGCCAGTGTAGGTATAATGCAGTAAGTATTACTTGCCTTAGATTACACACCGATTCACAAAATGATAAAACTTATAAGATTGCCAAAGAGACTCCCTGGGCCACAGGAAGTCAGCTGTATTGGAATGCTCACAAAGCCGAAGTGCATCATCAGAACAGGACTGGAGGCAGAAAAGCAAAACTGAAAGTGCGTCAGCTGAGGGCAGAAACATCTCGGAGCCCTAGGGCAGAGCAAGGGTGCCACCTCAATATTCACAGGGATACAGGAGGGTCCCCCCACCGGGTGCCCAAATGAAAAATACACCACCAGGACAAATGCCCAGCAGGGGTGCATTGCTGAACTATAGTATGCAGCAGCATCCTGTAGGACCACCAATTAAGGATAACCTTAAAAAAGTATATGTATATATATATATGTGTGTATATTGCAAATAACTGCATGTGGATAACATGTGGATAGGTATATAAACCCACTTACCAAAAGGAAATAAAATGTAGATCTCAAGAGGATGTGCAACGCTTCCTGCATTGGTACACTGATTTAACCTCCGCTTTACTATATGTTGCTGTGAAACCCACCCAATATATATTTACAGATTATCTTCATGCTTTCTTTTATTAAAGTTGTCTTTTGAGGAAAGAATTCTTTACTGTAACTTTTTATCCAAAGTGGTAATTGTTAACATAAGTGTCCTGACACTTTACGCATGGCACTTTAATTAAGACACACACAAAAAAGCATCTACAAACAGTACTCCAGACAGACTGCAGATAAACCTATGTTTCCCTATCCAGTTTTTCCTCTGACTACTACTCTTTACAACCTATAACATGTTCTCTCTACCTCTCTTTCTCTTCTCTCTCTAAACTCTCATTCCTGTAACCTTCTTCTCTACCCTACAGCATATATACACTCACCGACCTCTTTATTAGGTACACCTGTTCAATTGCTTGGTAACACAACTTGTTAATCAGCCAATCACATGATAGCAATGGGGAAAAAAGGGGATATAAGTGACTTTGAACGTGGCATGGTTGTTGATGCCAGACTGCTGGTCTGAGTATTTCAAAAACTGCTGAGCTACCGGTATTTTCATGCACAATCATCTGTAGGGTTTACAGAGAATAAAGAGAAAATATTCAGTGAGCAGCAGTTGTGTAGACAAATATGCCTTGTTGATGTCAGAGGAGAATGGGCAGACTGGTTGGAGATGATAGAAAGGAAATAGTAACTCAAATAACTGCTTGTTACAACCAAGGTTTGCAGAATACAATCTCTGAATGCACAACACATCGAACCTTGAAGAAGATGGGCTACAGCAGTAGAAGACCATACCGGGTGCCACCCCTCAGCTAAGAACAGGAAATGGAGGCTACAATAAGCACAGGCTCACCAAAACTGGACAATAGAAGACTGGAAAAACATTGCCTGGTCTTGATTTCAGCTGCGACTTTCATCTGAAGGTAGGGTCAAAATTTGGCGTAAACAACATGATAGCATGGATCCATCCTGCCTTGTGTAATGGTGCGGGGTATATTTTCTTGGCAATAGCAAGGTGTACCTATTAAAGTGGCCGGTGAGAATATATCACCCTCACTTCTGCCCTCCCCCTAATATTACACTTGCCAGCTCCTGATCATTCTGAACCCGCATGCTGACATAACCTCCACAGCACTGGAACCTGTGTACTAGGGATGCACCAATTCCCTTTTTAAATCGGCGAGCACTGATACTTTCGTGTATGATACAAAATGTATGGATGCAAATTGCAATGCAAAGATTACTGATAAAAAATGTATGGACGCAAATTGTACCTCAAAGAATAGCATGCAATTTAAACAAGAATGTGATTCTTGTCCAAACCACATGCGGATTCTCTACTGCTCTTGTGTGAACCCAGGCTTGTCATAGCCTGAGTTCACACAGGAGCAGTGCTGGAAACCTCCCTGCACCAATCCCATGCTGTAACAGAAGGAAAAGCTGTTTCTTCTTTTTATGTATATGTGTTCCACTTTGTGAAAACTAATAGTTGTGTAATAGTCGTGTAATGGTAAAAGTATACAAAATTGATGACTGGACTTAAAGTGGAGCTCCAGGCTTCCTCAAAAGAATTAAAATTCAGCAGCTACAAATACTGTAGCTGCTGACTTTTAATAAAAGGACACTTACCTGTCCAGGGATCCAGCTATGTGCTTACCCGAGCTGATTCTGCAACCAGCTTCAGGTGCAAGTGGTGGCATCTTCAGTAGTGCAGTGGAGGGAGGATGATGTAAACAAGCGGATCTTCCCATTTTGGGAAGACCAATCAAAAGTGCCCATACTGTCATCCCTACAAGGAGAGGAGAGAAAGCTGCTTCACAAGTCTGGGGAATCGCCTCGGCAAATCGCACCACAAAGTATCATTTTGAGTATAGGGAGCATTTTCATGAGTATGTGTACTCGTTAAAATACTGAGTATCAGCATCAATACCAGTATTGGTATTGGTGCATGCTTAATGTGTTACCATGTAAATCTCTCCCCCATTCCCACTTCCCTCACTTTTCCCTCCTAGATTCTGGGGATATTTCACCTGACAAAGCCCACTGGTATCTAACCTTCTCCTCCACCCCCACACTTGGCACCTTTTTCTTCTGGCAGCAGATGCAATTCACATAATCTAAGTTCTCCAGTTTCTTAGGATTTCTGTTATTTAATACCAGTGTCAATTCACGGGGTCAGTAGGGGGACCATGAGATGCCCCTGGTACCTTTCATAGGCTTTTTTGGGTGTGGTTTCAGTTTGGGCAAGGACACAGGGGCCCCATGATCCCCTATTGCCCAGGGGCCCCATGAGTTGTCACTTCACCCCTGGTCCTTACCCAAGCTAATTCTTTAACCGGCTTCGAGTGCATGTGCAGGTGCTGGCATCTTCAGTAAGGGAACTGCACATGAGCAAAGTGCGCTGTGCTTTGTGAATGATCTCGCAGTCTTCTGGTACCTGTGAAGTGTCCCAGAAGGCTGCAAGGGAAGAAAGGGGCCCAACTTCCAGCTCAGATCACCATGGCACATCTAAATGGAAGTGAAGCTCCCCCCACAAAAAGCTACAAATGCGGCAGTGGAGGATGGAAGGATGATATAAACAAGTGGAACTTCCTCTTTTGGGTGAAGTTCTGCTTTAAAGTATCATTAAACCCAAACCATAATAAACTGTCAATAAATGTTATATTACATTGTGTGCCTACTCAGTTTGCCACTAGTGCATTCATTTTCTGTAGATTGCAGAAAACCTGGTTGATCCTGCTGTTCACTGCCACTCCCTCCTTGTCCGTGTCCTCACTGCAGCCTGAGATTGTGTAGACAAGCCACCGTCAAATCTACGGAGCATGCTGTTTCAGTTTCCTTCTAAGCTATTCATTTTGCTCATTTTTCTTATCTGTGCAGCCCACATGACTATAGAGACATACATGTGGGAGTATAGGAGTATAAACAGTGGTAAATGATAGTCCTCTCCTTCCTTGCTCTTCTATGCCCTCCTATTGCTAACGTTATGGGGGCAGGATATAACATGGTGATTGATGGAGGCTTTACCTCCCTGTTGGTCCCAACACTAACACACCATAGACATAAACTGGAGGGGAGTGACACAGCCAGTGATTATCAAAACCTCTTCCAGATATTTTTATAATTTAAACAAAGTGAGAGCTATTGGAAATCCACTTAAACTCCATCTACACCATGCTATTGCAAATAAATAAATATTTGCTTTGAAATATAGTTTTGCAGTAAGGTTTAAAACATGTTGTTGCTATGAATTATTTATTTTCATTCTCTATTCTGAAAGCTGTTTTTTTATGTCAGGTGACTAGCACACCAATGAGTGCAGTGCAGACACAGGTCCATAGTCCAGATGTCCTCTTCTGCTATATAGCATACATCAGCATAGTGCTGAAAACTCCTCCCTCAGATTTTTCCCTGAGGATGGGAAAGACCTGGGAAATGTCATGTGACCACTGAATAGCAATGATTAAATAAGGTATTCAGATTTTTTTAAGAAATTAAGTACAGTGGCATGCTCTTTATACATAAATAGAATGGATAGTGGCAATTCAACATTGTATGTTTAGTATCATTTTAAGCTTACATTCTTACACATATTTTTTTACCCAACTGAAACTTTGAAAAAGTATTCCCAATCCTTCCTTCCAACAGAAAGGCAAACATTTTGATTGTTCTTTATGGTGTTTAGCCAACTGTCCCATAATACCTGAAAGAAAATAAACATTTAACCCTCCAAAACCTCTCAGGTGCTACAAATATAAAACAAGAATAAATAAATGAAAAAATGCAGCACAACACTATATATACAAATATGGGTTCCAGGGTTAAAGGGGAAAGCGCAGTTTGACCTGTCATTACTTGGAGGTGAGCGCAACAGAGTGTTGGAAGTGGATGAGCACTAAGGGGTGACACAGGAGCACCGTACACATTTATACAGTAGTGTGTGACACTGGTCTATTTGAAATACAGTAGATTTAAAGGAACGGTTCACATTTTTTGAGACCATATTCGGATGTGTGGCAGGCGCAGCACCCTTTGGTGCCTAGTGCGCTGTGGCATTAGAAAAATTATGCAATTGCTGTTTCTTTGTTTGATTAGACTGTCTATACTCTGTAATTCCTTCAATGCCGCTCTATGGATGAAGTAGGTTTAAAGAGCACACCGAATACTTTAGTTAACTTCTTTAATAACTTCAATCTTCTTCATATAACACTGCTTACAATGGCTTATTTCTTTCATATTACAATGGTTTAATTCGTATTACATTGGGTTGATTCGATAGCTTATCTCGATAGATTCATTAGATTCGTTAGCTTATGTTGTTAGATTAATTTGTTAAATTCGGTAGATTGTATCGATTATGATTACTCTACAGTGACTTGATTCGGTGGAACTACAAGTAAAACACACACAACAGTTTTTAGACACAGATCTACCTGCACTGTTAAACAATAGAGGAACACACAAGTGCATTAAATACCTATTTGGCCTTCTCTGCCTCCATGGAGCTTCTCTGATTGGAACTTTGTCTGTTTCCTCCTCTGGCTGGTGAGCATGTGTCTCTAAGATATTCTAGCAGGGAGTTTTACACAGGCATAAATGTGAAACTGGCTAGGATTGGTTAAGGCTCTGTACAGTGTGAGGCTGGCTGTGATTGGCTCAGTTCTATACTAACTCTTAAAGGCATATTTTCCTTTTCTGCTTCTGCTAACACAATGAATATATAAATGTCATATAACATTCAAAGACATAAATTACAGCAATGATTCTGCTTTTGGCTTTAACATATGCACATATACACTGTACTGAGGTTATTGGCAGGTTTGGTATACACATATACAGGGCTTTCTTTCTGCCGGAACGCGGCGGTACTGCGTTCCGCCACCTTTTTCTTCTTGTCCCCGCTCACCGACTGCCTCTGCAGAGCTGACAAGCTATGCAGAGCAGCGAAAGTGACAGGTGCCGGACGCGGCTTGTTTATGTCATGCTTGCGCGTGCCCGGCACCTGTCACTGCCGCTGCTCACAGCCGGTGAGCGGGGACATGCACGCTTCACCCCCCCCCCTCTACCGCCAGCGTGTAAACATCGGGGGCGCGCGGCCACCCCCATAGGAAAGGTGTATCTTAGTACACCCGGCGGTGCGCGCTGACGTCATCACGCCCTCTGCTCGTCGATCCTACCATAGCGCGGATCGTCAGCATCAGGTAAGGAGCGGCGATACAATTTTTCTCGCTTTTCTTGCTAATGTGGGGGGGGGCAGTGTTACTCGCTATTCTTACTAATGTGGGGGGGGGGCGGTGTTAATTCCATACATTTACTTTTATAGCCCCTCCCAAATTTTACTTGCATTCCTGTTCTCTAAAGGGGTGGTCCTAGGGTTTGATGGGGGCGTGGCCAGGTTTGGGTGGGGGAGTTCCACCACCTTTCCTCTGAGAAAAAAAGCCCTGCACATATATGTGAACCATATTAGCAACCTAGGACTGGTCTTAGCTGGCCAGCTACAGGATGACACTTGTAGTTGGTGTATAGGATTTATAGGATATATACCACATAAGTCCAGGTGCTGAAATTCAAGATTTAAAGGGACAGTTCACTATTAAGGACATTTTATTTGTTATTTATGTGCAAAATTCGTTTATAGCACCAGTTATATGCAGTCTATGGGGTCCTATATGTGTGTATTGGTAAGATATCTGGTATAGCATACATTGATTTCCACAAGCACAGTTTTTTTGTTTTTTTTCATTTGCACATATTATATTGTTAGCACCATATTTGTATAAATATTGTTGAGCTGCATTTTTTCATTTATTTATGTTTTATATGTGGGAACACATTATATGCTAGCCGCACAAGTTCTTTAGGAGGTCCATAGCACTGAGGGTTTATATACACATAAAACAAGTATATACAAATTATGTTATTCTTATTTTGTTATTCTTTTCAGAAAGGTATGAGGAGATCTGGGGTATTATCGGACAATGGTGAACAGTAAACGGAGCAAAAGGATACACATGGAATTAGTATTTCTTGTTTGTATTAAGTACTTTTCGACTAAACTGTGTCACCATTAACTCATACAAGAAATGTAGGACCATTGCGTTCATGTTGTTCAGACTTGCATGCAGGGTTACCATAGTAACTATAAAAGCCCTGTCAACCTCATGTATTGAGTGCAAAAGTGCACTTTCACTCTGGATGGAGATCATTTACCAGTGAGGTCAGTGCTCCTGTTTAATTTTTTGTCACTAAAGATGACAGCTTGTTATTCTCATGTGTCCACTCCCAAGAAGGGTCAGCACTCTGCAGACTAGGAACAGAAAAATATAATTGGGTAAAAAAAACATGGTGAATCTGTAGCAAGAACTAAAGCCTAACGAAACATAAAGATTTCAGAAAAGAGACAAGCAGTGGGGCATTCATAGGTCTTTAAAGAACCAAGTGATTGTGTCACAGAGTAAACCAACCATGCCTCTAAGTTTCCATTGTTGATCATTTGGCTGTGATTAGATCCATTGCTTTCAACTCTTCTCCTTTGAAGTAATTCAGCTGATAATGAGAATTAAACTTTCAGTACAAATATAAAAAAAAACACGTTTAGAGGCTGCATAGATTTGTCCAGTAAATATAAGCCAGGTCCAATTTGTATATGCAAATATATATAGAAAACAATCAGTCCTCTATGCTATACTAAGCTATTCTATTCTTTATATTTTCAATACAAATACCTTTGAAGCCCCTTACAGAAGTATATTTGAGTAGACCTTCATTGGGAGGGAGAAGATAACCAATAAGGTTTGTACTGAAGTGAAATAAATACTGTGCTTGGAAACCTCACTTTATTGATTGGTACATTTGCTATTTAAATTAGCATCAACTTATACATTTTTTACAGGATACAGTAAACAATCACAATAACAACTAAGAGGGAACTCCTTAAAAACATTTGATTTCCGTATTGTCATATAATATAAATTATGCATGAGAAATGTCTCATTGAATCAAATCAGTTACAATTCTAACACTTTTTTGCATGAACAGACAGGTGTGGCATTACATTTCTTCTTCTGGGTATTGTATATATTATTTAAAGTTTTTTTCATATAGTGCTTTTCAAAGTTATCATCAAGGTCCACCAACTAAAGACTACCATTAAGCCCTCTACCTAAACATAGATTAACCAAAATAAAATACAAATACAAAACAGAAATGATTATGTAAATCTGGAAAGGTAGAGATTCCATCCAGAAAAGACTAGTCTTTTTTTTTCCTCGAGGCTGATCCATTGACATGTAATTCATCCATTTATTTAAGCTGGATTTTTTTAGCATTCAATTAAACAAAATCATGTGGTACACCCCAAGTTCACCCCATCTTTGTACAGTACTACCAACTTTGTAGTAAAAGCGATCTCCCCTGTGAGGTGTAAATTTCAAAGTGCACTGCGCACTTCCAGGTTCAGAGCTGTCAAACCCTAATCACTTCAGGGAGCATTAGGGGTCTAACAGCTCTAATGTCACCCCTACACACACACATACCTTGTGAAAGCAGTACATTTAGTTAGCTGTGTTTATGTGCACCAGATTAACTAAAAATATACAGTAGTTTATATAAACAGTTGTACTAACATTGTGACGCATATACAATTCCAATGACCCTCGTTTTGAACAATATTCAGGGCAAAAATGGCTTAGATGGAAAAAGTATTAAAGGGCACTCCAAAAATATTGTTGTAATGGACTTACTCATTCACTAATGTAAGTGAGAGTAGTTAAGGTAAGGTAAGTTAAGATAAGGTAGGCTAAAATTCAATAGTGATGTGAAATGTTCTTACTAGTTAATTAGTTAATTCATCCCAAGACAGAGGTTTTTATAACCACTAGTGGACTGCCCCATGTAGACATACTGCGGCACGACAGCAGGACGGCTGCTCTGTGCTGGATTATGTATATGTACTTGATTCAGCATTTCTGGGTAGGGGGGTGCATGCCTATGCCCCTGCTGCCCCATCTGTGCTGTCATTTGGTACAGCACAAGTCGGTCAGAAGGTTCCAGCCAATGATTTATGGCCGGGACCTGCTGATCAGTTTACCGTATTTTTTCTGCCTGAGCAAAGCCAGGAGATAAAACAGTTCCATCTCTTAGTAAAAGCAGCACATTATACACATTACACTTGTTAGGCACACAGTTAACCCTTTGATTGTCCTTAGATGTCAATCCCTTCCCAGCCAGTGTTATTAGTACAGTGACAGTGTGCAGTATTATCATTGATCACTGTATTAGTGTCACTGGAGATGTCAGTGGCAGATAGTCAGCTACCTCACAGTCCCACTATATATATATATATATATACACATACAGGTGAAACTCGAAAAATTTGAATATCGTGCAAAAGTTAATTTATTTCAGTAATGCAACTTAAAAGGTGAAACTTGCAACTTAAAAGGTGAAACTAATATATGAGATAGACTCATTACATACAAAGCAAGATAGTTCAAGCCGTGATTTGTCATAATTGTGATGATTATGGCTTACAGCTCATGAAAACCCCAAATCCACAATCTCAGAAAATTAGAATATTACATGCAATCAATAAAACAAGGATTGTACATAGAACAATATCGGACCTCTGAAAAGTATAAGCATGCATATGTACTCAGTACTTGGTTTGGGCCCCTTTTTCAGCAATTACTGCCTCAATGCAGCGTGGCATGGAAGCTCATCTTTCTCTTGGCAATGCCCCATAGATTCTCTATGGGGTTCAGGTCAGGTGAGTTTGCTGGCCAATCAAGCACAGTAATCTCACGGTCATTGAACCAGGTTTTGGTGCTTTTGGCAGTATGGGCAGGTGCCAAGTCCTGCTGGAAAATGAAGTCAGCATCCCCATAAAGCTTGTCTGTGGAAGGAAGCATGAAGTGCTCCAAAATCTCCTGGTAGATGGCTGTGTTGACCCTGGACTTAATGAAGTACAGTGGACCAACACCAGCAGATGACATGGCACCCCAAATCAACACAGACTGTGGAAACTTCACACTGGACTTCAAACATCCTGCAGTGTGTGCCTCTCCATTCTTCCTCCATATAGAGTAAAATATACAGTAAGCGCTCAACAATAGTGGCAGCAGCTGAACATAAAGGAAAACGCATATAAAGTCCCACAATTCATATATATAAAAATGCAGCGCTTAAAGAAAGTGATGATAAAACACAGTCCAGTGAAAGAAGTGCTCCGTGATTCCTAGTGCAAATGGTAAAAATTTACACTAACCAGACAGCGTAAAAATATACGCATGTGTATATATATCCTGTAGAATCCCCTTCTCCACTCAGATCTGGTCAAGTGAATAGCCGGAAAAGGTAGACATCCTACGCCCTCATGTGGTGAAAGAGTGGTCCAGCAGGTCAGAGAGATGTCAATCTGAGTAAGCCTCCCCCTTCACAGGAGTTGACACAGGGATCCCTTGGGGCTGTAAAAATTGAGGAAGCTCCTCACAGGAGACATAGGGAAGTACTCATAGTGTAGTAGGTAAGGCTTTATTATAAAACATAGGTGCACAGTGAACAGGGTATTTGGCAGGTATGAATGAACACACTGACCCCTTTGGTATTAAAGATGGCCGCCGGGCCTCCTCGTGGCACCGGCGGCTTAGTGTCAACGGCGTCCTGGGTCCCACCTGACGCGTTTCGTGCGCACGCACTTCTTCAGAGGTGGAACATAGGACCGCCGTGACCGTCTTCTCTAACGTATATACCGTATCTGGCGCATGCGCACTAATGCGGCGCCATCTTGCCGAGGTCCGAGCGTCCGCAATTATCAAGTGCGCATGCGCGGGTGCCATTTTACCATGGGCAAAGATGAATGTAGGCATCCGTATTGCGCAAACGCGCATGCGCAGGCGCCATTTTGCCATATGCCAAAAGACAAAATACCCAGCGCTGACAGAGACAATATTGATGATGCCAGACGTCATATACGCTGTAATACAATTGTATATTAGATGGTGTTGTGTGGGAAACCCCCTCAGGAGGCATCCAATGTGGAATAATGCTTGGGAGAGGAGAATTTAGAAGGATTCCCAAATAATGTGAACTAGCCAGGACAAGGGCTCATAGGGTTAATGGTAAATATACCAGTGTCCTAATTAGGGGGCCAATGGGTCCATAAGCCCCATTGAGTGAACCAATAATTAAAATATAAATTTTAATCTAATTGGGTGTCAAGCCCTATACATAGGTAATAATCCTATATATTAGGCCAAAGCGACATGGTAAAATAGCATTTTAATAAATTATAAAATACCTGTCACATGGAGGTTCAAACCCATAATAACAAGGTAAGCAGACAAAAAGTAAAATACACACTTATGCTAAACAACAGAGTAGATAAAAGTACTAAGAAAGACATGTGTCATAAGCATGTATCATAAAATGCAAAATACAAAAGAGCTGGGGATAAATATAATCCGGTTCTATTAGGCGTCCTTAGTAGGTGTATAAATAATGGGGTTACACGAGTGTAAGATTACCATACGTATAAAATTAAAAATGAAATTTAAAATGAAATTTAAATTTAAATATATAGTGGCTCCCCGTTGACCCAAGGATATAATCAGCATAGTTTCGTTGTCAGTGTCACACATTTGACCCTTGTAGGTTCAGCTGTTATCAATATAACAGTTGACGTCAAGCTCAATATTCAAGCCTGCGGGGTGCAAAGTGTCCAATTCAAAAATATATTTAGTCTCCATCTGTGAGACTGCCCTGGTCTTGAAGGTTCCTCTCCAGTGTGAGGTTACTACATCAATGCCAACGAATCCCAGACTGGAGGGGTCTCTATGGTGATGTTTCCTATAGTGGAGGGACAGGGAGTGTTCCTTGTACCCCTTTTTTATGTTATTGACATGTTCCCGGAGGCGGTCCCTAAGCCGCCTAGTTGTCCTCCCAATGTATTGCTTAGAGCAAGGGCATTCTAATAAGTATACAACATACCTACTGTTGCAACAAATGAATTTTTCAATATTGTATGATTTCTTTGTCTGGTTAGAGGCGAAAGTGTCTATCTTTCTTCCTCCATACTCTGGGTCTGTGGTTTCCAAATGAGATGCAAAGGTTGCTCTCATTAGAAAAGAGGACTTTGGACCACTGAGCAACAGACCAGGTCTGTTTTTTTTTAGCCCAGGTAAGACGCTTCTGACGTTGTTTGTTCTGGATTGGCTTGACAAGAGGAATACGACATTTGAAGCCCATGTCCAGGATCTGTCTGTGTGTGGTGGCTCTTGATGCACTGACTCCAGCCTCAGTCCACTCCTTGTGAAAGTCCCCAACACTTTTGAATGGCCTTTTCCAGACAATCCTCTCCAGGCTGTGGTCATCCCTGCTGCTTGTGCACCTTTTTCTTCCACACTTTTCCCTTCCCCATAACTTTCTATTAATGTGCTTTGATACAGCACTTTGGGAACATCCAACTTCTTTTGCAATTACCTTTGGAGGCTTTCCCTCCTTATGGAGGGTGTCAATGATGGTTTTCTGCACAACTGTCAGGTCATCAGTCTTTCCCATGATTGTGATTCCTACTGACCCAGACTGAGAGACCATTTAAAGGCTCGGGAACTCTTTGCAGGTGTTATGGCTTAATTAGCTGATTAGAGTGGGACACTTTTGAGCCTTGAATATTGCACCTTTTCACAATATTCTAATTTTCTGAGATTGTGGATTTGGGGTTTTCATGAGCTGTAAGCCATAATCATCACAACTATGACAAATCACGGTTCGAGTTTCACATATATATATATCACAGTTTGTAGATGCTATGGCTTTCACACGAACCAATCAATATACACTTATTGAGATTTTTTTTACCAAAATGTAGCAGAATAGATTTTTTTTATTGCATATGTGTTATAGCAGAAAAATAGTAAAAAATATATTTGTTTTCACATTTTTTTTGTATATAATAAAAAATTAAAAACCCAGGGGTGATCAAATACCACCAAAAGAAAGCTCTATTTGTGTAAAAAAAATTATATAAATGTAATTTGTGTACAGTGTTGCTTGACTGTGGAATTGCCAGTTAAAGTAGCACAGTGCCGAATAACAAAAAATGCCCTGTTCATGAAGGGAGTAAAATCTTCCAGAGTTTAAGTGCTTAAAGGGTAAGTTCACCTTTCTCAACATTTTACACCTTTATTTACCCCCCAGTCTGCTCCCTCCTTGTGACAGCAGGTGGAGGACCTCTCCACACCTGCTGCCACAATTTGAAAAAGAGTTCTGTGAATGAATACCAACAAGTACCATCATCCATTGCAGCTGATGTCCTGTAGTCATCATTGAACTGTGAGGGCACTGTTGAGTATCCTTTTAGTTCATTGATTCTTTCTGGACATCAGTAACTGTCTGCCTGTAGCGGAGATACAGGCAGACAGTGTACTGACAGTCTGCAAGATATTGACATTGCACCCACAATCCACTCATCATGGGTGCAATGCTTTACAAGCTCACAAAAAAAAGAACAAATGCAAATTTTTTTACCTGCAAAAAAAAAGGGCATTTATTTTATTTTTTTGAGGTGAACCTATCCTTTAACATTGCACGAAAAGCTTTATAGCTGTAAAATCCTCTTTAGTTTTGGTGAACCTGAGACAGATTCTATTTTTGTCTCTTTACTAAATAGCACAGACCATAAAAAGTATATGCAAATTCCTTTTTTTAGTACCGGTAAATCCAACAGCACAATTTCATTGCACAAAAATCATAGTGACACTTAAAGGTCTAAACAATGAAAACTGTAGGGGAAGGAGAATCTCTGAAGCTAGGTACACACACAATTTTTTTTATTTGTTGAACCAGTGGGTAAATGAAAAAAAACTGACTGATCCCAAGCAATGATGCGGCATGGATCTCTCCCGCTGAGACATTGTATTCTGACAGTCATTGGCTGCAAGTGCTGATTGAATGTTTCTTTATTTTTAAGACAGCTGTACACATGGACCGAAAAGGTTGGCTGGTTCCTACCTTGGGTTTTACCCATTAGCTCTAAAAAATAGCTCTGCTGAGATCTGATAATACCTGTTCTCTAGCTTTGGGAGACAGGACACACAATCCAATCTAGGTAGTGGTAGTTTAATCAAATGGAAAAAATACCACCAAAATTAGGTGGGGTAGCCTTATGATAAGCTCTGAGACTCACCAAAATGAAATGTGGGTGTGAACCTAATTAAATACGAAAACCAAAAAGAAGCAGACTACCAAAGTAGGTAATAATACACCCAAGCAAGGTAGCTCACATGTAAAAATACATATTTATTAATTTCCCATTAAAATATGGAGAGAAAATGATATCTGCAGATAGTGAATATCACACAATCACCTGACATATATTTAAAAACAATACAAAAAGCAATCCGGATTGCAATACATATACAAATAAAGTGTCATAGTGGACAGATAGTGGGATAAGGGTCGCTAATGTTCCTGATAAAATATGCGTAGTATTTAAGCAGCTTGAAACTGACTCCTCCTTGTTCTGAAGAAGTCTGCACTGATTGACAGACAAAACGCATCAACTTAATGATGTCATCACACCCGGAAGCAGCGTCCCACGTGGTCTGCATCTCGGACTTTTGAGATTTTTTCCATGACGCAAGAGCAATCATCATCTTTCCTGGAGCACCATGAGAGTATTCTACCTTGAATCACAGATTATTTTATATCTGTTTGAGGTGTGGGCAGTGACTACTCATGGATAAGGATGGAAATACCGACTGCACGGCTTACGGAGCTTTGATCTAAGGCGAGACCAAAAGAGAGATTGGACTGTCTGCATTTTGGAAACCCGGTAGCAGTAAGTATGTGAACCAGCCATTCGTGATTTCATGTTGGCATGATCCACACTCTGCTTGAGGTAATATTATCTCTTCCTCTGTCTACATACACACAGTCTACCTAGCGGTTTATCATCTCCGGCTACCATTTCCACTGTGCATAAGACAGTATGAAGTGACTCTATACTTTACAATTTCCACATGCACACAAGACGCCTCCTCGGATATCCATCCGATTCAGTCAGAGATTATTGGCCCTCTTGTCCTCATTATCTGATGGTTATACATTACTGCTCTCCATAAACCTGGGACAACTACTTTAACTGTAGCCATATCATCTATTCGGCTGCTGACTACATGATTAATGTGTCTTCAATTTCAGATTCATGAACAGAGACTATTCATCATTGTCTATAGTTTTGCTGTTCAGGATATGATTTGATTGCCCACAGACTGTTCCTTATCAGGAACATTAGCGTCCCTTATCACACTATCTATCCACTATGACACTTTATTTGTATACACATTGCAGTCTGGATTGCTTTTTGTATTGTTTTTAATTATATGTCAGGTGGTTGTGTGATATTCACTGTCTGCAGATATCATTTTCTTTCCATATTTTAGTGGTAGTTTAATTTCTGGCACTTAGACTAGGTTCACACCTATGCAGGTTGTGTTTGAGCCATTTCTGCATTGAGTTTTGTGTTGCGTTTTGGATTTTTGTACCTGAGTTTTTGAAGTGTTTTTGCCGTGTTTTTGATGCGTTTTTTTTTTCATTTTTTTTCTTGTTGCTAGGCAGATTTAAAATGCATCAAAAGAATGGCAAAAACACAGGAAAAATGCACTAAATGCTTTTCTGCAGTCTATAGAGCCAAAAATGCAACTTTTTGTGTTCAACAAAGACCCTGACCCTTTCCAAAAAATGCACCAGGTGAAAACGCGAAGATGTGAACATAGGAAATCATGTCACATGGACTGTACTGCATTTCTGCAAAATAGAAAAAAGCTGCAGAAAATGCTTAGGTGTGAACCTAGGGTTAGAGAATGAGGAGCATGACACAAGGTATGAAAGGAACCATTTGAAATAATGGTACACATAATATCCTGCATATATGTAAAACGGTTAGCTGATATTAGGTAATTTTCCAGACATTTTGTCGACTGAGATCAAAAGAAATTTGGTCAGGAACTCAATTGTTTTCACTGAAGGTAAAATGAGGAGGCCTAACAAAGACAAGCAGATAGCAGAGATGACTGTAAGATCTGAAGGTCTTTTAATACTGCAAACAGCAATGGCTACTGTTACTGACTCTAAAGCTGCCTGTACTCTAATGCAATTTGTGCACAGTGAAAGTTATGTTCCCTTGGGATAGCTCACACTGTGTCTTATATACACAGTGTATATAAAAATGCATGGTCCACCTCGATCTTTGTGTTTTGACAAAAAGCAGCCATTACAATTAGATATTAGGATACAGCTATACTGCTATAGTCAGCATTGGCCATATCAAGTAGCAAGTCTCATGTCTATGCGTACCAGAAGACCAATTGCAAGAGCAATGCAGAAAATTATTTTTTACACAGAATTGGGTAATTGCATTACCCACAGCATCACTGTATTTAGTAAGCTCTGTGAACATTTACTTTGGGAAGTGAACCTTCACTATGCAAAGGGATGTCTCTTTCAGTAATCAGCCCCAATATCTATGCATCTCTAATTAGCTGTCCATTACATACATTCATATTTAAAAATATAGATGTGTAAGCAGTCTTTGCAGTCCATATATACATGTTCATATTACATATATATTTGAAACAGATTATTTCATTTGTGTAAATGCTATTAAAGACAATTCTCTATAATATAATATTATGCTGAAAAGATTAATGCTTGCAGAGTTGTAAAACATGTAAACAACAGCAGTCTATTTATAAATGTTTTCACTCAAGATTCACACAGCTTTCACACATTTTCTAATTGAATCCAATTAAGCTGGCCAAAGATGGATCTTTTTTTCTGATCAGTGAAAAAAAAAGAACAGATCTCTCCATCCACATATTTGGCATGATGAAGGAATCCTCCACACTGCCCAATTTTATTTGGACAGCAGGACTCTTCCGCTGTCAGAATACACTAATCAAACTTCCAGCATTCACATTCAAGAGAAGCCAGTCATTAGATTGACTTCTCTCTAGTGGGAATGGCCATAGATGGATTGAAATGTAACCAGTTCCTGTTGAACTGAATTAATTTCAATCCATATATGGCCAGCTTTAGAAAAATTTGTGAATCTTGGGTAAAAAAAATGTGTGAATCTCTGGTGAACAAATTCATAAATAGAACCCTTAAATTCTTTCTGAAACTTGGCTAATTGTAATTGTATATTCTAAACATATACAAACAATATGCTATATATATATATATATATATGTCTATGGGAATGTTTGACCATTCTTCCAGAAGCGCATTTGTGAGGTCAGACACTGATGTCGGACAAGAAGGTCTGACTCACAGTCTCCGCTCTAATTCATCCCAAAGGTGTTCCATCGGGTTGAGGTCAGGACTCTGTGCAGGCCAGTCAAGTTCTACCACCCAAACTGGCTTATCCATGTCTTTATGGACCTTGATTTGTACACTGGAGCGCAGTCATGTTGGAACAGGAAGGGGCCATCTCCAAACTGTTCCCACAAAGTCGGGAGCATGAAACTGTCCAAAATGTCTTCGTATGATGACACCTTAAGAGTTCTCCTTCACTGGAACTAAGGGGCAAAGCCCATTATCTGAAAGATAACCCAACACCATAATCCCCCCTCCACCACACTTTACACTTGGCACAATGCAGTCAGGCAAGTACTGTTCTTCTGGCAGCCGCCAATCCCAGACACGTCCATCAGATTGCCAGACAGAGAAATATGATTCATCACTCCAGAGAACACGTCTCCACTGCTCTAGAGTCCAGTGGCAGTGTGCTTTACACCACTGCATCCAACGATTTGCAATGCACTTGGTAATGTAAGGCTTCGATGCAGCTGCTCGGCCATGGAAATCTATTCTATGAAGCTCTCTATGCACTGTTGTTGTGCTAATCTGAAGGCCACACAAAGTTTGGAGGTCTTAAGCTATTGACTCTGAGCACTGTGTGCTTCAGCATGTGCTGATCCCGCTCTGTCATTTTACGTGGCCTACTATTTTGTGGAGTTACTGTTGCTCCCATTTGCTTCCATTTTGTTATATTACCACTAGCATTTGCCCGTGGAATATTTAGTAGCAAGGAAATTTCATGAATGGACATATTGCATAGGTGGCAACCTATCACAGAACCATGCTTGAATTCACTGAGCTCCTGAGAATACCCATTCTTTCACAAATATTTGTAGAAGCAATGTGCATGCCTAAGTGATTGATTTTATACACCTGTGGTCATGGAGGTGATTGGAACACTTGAATCCAATGATTTGGAGGGGTGTCCCAATACTTTTGGCAATATAGTGTAAGCAGATGCAGTGTAGTCCAGAAAGAAAAACTCAGGCAGGACTGATAACAGTATAGTGTTCTGTATATGTGATGTACATACTGTGTATATATATTTTTTTCTTTTATTATTATTTTTTTTTAAATAGTAAAAATGTATTATTCAAATAATTATTTAAAATGATTTAAAAGGATGAGCTACATAAACAAAAATGGAGCACATTAAGTGGAATACTTGTATTTGGCAATATAAATACTTGTCAGACATTTCTATTAATGTATTCTACTGAAGATTTTTCTGAGCACACTACTTTGTTCATTGTAGCAGATATCAACCACAGTGAGGAAGACAGAGCTGTCAGGATCCCTATTGCAGTCTGAAAAGTCTCTAGCTGCTCAGAATGACAGTAATTACCTTGGCTTTTGTTTCTGTAGCTGAACTGATAAAGCGTACCATATTGTTTCTTATTGCCACCTGCAGATGATACCTGAAATCCAAATGTCAAAAATAAATCTATTGCAAAGCACCTAATGAATCTGGGAATATATGGCTGCATGTAGTGGTGATAACATTATACAATTAACTCCATGATAAAAGGATTCCTTCTTATGGACTGTCACTCTTTCTAAGCTCATGCAGCTAGAACCATGCAGAACAGGAAAACATTTTCTTTCAGACCAAGTTAAACAGTAATGATAGGCCACCAAATTATAAAATATTGTACAATTCGGCAGTGACACAAACAGGTCATGCTGTTAGTGTCATTAAATGAGCCCTCTCTGCTGAAAGGATTGTCGAGGCTTGTTACTAAAACAATTGGATGTCTGGAAATCTATCATGCAATCTCTTAGACAGATGTTACAGAATTGATTGCTTATTGACTTATGCTCTAGGTTTATGGGTATTAAGGCCACAGACAGTGAGACCTTTTTGCTGAAACTTATAGCTGCAGTTTTACAGATATCAAAATTAAAGGGAATCTGTCAGCAATTTTTATTATAGAGTAAGTATAAATAGGGTCAGCTTAATTAAAATATTATTATCAGTCTCTGTAAATATAAAAGGAAAAAGCCACATGAGGAAGAGCAAATCATAACACAATTGTTGAACTTACCCAATTTTGCAAAAATATGTGTCTCAGGTAGTAGCTGGCTAATTCAGCAGAAAATAAAATATATTTAGTAAGTAATTTTTCCTGCTCCATCTTCTTCAGTAGTCATTCTAGAACTGATGAACCGACTTGCATATACAATAGGTGTTAAATAAAACTTATAACAAAAGGAAATATATAAATAATAAAATGTATAAAATAATTGTATATACCAGCCACATCACAGCATACACAATCTACAATTTATGACAGTCCATGTCCTTCTCCAAACTGCCTCCCTGATTTTTTTTTTTAATAATCAAAGGAATGATAGGCACTCTATGGCCACAAAATTATTTGATTTCCTTTCTGCTGCTGCTTGCCATACCCTCTAGCTGTATCATTTCCCCCAAAGTGGGACTTAGGCCTTGGACTTCCTGTTTTTAAGATAGTATGCAAGGCAATGACTCTAATATATAAAAGTATAACAAAGCTTTACTGCACAAACACCTAAAATGAAAAATTAAGAAAAGTGACTTGTAGTTACAAATGCACATGGTACAGCACATTGAAAAAAAAAAACTGAACAGGGTATACAGCAAGGAGCAATCTATACACAGTATACTTTACAAATTGAAACACCCTTGATATTCCTAACAAACCATGCGTTTCAAGCTGATATTCTTATCCTCTTCTTCAGGGGTGTACGAAGAGTCCTGGATTACCCAATGTGCTTGATACACATTAACCAGCCAACATATATAGTCAAAAACAATCCATGGTGTGAGATCCGTATAGAGCAGAATGCCGTCCATATATGTTGAGATCAGTCCTCCCTGGGAAAGGCACACAACCACAAAGGTCAAAGTGGGCCACAAGTATATGGTTGTCTGATAGTATATCACTTGTGTCCACCACAGAAGCATATTTACCACTGTGTTTCTTTCACCAAGGCAGGGATGGCCATACAATAACAAAACAAATAAACAAAAAAAAGGTAAAGAAAACGTGGAAGAAACTACCACACAGGTCGAAATAGAACACAGCCTCCAATCTAGGGCAACTGATGTCACAGTCCAGATTGCCTCTATAATTTATTTCATCCCCAGAAAGATTCTTTGCTTATCTTTCTGTGCTGCCTGCCATACCTCCTGGCTGTATCATTTGCCCCTTCCATTTGCTACTGCCTGCCTATAAAGCTGCATTGTGTAAATTTGGGCAGCCTTTTTTAATTTTCTACAGAGAGGAAGGTGGGGTTTAGGGCTAGGATTTACTTTTTTTACAAATAGTACCCAAAGTAGTAGAACTACTAATGTTTGATTAACAAGGGAATAGATATTCTTACAAGAAAAACATTAAAAAAATATAAGTAGAAATTGTAAATACAATGCTGTAAATATGTAAATAATAGAATGTTTATGACTGCCACAAAATACAAATCCCAGTCTATGAGGTTGGATGTTCTCCTCCATAATGCTTTCTGATATGTTTGCCCATCATAGAACAGCCAACCTATGGCCATATGGTTGTTCTTTTATCTTTTTGCTGCTCCCTTCCCCTCCCCCTATCCATATGGTCTTGAATCTGTTTGCTGCTGCCTGCCCTTTCTGCATTGTGGAAAGGCGGACATGCCTTTGTTACTTTTGCTTAGAGGCAAGGTGGTAGAAATGCCTAGAACCTTTTTATACCTTTTTATAAAGGAAGCACCTAGTACCTTGCTGTCCCTGCCTGTGTTTGCTTCACCAAAACCATGAAGGCATTTCAAGAAAAAAAAAAGATTAAAAGAAAATTTGAAAAATTTAAGTTTTTAATTAAGTAAATGTGTAAAATAATTGTATGCTCAGTCACAAACTGAACACAACCTCCAGTCTTTGACAACTGATTTGAAGATCCAGATTGCCTCAATAATTAGTTTCATCCCAGGATAGGAGGATTTTTTTTTGTATCTTTTGCTGCTGCCTGCTCTTTCCTATGCTTGTATGATTCCCCATGATTGTGCAAATTATGCCCAGCAGCTTATTGCCAACTTTACCAAACCCCTTTATCTAATTTTGTGGCCTGCACCTAAATGCCATCATTATGCTGTAATACATGAGCCACAATATTTCACTCAGAAGGTCATATCTGTCTTCCATCTGTCTTCCATCAGCATGGGGCAGCAAGAGTCAGTGGAGGAGGAGGTTTAGGATTCTGGCATTAAGAAGGAAGAGGAGGAGGGTTGGGGTGCTGGTGGTGAGGAGGTATCGGCATGTTGTGGTACTGGTGGCAAGAAGACATGTGTGGGTGATGGTGGTGAGGAAGAGAAAGATTGGAGTTCTGTGACCTAAACATAAAATGCCAGCAATTATTTAATTTTATTTTCTGTATGTTAGGTGCACAAGAAACTAAAATTGTTTTATTCTGCTTCACCTATTTCTATACACATAACAAATATATGTTGACTTGTGAGACAGTTGTCTAAAAGCTGTTTTCATATCATAATTTTATAATGAATACATGTTCATGATGATAAATCAAAAAAGCAAAAGACTAGATAGACAGCCCAAATTATTACATATGTACAATTTAATTTTTAAATTGTTGTTGTTTTTCGCTTGTAAGTCCATCCTGATGAAGTAAACATGGCCAAGGATGAAAATGCAAACTAGGCAATACCTTTATAAATAACCGGATACTATATTTCCAATCACAAAATATACTTACCCATCCACAATGAAATAATGTTTTCCAACTGCCAGCTTGTATAGAGTTTAACATTTTAGCTTGATTTTTATTTAAATTGTACATTTTCCTATGGTTTTTAGATTCATTGTGGCTGCTTTAACTTTAACAGGCTTTCCAAATAAATCAGATTGAGTGCTGCTGCTGTATTTGTTGCAATCAATAACTTAAAGATAAAAAATCCAAAATAAAGCATAATAAAAGGCTTTTGTTAGATAATGCAATTTTAAACTAATTGTGCAGGAACACAAGGTGAGATAGGTATTCAAAATTGTAAATACATGGGAAATGATGGGTCCAGATGGAGTCCCAGGGAAGGCTGTCCAGGAATGTGCAATTGGCTGGGGTTCATTCATCCTGGCTATGACTTATTTGAATTATTACTATCCGGCAGATGTTATAGGAAACCTAAAAGTTAGAACAAATGGTTATCGAGGGTAGGCTGTCAAGGAATATGCAGAGCAATTGGCTGGGGTTTTCACTAAGATCTTTAATCTGTGATTATTGTTAGCTATTGTCCCATCCTGTTTAAAATCTACTATTATTATCCCTATCCCCAAGAAGTCAGTTATAGACAGCCTGGACTATTACAGGCCAACAGTGCTTACTTTGGTGATTGTGAAGTGCCAAAGGAGATTAGTCATGAGGTATATTAAGATACGTTTACCAAGTAGTCCTGACCCCCATCAATTTGCCTACTGAGCAAATAGAAGTACAGAGGACGCCATTACGTTAGCACTGCATATGGCATTGAGTCTTCTGAAGGTCCCAGTAAACTATGTGAAAATGCTGTTTAAAGTCTATGGTTTGGCCTTTAATACCATTATTCTAGACATACTGATTGAAAAGTTTCTGAAGCTGGGTCTTCCACTTTCTATCTGCGTTTGGCTTAAGGATTTTTTTGCAAACAGATTTCAGGTGGTTAAAATGGGCTGATATTCCTCTTCTGAGTGACAATTTAATATCGGATTTCAACAGGGCTGTGTGTTGAGCCCTCTTCTTTATGCTCTTTATACCAATGATCGTACACTGTATTACTGTACACACAGAGTTATTAAATTTACTGGGGATAGTCTGTTGCATTAAATGAAGGGATGAGTGGAGGCTGACAATATAGTAAAGTGGTGTGCAGCAAATTTAACCTTGAACATGAGGAAATCTAAAGAGCTAATTCTGGACTTTAGGAAAAATAAGACTGCAATGGCTCCACTTTTTATTAGAGTGACTATGTGGAGAGGGTCTCCACATAGTTAAAGTTGCTCGGGGATATATTTCTGATAATCTTTCATGGTCAGTAAATGCAAATGCTGTTATTAATAAAAGCTCAACAGGGATTCAACTTTCTGAGATTACTTAGGAAAAATAGTCAGGGGGAAAGTATTAGAGACCTTCCATTGTTCATCAATTGAGAGAGCACTGATGTAGTGTATTTTAGTATGGTACCCCAATTGTACCTCAGCTGACAGGAATGCTCTTCAGAAATTAATCTTCACTGTGCAGAAAATATTGGGTCATAAACTCCCCTCCATAGTGGAAATGTATGAGTCTCACTGTCTTTGTAGAGTGGAGAAAATATTAAGTTATTAATTTCATCCTGGCTATCACTTATTTGAATTATTACTATCCGGCAGACGTTATAGGAAACCTAAAAGTTATAACAAATTGGTATCGAGAGAGCATTTCTATGTGGGCTTTTAAGTCCATAAATGTAAAAATTAATACGAGTTGGATAACGAATTGGTCAGGGTTAGTGTTTTGTTACGAGTATTATGCGGATGTTTACTATTTATCTTATCTGTGATGTTAAACTACAGTGTAATTGACACTGTCCATGAAGTGCCTTCTATTCTGTGACATCATATATAGCTTAAAGGCATCTCCCAAACATGTATGGTGTTTTCCTATGTCCTCTTAAAAGTTAAATTCAGTGGATGACCCTCTCTCCACTGTATGGTACTATTTATTTATTTTTTACATTGGTACATGTCCCTCATGTCAGTTCCTGACCCCTTGCCTATAAACCTTGAAAATGGCTAGAATGTATTACCGATATCCCCCATAGGCCTTAATTACATGGCTGCACCGATTTACACAGTATCTAGCTGAGCAAGATTGCAGTAGGTAGACATCAAAGCTGCTATATGACTGAATAACACCTATAGAATTCAGCCACTGCCATCCGCTGTCTATCATAGCTAATGTGGACCTGATGAGGAACCAGTCTCTCAGAGCTCCTTATCATGCTCCATCCACCTGATAACTCAAATTCATGGCTGCATTTGCTGTTGCGTGGGCTTTACCCACTGTCAGGTCAGTTTGATCTGCATCCTTAGTTGCTAGGACTTGGGTGACCTTTATCCTAGTAGCCAATTATGTAAATGTAAAGCACATTTAAACATAATAATGAACTACTGAACACTAAACACCACCCCCTGTATGCCAACCTTGAGTTGATCTTTGTTACCGCTTGTCTGCGAAGTAGCAGCAATTTTTTTAGAATCTGTCACAGCCATTGTGACAGATTCTAAAAGGGGCAGTAGTAAGAACATTATTTTCCATTGTAGGATGGTCTAATCTTATTAAAATGATTTGGGCCCCACAATGACTTTATGTTTTGCATAGCTCTCCTACCTAGATTACCCAGCATTGGTTTAAACACATAGGCTGCCTATTTAGGGACCATGGAGGGGTAAGAATCCAAGAATTCGCCTACCTAGTTTACAATTGCCTAAAGATGGTGGAGGCCTATCTATTCCCTCAATGAGAATATATTTTCTTGCTGGCCAGCTACAGCATTTTTCTGGTTGGGGTGCTGTTAACGTTAGAGACCCTATACAAACCATACTCTTGTCAAGGGTGGCTCAACTGAAATTGGGGAGATATTGGGACAACTCCCAATATCCCACCTTGGTTCTTATGCTTAAAGTATGGGAGGAAATGAAGGGGATCATGGGCTACAGGGGTAGGGCTTCTTATTTGCCCCTGTGGGAGAGGGGTCGCTTGACTGAGCTATAGAAGTTGCAGGGCTTTGAAGACTGTTACGCTAAAGGCATTAGCTTTCTACACCAATAATATACTATTGACCGATTATAATCTTTCCAAGATATACATACAGAGTTTGTTCTTCCTCCTCAGTGGTTCTATCAATTTCTCCAGCTTTGGTATGCCCTGTCTGTACAAGCTAAGCAGACTAACCTTAAGCTGGTGTCCACCCCACTCATAGATCAGTTGAAACTACAACTAACAAGTGGAGACTTATGTCATCTATATACAAATCACTATTGAACAACTTCCTTGGAAACATCCAGCTCCATGGTAGAGTAGGGTAGGCTAAGGATATTGCCTCCATGGATGGGGAGATTTGGCAAGCCATTCTGGAACAGGTTGCTCTAGTGTCCCTTTCAACATCCCAACATTAGTCCCAGCTTTTTATTTTACACAGCATGCACCGCATGCCACAGAAGCTGTACCAATAGCATCACAGGGATAGTCCAGATTGCTTCAGATGTGCCGGTTTCACGGCAGACCTCCTTCATATGCTCTGGAATGCCTGAAATTAGTTAGATATTGGCAGGATATAATTAGAGATGAGCGAATTATTAAAAAATTTGATTTGGCTGATTCGCCGAATTTGCGGGAGAAATTCGATTCGATGCGAATTTATTCGCCGCGAATTTAACTTATTTAAAGGGTTTCTAGGCTTCAGAGAGCCTTTATATTAGTGCAGAACACTGTACCTTTAATTTAAATGCCCTTGGAGTCTGCTGGGGAAGAGAAATAATACTGTCAGTCAGTATGACATGCAGATGAGTGCCGTCGATCTTAGAATCACCGCACACTTCACTCATTTGGGCAGTCACGGGGCACAACGAAGAAGAAGAAGGAGAATGAAAAGAAGAATGAAAAGAAGAAGAAGAAGAATGAAAAGAAGAAGAAGAAGAATGAAAAGAAGAATGAAAAGAAGAAGAAGAAGAATGAAAAGAAGAATGAAAAGAAGAAGAAGAATGAAAAGAAGAAGAAGAAGAAGAAAAATGAAAAGAAGAAGAAGAATGAAAAGAAGAAGAAGAAGAATGAAAAGAAGAAGAAGAAGAATGAAAAGAAGAATGAGAAGAAGAATGAAAAGAAGAATTAAAAGAAGAATGAAAAGAAGAATTAAAAGAAGAATGAGAAGAATGAAAAGAAGAATAAAAAGAAGAAGAATGAAAAGAAGTAGAAGAAGAATGAAAAGAAGAATAAAAAGAAGAAGAAGAAGAATGAAAAGAAGAAGAAGAATAATGAAAAGAAGAATGAAAAGAAGAAGAAGAAGAATGAAAAGAAGAAGAAGAAGAATGAAAAGAAGAATGAAAAGAAGAAGGATGAAAAGAAGAATGAAAAGAAGAAGAAGAAGAATGAAAAGAAGAAGAAGAAGAATGAAAAGAAGAATGAGAAGAATGAAAAGAAGAATGAAAAGAAGAAGAAGAATGAAAAGAAGAAGAAGAAGAATGAAAAGACGAATGACAAGAAGAAGAAGAAGAATGACAAGAAGAAGAAGAAGAATGAAAAGAAGAAGAAGAAGAATGAAAAGAAGAATGAAAAGAAGAAGAAGAAGAATGAAAAGAAGAATGAAAAGAAGAAGAAGAAGAATGAAAAGAAGAATGAAAAGAAGAAGAAGAAGAATGAAAAGAAGAAGAAGAATGAAAAGAAGAAGAAGAAGAATGAGAAGAAGAATGAAAAGAAGAATGAAAAGAAGAATGAAAAGAAGAATTAAAAGAAGAATGAGAAGAATGAAAAGAAGAATGAAAAGAAGAAGAAGAAGAAGAATGAAAAGAAGAAGAAGAAGAATGAAAAGAAGAAGAATGAAAAGAAGAATGAAAAGAAGAAGAAGAATGAAAAGAAGAATGAAAAGAAGAAGAAGAAGAAGAAGAAGAATGAAAAGAAGAAGAAGAAGAATGAAAAGAAGAAGAAGAAGAAGAAGAAGAAGAAGAAGAAGAAGAAGAAGAATGAAAAGAAGAATGAAAAGAAGAAGAAGAAGAATGAAAAGAAGAATGAAAAGAATAAGCAGAAGAATGAAAAGAAGAAGAAGAATGAAAAGAAGAATGAAAAGAAGAAGAATGAAAAGAAGAAGAAGAAGAATGAAAAGAAGAATGACAAGAAGAAGAAGAAGAATGACAAGAAGAAGAAGAAGAATGAAAAGAAGAAGAATGAAAAGAAGAAGAAGAAGAATGAAAAGAAGAAGAAGAAGAAGGAAAAGAAGAAGAATGAAAAGAAGAAGAAGAAGAATGAAAAGAAGAATGAAAAGAAGAAGAAGAAGAATGAAAAGAAAAAGAAGAAGAATGAAAAGAAGAAGAAGAATGAAAAGAAGAAGAAGAATGAAAAGAAGAAGAATGAAAAGAAGAAGAAGAAGAATGAAAAGAAGAATGAAAAGAAGAAGAAGAAGAATGAAAAGAAGAATGAAAAGAAGAAGAAGAAGAATGAAAAGAAGAAGAAGAAGAATGAAAAGAAGAAGAAGAAGAAGAATGAAAAGAAGAATGAAAAGAAGAAGAAGAAGAATGAAAAGAAGAAGAAGAAGAATGAAAAGAAGAATGAAAAGAAGAAGAAGAAGAATGAAAAGAAGAAGAAGAAGAATGAAAAGAAGAATGAAAAGAAGAAGAAGAAGAATGAAAAGAAGAAGAAGAAGAATGAAAAGAAGAATGAAAAGAAGAAGAAGAAGAATGAAAAGAAGAATGAAAAGAAGAAGAATGAAAAGAAGAATGAAAAGAAGAAGAAGAAGAAGAATGAATGAAAAGAAGAATGAAAAGAAGAAGAAGAGGAATGAAAAGAAGAATGAAAAGAAGAAGAAGAAGAATGAAAAGAAGAAGAAGAAGAATGAAAAGAAGAATGAAAAGAAGAAGAAGAAGAATGAAAAGAAGAAGAAGAAGAATGAAAAGAAGAAGTATTCCAGTACAGCAAAAAGTGTATCTGCAGAGAGCTCCGCTATTTCTGACAGTTCTCTGACAGTTCCTTCACATTTACAGCGGTTGAAACATTGTATCTATTTATTTCCGAATAAAAACATCTGTATCCTAAATGGAAACAAATAGATACAATGTTTCAACCGCTGTAAATGAACTGTCAGAACTGTCAGAAATAGCGGAGCTCTCTGTAGTGACACTTTTGCCGGCTGATTGGAAAAATTCGATTCGTGCACCCGAAGTTTGCTAAATTTCGAATTCGATGCGAATTGAATTTTTCCTGAAATTCGAAACGAATTCCACTTCGCCAGGTTCGATTCGCTCATCTCTAGATATAATCAATATTATTAACCGGGCTTTTCAGATTCACCTACGCAATGACCCCTTGACATGCATCCTTGGGTTCTTGGATGAGGAGCTTTTGACTCCCCATGCCCAGACATCTTTATCCAGACTATTATTTTTAGCTCGTAAATGCATTCTGTTGAAATAATTTCCCTTTCACACAGGTTTAATACATGGTCATAGACAGAGTATGGCTTGTGTGGATGTGATGTTGAAGTCCCAAAGTTCTATTTTTTTTTCTATTTTGTTTTATGGTTATATTTGCTTGATTTTTCTCTTTGCACATAGTGCTGGACACACACTGTATTTGTACAACAAAATTGCATGTTTCATACTAGAAATTATGCTATATTTAATGCTCTGTACCTTACTTTGTTTTAATCTTTTCGTTTTGACTTTTGTACTGTTAAAAAGTTTTGAATTAAATTATTTTGAAAAAAAAACAATCTGAATCTGGCGCAGGTTTCAGTAATTGTACCAAAACTGGTGAAAGACTTTTATGAATTAGGTGAAGGCAATGTTAAAGGCCCCATACCTCCAAAAAAGTGATGTTAGTGCTTTATTGATCTCCCCTGATAAAGTTTTATAAACTTTTAACAATTCAGACCAAAGAACCATGCCAGTTGTTTCCTGTGTTGCTCACCTTTTGGAAAAAAAATCTAAATTAGATTTTTTTTATAGTTATCTTTTTAACCACTTGACTACTTGGCACTTATACCCCCTTCATGCCCAGGCCAATGTTCAGCTTTCAGTGCTGTCGTACTTTGAATGACAATTGTGCGGTCATGCAACACTGTACCCATATGTAATTTTTATCTTTTTTTATTTTTTTCACACACATAGAGATTTCTTTTGGTGGTTTTTTAATTGCCGCTGGGTTTTTTATTTTTTGCAATATAAACAAAAAAGAGCAACAAATTTGAAAAAAAAAAGTTTTTCTTTGTTTCTATTATAAGATATTGCAAACATGTAATTTGTCTCCTTTACTGATGTGCGTTAATGAGGCTTCACTGATAGGCAGCACTGATGGGCACTGACAAGGTGGCATGGACAGGCAGCACTGATGGGCACTTAAAGGGTGCACTCATGAGGTGGCACTGATGAGGCTGCACTGGTGGGCATTGATGAGGAGGCACTGATGATGCTGCACTGATATGCAGCAATGATGGTCACTGATAGGTGGCACTGATAGGTGACACTGATGGCCGGCGCTGGCTGACGGCACTGACTGACAGCACTGACTGATAGCACTGACTGGCGGCACTACTGGGCACTGATGGCCGGCACTTATGGGCACAACTGCTGGGAAGCACTGATGGGTGGCACTGCTGGGCACTGACAGGAGGCACTGGTGGAAGGCACTGCTGGGCACTGCTGGGTGACTTTGGTGGGAGGTACTGCAGGGCACTGATCATCAGGCACTGATCATCCGTAGGACACAGCGATCAAGGAGACAGCCGGGTGCGTGCCACTGGGGGCACGTGGAAGGGGCGTTCTGGGAGGACATCATATGATGCCCTCCCAGAACTGGATAACCATGCTGCAATGTATGTGTCAACATTTACAAGCCTACAACATATGGTGTACATGGATCCTATAGGTCACTGCCACTCCTCAGGGCTGACGTGAAAATGTCAACAATTTGTAGCCAGTGGCACCACTGCTGATCCTTACACACTCTTGATGTTTACATATAAGCCCTGAATAGGTGGCATCAGTGTAGTGATAATTTTGTAATTTATTCATATAAAGCAGCGGTTCTCAACCTGGGGGTCGAACGACCATTTCCCAGGGGTCGCCTAAGACCATCGGAAAACACATATTTCCGATGGTCTTAGGAACCGAGACACCGCTCCTCCGTCTCAGGCGATGTGTGGGCGGGATGATACGCTGCTCCTGTCACCTGGCCACACCTCCGGGATCGCTCAGCAGCTCCGCCTCCTCGCTGCTGATTGGCCACCGGAACTGTAGCTCAGGAGAGGCACACAGGCGGCCAATCACCGGCGAGGAGGTGGAGCTTGGAGAGGAGGAGCCGAGCGGCAGCGCGCGTACATCAAAGAAGATCGAGGGAGCTGCCGGAGCGAGTGAAGAGGAGAGCGGCCAGAGAAGGAAGACAGCTGACAGGTAAGTGAGAGAGCGAGCCCAGGCTGGAGCAGGGGTCAGCAAAGTAAGTATCATTGGTGTCAGTGGGAGGAATAGTGCCCCATCATTTGTGTCACTAATACCAACGATGGGGCACTATTCCTCCCCCCACTGACACCAACGATGGGGCACTATTCCTCCCCCCACTGACACCAACGATGGGGCATTATTCCTCCCCCCACTGACACCAACGATGGGGCACTATTCCTCCCCCAACTGACACCAACGATGGGGCACTATTCCTCCCCCACTGACACCAACGATGGGGCACTATTCCTCCCCCCACTGACACCAACGATGTGGCACTATTCCTCCCCCCACTGACACCAACGATGGGGCACTATTCCTCCCCCCACTGACACCAACGATGGGGCACTATTCCTCCCCCCACTGACACCAACGATGGGGCAGTATTCCTCCCCCCACTGACACCAACGATGGGGCACTATTGCTCCCCCCACTGACACCAACGATGGGGCACTATTCCTCCCCCCACTGACACCAACGATGGGGCACTATTCCTCCCCCCACTGACACCAACGATGGGGCACTATTTCCCCCCCCCCCGACCCCAATGATGGGGCACTATTCTCCCCTCCACCACACTGACATCAATGATGGGGCACTATTCCTCCCACTGACACCAATGATGGGGCACTATTCCTCCCCCCACTGACACCAACGATGGGACACTATTTCCCCCCCCCTGACCCGAATGATGGGGCACTATTCTCCCCTCCACCACACTGACATCAATGATGGGACACTATTTCCCCCCCCCCTGACCCGAATGATGGGGCACTATTCTCCCCTCCACCACACTGACATCAATGATGGGGCACTATTCCTCCCACTGACACCAATGATGGGGCTCTATTCCTCCCACTGACACCAATGATGTGGCACTATTCCTCCCACTGACACCAGTGATGGGGCACTACTCCCACTGACACCAGTGATGGGGCACTACTCCCCCCACTGACACCAGTGATGGGGCACTATTCCTCCCACTGACACCAATGATGGGGCACTACTCCCCCCACTGACACCAATGATGGGGCACTACTCCCCCCACTGACACCAATGATGGGGCACTATTCCTCCCACTGACACCAATGATGTGGCACTATTCCTCCCACTGACACCAGTGATGGAGCACTACTCCTCCCACTGACACCAACGATGGGGCACTATTTCCCCCCCCCCCCGACCCCAATGATGGGGCACTATTCTCCCCTCCACCACACTGACATCAATGATGGGGCACTATTCCTCCCACTGACACCAATGATGGGGCACTATTCCTCCCCCCACTGACACCAACGATGGGACACTATTTCCCCCCCCCCTGACCCGAATGATGGGGCACTATTCTCCCCTCCACCACACTGACATCAATGATGGGACACTATTTCCCCCCCCCCCTGACCCGAATGATGGGGCACTATTCTCCCCTCCACCACACTGACATCAATGATGGGGCACTATTCCTCCCACTGACACCAATGATGGGGCTCTATTCCTCCCACTGACACCAATGATGTGGCACTATTCCTCCTACTGACACCAGTGATGGGGCACTACTCCCACTGACACCAGTGATGGGGCACTACTCCCCCCACTGACACCAGTGATGGGGCACTATTCCTCCCACTGACACCAATGATGGGGCACTACTCCCCCCACTGACACCAATGATGGGGCACTACTCCCCCCACTGACACCAATGATGGGGCACTATTCCTCCCACTGACACCAATGATGTGGCACTATTCCTCCCACTGACACCAGTGATGGAGCACTACTCCTCCCACTGACACCAGTGATGGGGCACTACTCCCCCCACTGACACCAGTGATGGAGCACTATTCCTCCCACTGACACCAATGATGGGGCACTACTCCCCCCACTGACACCAATGATGGGGCACTACTCCTCCCACTGACACCAATGATGGGGCACTATTCCTCCCACTGACACCAATGATGGGGCACTATTCCTCCCACTGTCCCACTGACTCCAACGATGGGGCACTATTCCTCCCACTGACACCAACGATGGGGCACTATTCCTCCCACTGACACCAACGATGGGGCACTATTCCTCCCACTGACACCAACGATGTGGCACTATTCCTCCCACTGACACCAACGATGGGGCACTATTCCTCCCACTGACACCAACGATGGGGCACTATTCCTCCCACTGATACCAACAATGGGGCACTATTCCTCCCACTGATACCAACGATGGGGCACTATTCTTCCCACTGATACCAACGATGGGGCACTATTCCTCCCACTGACACCAACGATGGGGCACTATTCCTCCCACTGACACCAACGATGGGGCACTATTCCTCCCACTGACACCAACGATGGGGCACTATTCCTCCCACTGACACCAGTGATGGGGCACTATTCCTCCCACTGACACCAGTGATGGGGCACTATTCCTCCCACTGACACCAGTGATGGGGCACTATTCATCCCACTGACATCAGTGATGGGGCACTATTCCTCCCACTGATACCAACGATGGGGCACTATGCATCCCACTGACATCAGTGATGGGGCACTATTCCTCCCACTGACACCAGTGATGGGGCACTATTCCTCCCACTGACACCAGTGATGGGGCACTATTCATCCCACTGACATCAGTGATGGGGCACTATTCCTCCCACTGATACCAACGATGGGGCACTATTCCTCCCACTGATACCAATGATGGGGCACTATTCATCCCACTGACATCAGTGATGGGGCACTATTCCTCCCACTGATACCAACGATGGGGCACTATTCATCCCAATGACATCAGTGATGGGGCACTACTCCTTCCACTGACACCAATGACATGGCACTACTCCTCCCACTGCAAAATTACAGTTATGAAGTAGCAACGAAAATAATTTTATGGTTGGGGGTCACCACAACATGAGGAACTGTATTAAGGGGTCGCGGCATTAGAAAGGTTGAGAACCACTGATATAAAGCAACAGGCACCACAGGTCTCTTGCATGCCTTTTAGCATATTCCAAGCTGGGTTTTATATAGGTATTTTTAGCAATCTCTTCTTTCTCTATATTTTCCTATTAGGCAGTGTATAGCTTTGTGGAGTGTCTATAATGTTCCCTATGTATTCTGCTATATAGAGTATGCATTTCTTTAGCTATTTCAGAATTACCATTGGCCTTTTTTTTGTTTCTCTCACTAATGCTCTCCTTTCCTTGAATTATTTAACCAAAACCATATTCTTGTTGGGGAATTAATGCTTACTGTCTTTGGGTTAAAAGAGAGTTTGAAGTTTATTTCAAACAAACAAGATATACACACACATGGTACATTTAGCACATACAGAGCTCAATTTTATACCATTTGTAAGCACAATTAAAGCTATTATCATGTACCTGGGCATGTGCCTGGGTCCCTCTGTCTTTAGGCTGGGGCTCTGTTTGTTCTGCCCGTAGGGAACCCGAGTCTTGCTGTATGCACCTAGCATAGTACTTCTGCTCCTAGTACTCTCTAGCCCCTCCTGTCTTCCAGTTGCAATCAATCCACAATCAGATCAGCTTAAATTGCAGGACTTCTTATGGACTGTGTCCGTTTGTTGGATCTGTTTCCCTGGGTGTGTGCTATACTTCCAAGCTATTGAAATTCTGGACTTTGACCTTTGCCTGATTCCTGCACTACTCTCTTTGCCTGATGATTCTACATTACTCTGCCAGTCTGTGTATGACCCTGCCTGCCTTCGACTATGCTTCTGGATTCTGATTTTGTACCTAGCTATCAAGATTTGTTGCTGACCAGGCCTGCCTGACTACACTAATGCTCCAACCAGCCAAAGCTCCACTCTGGACTAAACCTTTTACAAGTACCTTACACAATATACATTTACTTACTGGACAGTCATCTTATCAGTATAAACAAATAAAAAGAACTACAAATACATTGCTGCTTAGGACATATTTAACTATTTAATTCCTACAGTTTTTAACAAATTCCAAATTAAGCTAAACATTATTTAGTAATGTTTTAGGAATGTTTTCATTTTCTTTAAAACATGGTGCCAGCCAGTGCTAGGTTATAAAAAAACAATGGGTGAGAATGAGTAAACTTAAAATACAACTCCATTCAAGTCTACAGGTTCAGTCACATGGACATATAATAAGCTATGTACAGGTGTGTAAAGCATATACTTTTATACACACCTGTACACAGCAGTATAGAAGGCTATGGGCCTTTTCACATAGCTGCATCTTGTAATGTAATGTTGTATTGCATTAGGAAGCATATAAAAATTGAACAACACTGCATCCAGGGCCATATTTGGACCATGTTTTACACTGTACACTTGTAAACATTTGTGCTATCATTTACATGTGTAAACGACATAGCCTACATGGACCCTATTGGTCACTGCCAGTCCTCAGGCCCAATGTGTAAATGTCAACAGTTTGTAGGGAGTGGCAACACCACTGATGGTTATAGACTATTAATATTTGCATATAATCCCTGAAGAAGTCATTCATAGGGAGGGATAGGAAAATACGGATGTTCACCAGCACACCTTGGTATAGTGGTAATTGTGTCCTTTGCAAGCAACAGGCATCTTAAGTATACTATACCAAGTTGTGCTCATGAAGATCCTTATTTTTCTATGACTGCATAGTGGCACCATCCACCAATTGATCACAGCATCCTGCACAATTGTGGGCGAGCCTTTAAGGAGTGTAACAGATACGATACAACTACTCAGGGTGGTGGTGCACATGCAATCAAGATCATTTATTTGTTTATTACAGGTTTTTCTACAGCACCAACAATTTTACTCAGTGCTCTACAAACTGAATATACACAGCAGTTCCTGCCCTCAAAACATAGGTCCCTAACTCATATGCATACATACACACACATAAAATAGCCACTTTGTAAAAAGCCACTTAAACTACCAGCATACTTTTGTAGCATGGGAGGAAATGGGACTACCTGGAGAAAACCTATGCATGCACAGGTAGAACATGCAAACATGCATATAATGTCCTAATCAGGATTCAAGCCAGGGACCTCAGTGCTTCAAGGCAGAATATTCTATACATAAATGACTCATACAGAGCTGATACATTACTTTCAAAAGTATATGATCAGTGGAGGTTGGGCCATTGACTCCACAGTGAAAACTTCCAATAGGGTCCATTTATGCTGTGTGCTGTATGTGTTTAAACATTAGCAGAAACATTACATGTGTACAGCATAGAGACAACTTGCCCCCCAACTGGCTGGGGAGGGAGGGCTTGCACAGAAGAAGGAATGACCAGTATGGACACTCCTCCCTAAGTGCCAGCAAGGAGAGATTCATCTACCTTTCTCTGACAGGTACATAAATCAGTAAAAAGCACTGCCACTTTCAGTGCTGTACCCTGATTAAATTCTAAAAGGTGTCTATGACATTCTTTATGAATTCCCCAGATTTGCAGATGGTTAATAGCAGTCATCACCTTGAGAATACATACCTACTGTGAATAATAATAATGATAATCATTACTGCTGTGGGAATATTTTAACTGGAAAAGACTGAGTAAATTGTTGGATAGAAGGCTTGATGGATGGAGTTAAATACTAGAAAGTATAAAGGGAAACTTCTTTCAGGAGGCAAAAGAAATGAGACTGAAGTGGAGGTTCTCCTAGCAGTAGGATAATGATCACCAGATATGGAGTGGTTTAAACCAAGAACTTGAATGTCCTCGAACTGTCTAGCCAAAGCTCAGACCTCTATCCTAATGAGAATTTGTAAGATGATTTGAAATTGCTGTTTACTGAAACAGCTTTTATTGAATCTGAAAAAACTACAGCAATTTTAGTAAGTAGAATGGGCAAAAATTGCAAATGCAGATATGCAAAGTTGGAAGAGACTTACCTTCAAAGATTTGCAGTGGTAATTGCAGCCAGTAGTGTCTGTATCTCATGGATTAAATATGTATTCAAATGTCTGCTTTTTTGTTTACTGATATAGTGCAAAAATGTAATAAATGTAAACGTGTTTACACACGTAAATATGTCTTTCGCCAATCCCCTGACGACACCCCTTGTGAGGAAACGTGTCAGATGGAGACTAACCTGTTGACATCATCACACCTGCCAGATCTTGTGGAGTGGTTTCTTACTGTTTGCCTATATTAAATGCTCGTGAGTACTCCCTTGCGCTTTAATAATTGAGGTATTTTTAAACTGTATCACGTTATGTAGGGCATTGTTTTTCCTCCATGATCTATGCTATACTTACTTATGGCTGAGGCTGATGTGAGATTCTGGAGATTAATTCAAAGGCAGCTGGTTGCAGATGCAGCAGCATTCTTTATCCTTGTATGCACTGATAAACTTATGTTTTATGTTTTACTTTTCAGTAAGGAGTTCATCTGCACAGTGGTAGTGGAACACAGATGTTGGCACGTGTTTGGAGTGACTTTTTTTCACAAATCCTCACTGGATATATATTATATTTAGACTTTGTGTTTCTGCACTGCTTGTATTTTTCTGTGGCTTGCAAGGTTTTGTGATACATGGAATGTGAGAGTCTCATTGCACCTACTGCTATAAGCACATTACAGTTTTTGTTGGTACTTTACTATTAATATATTTAAAGGGGTATTGCAATATATTTTTTATTTTTAAAAATGTAATAAATTCAGCCACATTTTTAAAAATAAATAAAATTATTGCAACCACAGTCAGTGCATTGGGGTGAAATACACAGGCTCCTGTCTGTTAAAAATTTAGGCTTAGATCTGTACAGAGGTAATGACCTTCAGTTATAGGGCCAAAGGGAAGACTACAAGTGTGAAGTCATCGCACTTGTGCCAGTGCAATCTGTGAGCCCCTCTGCCGTTGTGGCAGATAGGACTTGGAGTCTTCCCATTCAAATATTCCCTTGAATAGATTTTAAATAGATGATGTGGCGGTGTGGGTGGACCTACACACAGCCAGGCTAAATTCACACAGCCATAGTATCCTCCAGGGAGAAGCACCTAGGGAGATGCAATGTTTCCTATAGATACCAGTACATTTCAGAACTGCTAGTAGGTAGAGGCTTCTAGTTATCATGGCCATTTCTCAGAATGTATAGACTTCAAGTCCACTTCTTACTTCAATAAAAAAAAGGGTGAAGGGGGTTTAATAAAAAGTGGAGTTGGGATTACTTTTCTGTTTGGCACCAACCCAATGACATAGCAGCCATTACTGGACACGTGGTCCTTAGAGATGGCCAGCACAAACCCTAAAGCTGGGTCCTGACAGTGTGATTTCTCCATTGTCAGAATACATTGATTAGCGCTGCAGCTGATTGGCTGCTAGCCACTGATTGCAGGATGTTTTACAGCAGGACCATTAGACAAACACCAATCTAATGATTGGCATCTGTTGAATCTGTAGGCCTATGCATAGATCAGTATTCAAGCGTGTCCTTACTAAACTGGCTGATTTTCATTTAGTGTATACCTAGCCTAAGAGTCGAATGCTCTTTCTTACCCACTTAGTCAAATTGAAGCATTTTCATGTTGTGTTTATCAGGTAATTTCTAAATTCTGACAAGTGTGCTTTATTTTATGAGCCCTTTCTATACAGTATGTAGTAAATGTTATTAAAGTGTTACTAAACCCACAACAGTAAAATCAGCCTGTATATGCAGTATAGCATGCTTGTTATGCTCACTGTGGAACCTAAGGGGTTAATCCTCTGCATTGGGTAAAAAAGCCATTTGATTCTTTCTTCTCTGTTCCTCCCCTTTTTCAAGCGACCACCTCTTATCTCCTGGTAAGACAGACTGAACCATAGGCATATTCAGTTTGGTGTGTATTGCTAGAGAGGTTGTTTTTTCTTGGGAGAGTGCATGTGATCGGCACAGGGCCAATCAGCACTGTACATACAGAGGTCAGGGGTTCTGCATCCTCCTAGAGCAAAAAGAAAACTCATCCTACAAGCTTTAACTAGTGCTTGACTGAGCACTGATAGAAGCCACAAGACTGCTCTAACTTCTGATGAGAAAAGGTATTTAGCAGTTTATATTGACTAAAATAATTGCATTTCCATGCATTGTGTACTGTGGAAGACCAGTTATAGTGGATGCAGGGTGCTTGGTTTAGTAACACTTTAAAACCTTTTGTGAGAGAAGAATTTTCTCTTAAATGTGGGTGCAAAAGGAGTTTATCAAGCTTTTGTTATGTCCTTCAAGGAGTTCTGGTGCCATTACATTTAGTAGAGTGCAGTAAGGCAGATATTTGCATGCACAGCATCACAACTATCTAGTTCATAAACTGCTATACACATTTCAGTACACAGCTCTAAAAACTCTAACATCTAAACTTTATAAGCTTTTCATTTGAAATGTTCTTTCTTGTCAGCATGCACAATCCTTCACCAAGCTGCCAGTAATTATATTTTTCTGTTAATCTATCTTTATATTTAAAGTTTTCCAGCAAGGCATTTTTTTGGGGGGGTGAGAGACCATGTGCTGTACTTAACAAATAATGTTTCCATCTCAGTTATAAAGCTCTGCAATTCTGAAAATCTACAGAAAAACAGCTTATGTGCAAAGCATATTTTATTTTGTATTATTGCTATTATTAATATTATTTTTAGTGAACACTGGGTGGTGCTCACCAGACTATTCTATTGCCCTTCTGGAAATAAGCTGCAGATGAACATGTACCATCCAGTGTGCTATTTCCAATGTAACGCTCTTTTATTCTGCCTCAGCGGGGATATCTCCCCCTGGGTCTTTGGAAACAGAATGTTTTCCTAGCTGCTGATTTACTGTTGAGGGGAAAAGAAAAGATTAATGTTTCTGCCAAGCCCCAACAGGTTCACAGAAAACACTCACTGGAAAGTGGGTCTATTTTGTTGTGTTGTATGCTTTTCTGTGTGGGAAGACTGGCATGTTTTTAATCAGATGTGAAACACAGGCTTGGCAGGTCGAATGGATTAGCCTCTCCTGTAAGTAACTCTGTCTACTTTAGTCAACGGCGTAACAATTTTTTCTAACATCTCACACTTAAGGTTGTCGTTTTTAACTTCATCAATTTAATAGGCCCTGGAGGTGTTTTGATCACTGAGGATAGAAGACATTTAATCATATTTTTTTCTGCTTATTTCTCTGGTAAGTCTTGGATTTTAGGAACAGATATATTGCAGAGCAACACATTTTTAATGTTGATGAGAAATGACAAGTTTAATATCAAGCCATTGATAAAAAATACTCATGTTTTAATTTGTAAAATATCTTATTTCAGATTTCAATATTTTTGCTGCAACATATTTTTTCATCTTTTTTCCTTTTGATAAAACACTTTATTATTTTGCCTTTATGTCATCATTTGCAGTAAAAAAACAATGCAAACAGTAAAAAAAAATACCACAGTTCTAGCTATCCCTCTATCTGAGCTACATTGATATATTTAGGATCCTTGTCAAACTGGTTTAAAAATCCCTAAACATAGAGGTATTTGATTCATTAAATGATCTTTAATTCAATACACCAACATACTGTATGTCCATTATCTAGAACATATACTAGCACATAAAGGGCAGTAGGCAAGAAGCACAATTTATATTTTGTACAGTCATATGAAAATGTCCTCCCCTGTTTTCATATTATCTTGCTCCACGTATTGCGACCTTAAAGTATATATAAACCCCAACAATAAAGTTTCTTTATTTGCTCTCTTTTGATATATTAAACAACACTTGAACGTGTTTTTTGAATTTGAAGTGCAAAAAAAATACCAGTTAACTCTGCCAAAAATTTCTGCACTATCAGTTAGCATTGTTCCTATTTTTTTTTTAGAAACTACAGAATACCTCCCCCTATGCTATGGAGATGAGGAGGGGATGTTCTATAGTTCAAATGCATTTCTTGTCCTAGTGTGGCCTCACTGCACATCCATAGAAACAGTACAGTCAGTGAGAATAGTTACTATAGGACAGGATGAGCATTACTAGCAGGTTCACCAGCTAAAAATAAAAGAAGCTGGAAAAAGGAAACATCTAGGGATGGCTATATTGCTAGTATGCAATATATTTAAATTTTATTCTTTGATTTTTTTCTCATAATAAATTCTTATTGAATAGAATAATTATTTGACATTCAAAGTGTTACAACAAAATGAAAAATACAGAGCCGTCATCATGCTACAGCCAAAATATGAGATAATATATTGATAAAGCTAACAAGCTACAATGTAAAACTAATATAATACAGAGGATAACTCCAAAAAAAAGGAGGGGGGGATGATAGGAATGGGGGAGGGAACAAAGGGGAGTAAAGGTAGCAACTGTTACCTACACCAAACCGTGTATTAGAGAGGTCTGCCTCTCACAGAGTGGAGACAGTGGTTGGATGATACAGTAGTTTCCCACTGGGTATTACCATGCATTTACCAAGGTTCCTACAATGGCAGATTTATAATACCCCTTCAGGAGCAGTATAGCCCTCATTCAGACTTAATTTGAAACATAGTAGTTAGGACATGAGATCCTAGTATTCATCTCAAGTTTCAAAGTGTAGCCAGCAGGCCAACGTTTTGGTGAAGATCTGGTCCTGAGATGTAAATATTAGCTACTTTATCTCCTCCAACCATTCCAAGCAGGCAAGCCACTCCCTTATACTGGGTAGTTTAGTATCTCTCCAATGTAAAGGGATACATAAGAGTACTGCATTGGTCATGTGTAGTTGCAAAGACCTTTTGTATTGTTGTAGTTGTTGCTTGTGTATTAGTGTATTAGATACTGGCCGGAGAGAAGTCCATGGCATTCCCTGTCACTCGTGAAGTGATGTCATGTACCTTGGTCCAAAAATAGGCTATGGGAGGACAGTCTCACCAGACATGGAAAAACGTACCTTCTGCCATCAGACATCGCCAGCAGCGATCAGAGGTTGCAGGGAAGAACCTATGAAGTAGAGAAGGCTCTCTATACCATCTCAACCTGATCTTAAAGGAGCTCTCCTGCGTGTGAACAGCCAGGGAACTTTTGTGGGTGAACAAGTTGTTCCCAGTCCTCTTCGTCTAACTGAAGATCCAAATCCATTTCCCAGTCTGCACACATCTTCCCAGAGTTAAAGGGCAAAGCAGAAAAGAACAAAGACTATAGATCTGAAACTAGATGTCGTTGAGGCTCAAATCTTACACAAATCGCCTCAAAAGGTGTCCGTTCTGTGCAGTACACCTGTTCAACTTCAGAATCAGAAAGGAGATGCCTAATTTGCATGTATGTCCAGAATGGAGCACTTGACAGTGGGACCAGGCTTGCCAAAGAGGAAGCAATGAGTTTCCTCTGTGAAAGAACTGATAGGCCCAAGGGATAGCATGTGGCCAAGTATGCTGGAGGAAGGAGTTGCACATGCCTGAGCAAAGTCTGGGTTAACTTTCAATGGGGTCAAAGACCCAGGGACCTACAAAAGCTGGAATGCCTTACACACTAGTCCAAAGTTCCTTAGAATGGCTAAGATCAGTGGATGGGATACATATTTGGCCAATTTACAATGCACATGAGGCATCCAAGGCGCACATGCCAAAGTTTTATCCATGAAGGCTTGTTCTAATTGTACCCAATATTTATGGTCCCCATGATTGTCCCAGTCCATGACCCTAATCAACTGTCCTGCCCAATAATATTTTTGGAAGTCAGGGAGACCAATCCCTCCCTTAGACTTCAGTCTAGAAAGGAAGGATAAACTAAGTTGCGTCTGACTTGCCAAAGAAGGATCAGAAACATATGCTGAAGGGATTGGAAAAAAAATTTTGGCAAAAAAATGGGGACCTCCTGCATCATGTAAAAAAAGTGGGGAATAGTCATTTTTGATGCAGCCATGTGTCCAAACCAGGAGGGCAGTTTTAAATTCCAAGTCTTCTTGAATGTGAGTGACCAGGGGGTGACATTTCAGGAAAATAATTGGGTTACATCTGCTGGAAGTACTATTCCAAGGTAAGTAATCATATCCTTTGTCCACACAAAAGGGAAATTTTGTTTGCAGAGCTGCACTTCTGCAGGACTAAGGCCTAAATTAAAAATTGATGATTTGCCATAGTTTATGTGGAGGTTAGATAAAAAAGAAAAGTTATCCAATGCCTCCAGGAGATTGGGGAGAGAGATTGGAGGCTCTGTCAGTAGCAGTAGCATAGCATCCACATACGCACCAATTTATATTCCTTGTTAGCAATATGGAAACCGTTAATATTGGGGTGTGCCTGTATAAAAGGTTCCAATGTCAAAAAGTAAGTTAGCAGGAATAGGAGACATCCCTGCCTTGTGCTGTTATTAGAGATGAGCGAATTATTCAAAAATTCGATTCGGCTGATTCGCCGAATTTGCGGAATAAATTTGATTCGATGCGAATTTATTCGCTGCAAATTTAACTTATTAAAAGGGTTTCTAGGCTTCAGAGAGCCTTTATACTAGTGCAGAACACTGTACCTTTAATTTAAATGCCCTTGGAGTCTGCTGGGGAAGAGAAATAATACTGTCAGTCAGTATGACATGCAGATGAGTGCCGTCGATCTTAGAATCACCGCACACTTCACTCATTTGGGCAGTCACGGGGCACGACGAAGAAGATGAAGAAGAAGATGAAGAAGAAGAAGAAGATGAAGAAGAAGAAGAAGATGAAGAAGATGAAGAAGAAGATGAAGAAGAAGAAGAAGATGAAGAAGAAGAAGATGAAGAAGAAGATGATGAAGAAGATGATGATGAAGAAGATGATGAAGAAGAAGATGATGAAGAAGAAGATGATGAAGAAGATGAAGAAGAAGAAGAAGATGAAGAAGAAGAAGATGAAGAAGAAGAAGAAGATGAAGAAGAAGAAGAAGAAGATGAAGAAGAAGATGAAGAAGAAGAAGAAGAAGATGAAGAAGAAGAAGAAGAAGAAGAAGATGAAGAAGAAGAAGAAGAAGATGAAGAAGAAGATGAAGAAGAAGAAGAAGATGAAGAAGAAGAAGAAGATGAGGATGAGGAAGAAGAAGAAGAGGATGAGGATGAAGAAGAAGAAGAAGATGAGGATGAAGAAGAAGAAGAAGAAGATGAGGATGAGGAAGAAGAAGAAGAGGATGAGGATGAAGAAGAAGAAGAAGAAGATGAGGATGAAGAAGAAGACGAGGATGAAGAAGAAGAAAATGAGGATGAAGAAGAAGAGGATGAGGATGAAGAAGAAGAAGAAGAAGAAGATGAGGATGAAGAAGAAGAAGAAGAAGAAGAGGATGAGGATGAGGATGAAGAAGAAGAAGAAGAAGAAGAAGAAGAGGATGAGGATGAAGAAGAAGAAGAGGATGAAGAAGAGGATGAGGATGAAGAAGAAGAGGATGATGGTGAGGAAGAAGAAGAAGAAGAAGAGGATGATGATGAAGAAGAAGAAGAAGAAGAAGAAGAGGAGGATGAGGATGAAGAAGAAGAAGAAGATGAGGATGAAGAAGAAGAAGAGGATGAGGATGAAGAAGAAGAGAATGAGGATGAAGAAGAGGATGAGGATGAAGAAGAAGAAGAGGAAGAGGATGAGGATGAAGAAGAAGAAGAAGAGGATGAGGATGAAGAAGAAGAAGAAGAGGATGAGGATGAGGATGAAGAAGAAAAAGAAGAAGAAGTAGGATGAAAATAAGAAGAATTCCAGTACAGCAAAAAGTGTATCTGCAGAGAGCTCCGCTATTTCTGACAGTTCTCTGACAGTTCCTTCACATTTACAGCGGTTGAAACATTGTATCTATTTGTTTCCGAATAAAAACATCTGTATCCTAAATGGAAACAAATAGATACAATGTTTCAACCGCTGTAAATGTGAAGGAACTGTCAGAGAACTGTCAGAAATAGCGGAGCTCTCTGCAGGGACACTTTTTGCCGGCTGTAGAAGGGATGAATATCGGCCGATCGGGAAAAATTCGATTCGTGCATCCGAAGTTTGCTAATTTTCGGATTCGACGCGAATCTAATTTTTCCTAATTTTCGAAACGAATTCCACTTCGCCAAGTTCGATTCGCTCATCTCTAGCTGTTATGTATCAACAGCTTTCCTGATAGCAGGCCATTCACTTTGACCTGAGCCATGGAGTTAGAATACAGGGCTAGAATGTATTTGTGGAACCTAACTTTCAAGCCTATAGAGCTTAACACTGCAGCCAGATAGTCTCAGGCCACCAGGTCAAAGACCTTCTCTGCATCAAGCAATAGGAGAAGACCTCTGGCCCTGGATCGGCGTGCCCAGAGTTAGATATTAATCGCTTTCACGATTTTGATGTACAGTTTGAAGTCCACATTGAGGAGGGAAATGGAACAGTAGTTTTACAATTCCCTTCTTTCAGTACAACTGCAATATGTGCAGATAAAAGGTGGGCCAACACAGGAGTTTTTACCAAAGAATTAAACGCCCAGACTAGGTGAGAGGCCAAGACAGGTTCAAAGTGTTTATAGTATTGCACTATCCAGACCCGGGCTTTTGCTTGGTTTCATTTGCTTTAAAGCCACATGTAATTCCTCCATATTTAGGGGAGCAATCAAACATGCTGCATCGGCTATAGCAATCGTAGATGAGGTATAGTGCATCTAAAACTCTCCAAGGCATTGATGTCTGGGGGCGGAGGAGCCTGCGGATTGTGTAGGGCTTGGGATATTGCTACAATTGCTCATAGAAAAGCAGACATTGCTCTGAAATCTCTTTTAGTGGTCACATATTGGGTACCCTGTTGGTCCCTAAGTCGTTCCACATAGATGCTTTTCTTGGTGGCATTAAGCATTCTAGCCAAGAGATGGCCACTTTTGCTGCCGAATTCATAGAAGAATTTCTGACTGAGCGTTAGTTGTCTATGAGTTCACTTACCCAATTCCTCCAGTAAAGACTGACGTGCAGTGAGCTAGTCTGAGTAAGTGTGTTGAACCTGGTTTCTCTTATGCACCAGCTCAAGCTCCATGGAAGCATATAAAGTTGTGACCCCTTGTTGATGCTCTTGTCGACAATTTGTAGTTGACAAGGCTAAAGATTCACCCCTGATCACAATTTTGTGTGCTTACATAATTGGCATCACATCCTATGCATCATTAAGAGCAAAATATTCCACCACTTTCTATGCTGGCCATTAGGAGTCAACCAAGCAAAAATGAGTCCAGGTGGCATATTTTTTAGGGAGCGTCAGGGACATTGTGATAGGGTTATGGTCCAAAAGGACCATTGGCTCAATGGTCACCTTAGACAAAAGATGCAAGTCCGATTGAGATATAAAGAGTAAGTCAATCCTTGAATATCTGTTATGTGGTGAGGAAAAGAAAGTAAAGTATTTCACTGAGGGATGTAAAAAATGCCACGTGTCATGCAAATGGAGGTTGGAGGGGCATTGTGTTATCGTACGCATGACTCTAAAAGGGAGGGTAGATGTTCCCAAAGAGGTATCCAAAATAGGATTGAGGGGGGCATTAAAGTCCCATCCATTATCAGAACCCCCTGGGGGAAGTCCATAAGGAAGGAGCTCACTCAACGGAGGAAAGGCACCTGTCCCGTGTTCCGACAATATATGTTCAGCAGAGTCAGAGGTTTACCATGTAGAGTGTCCTTGAGGAACAGGTACCGGCCGTCAGCATCTATACACTGATCAAGCACCTGAAATGGGGTATATTTGGAGATTAAAATTAGTTCCACCAATGGCCTTGGTTTTTCCCAGGGCATTAGTGGCATGGTGAGCTAGCGGAAATCTATGATCTGTCAATTTCTGAACATTTCCTGACCATAAAATCTGTTTCCTGCAAGAACACAATATTCACCCTGTGCTTATGTAAGTGTTGGAGGAGCATGAAATACTTCTCGGGTGTATTAAGCCCCTTCATGCTGACAGAGAGGAATTTATATTCCAAAGGGAGCACTGACTTCCGGGACTCTACCATTGTAAGAGGTCCACCAATGGTCACCACTCTAGGTGAATCACTCCAAAACACTGGACTACAATTGGTTCAGGAAGGGGGACCCACAAGACCCCAAGGAGGCACTGAGCAATGAACCCAGTTGTGGGCAGAGGGGGGAAGGGAGTAATGGTCTAGGAAAAGGAAGGGGGAAAGAATAGGGAGGCAAAGGAGGGAAGGAAGGAAGAAAAAGAGAAGGAAAAAAAAAGGAAAACAAGTGGGGAAACATAGAAATAAGGTGACCAATCTCAAGTGAGCATCTGTGAAATAAGTACTCACAACCTGAGATGCACAAAACTATAAACAGTATTACTGGGGTAAAATCTTAAGATTGACAGGGCTCCCCAGCATCATACAAATATAAGTAAATATACAATGGTTAAGGCTGTAACCGAGGCATAGGCAGCACTGACACCTGACAGGGAGGGAGTGAGCATGAATAGCATGATAGTCACAGTACTGCGGCACGAACAAGCATGTCTGTCGAACTGCTGGGGAGCACCACCAGTGGGTGACAATGCTCAGTGGGTGAGATGGTGGACACAGGCTGTGAACGGGAGATGGGGCTTGATATAGCTTGTGCAACTTCTCAAGTTCATATCACACACCGATTTAGCTGATAGTAAGGAGAGATGGGTCCAAAATATCTTGGCAGGTCAGGTTTAGGGGGATCAAGTTCGGGAAAATCAAATGTCCTCCACAGCAGGGCTTGATGCTCTGGAACTTGATTGGGGGCCCTGGATCGGCATCTCTCTCCTTTGCGTCCATGGCTCGGCAGCTGAGAAGGCCCTGGAAAGGCCGATGGCAAACTGAACTCCTGGTACCACTCCGGGACTTCCACTGGCATCAGATTAAAAACAGCACAGAAGTGGTTTAAATCTTCTGTGGTGTGAAAAATATTTGTTTTTGCATTAATGAGTAGCAGAGAGGCTAAAAGGAAAGTGCCAATGATAGACAATCTGCTTATCCCTCAGAGCTTGGAGAAGTGGGAGAAAAGCCCGCTGGTTGCACATGGTATTAAGGGACAAGTCCTGAAAAACCTGCACTACAGAGCCATTAAACTCCTCTTGAGAGTGCTCCGTTCTTAGGATATCCTCCTTCAGCTGGTAGTCCACAAAACAGCACACTATGTCCCTAGGTGGGTCTGTCTCCCCTCCTCATGGTCGGAGAACACGGTGGGCCTATTTAAAAAGCACTGAAGTGTCAGGCGGCTGTTCCAAGAGATCATTAAAAAGGGCCTGCAGAGCCTGAGGGATCTGCTCTGGCTCAATGGTTGCAGGGATGCCTCTGACCCGCAGATTCTGTCTATGGCCCATTATCTGGGTCCTCCACATGACGCTGCATGGCGATCCATTGAAGGTTGTACTGTGTAGTCATGTGTTGGAGGTTCATGATGGCATCTTTATGGTGCTATACTGTTTGTTCCATGGTGGTTCAGCAAGCAGAGAGCAGATCTTCCTTTAGGTCAGTGATAGCAGAGGTCAGGGTGTTCTTAATGTCCATTGGAAAGCCTTGAAAACACAACATTTTAGGGATTTGTCGGATCATGGCCAGAAGAGAAGCTTCACCTTGGTCATCTGGAAGCGTGGGAGTTCTGTCTGGAGTGCAGCAAGAGGCCTGTCATGGACTCTGTGTAGAGAACTCTCCCTGCTGGGTGCGGAAGATAGAAAGCAGCTGCTTCCCCAATTGTGAGTGCATGGAGCATGCCAGAGGTAAAGATTTGCCAATTTTCCCCATTATGCTGAAATCATGTTCGCTCAGGCTGCTTTCCTCCTCCACAGACATAGAGCAGTTCTAGAAAGTGTCCATCTTGATCACACCGCAAGCCATGCCCCCCTTATTATTCCCCCCTTATTATTTGGTTTTTATACAGTTTAGAGGACCATGTAACCTGAAACAAAAATTAGTGGTAATGCTATGCCCTGTACTTGAAGATCTTTACCTAGGTCTTCTGTAAAGTGTCCTGGGTGTCAGTAGTGCAATAGACCAAATTACATTGATAGCGCTAATTTTAATTCCTCCAAATGTATCATACGTGTAGGAGTATTGCAGCATAGAAATAACTACTGATCATCTCCCCAGGTCTTTTCTAGCATTAGGTCAAAAGCGTAAATCTTCTCTTTTACACTAGTGATCAAGCAGCAGGGAGTCTATAGCATAAATAATATCTCCCCATGCTGCTGTATCTTGCTAACTCCCCAAACCACAAAACACAAGAAACAGTTGTTCAAATATTCCCTAGTACTGTTACATACTTACCCAGGATTATGATTAAAACCTCTTTTACATAAACCAGCTTATATTTCATTATGTATTTATGTTTTCTTATTATTTTAATTGCTAAATTGAACATGCTTCACTGTATTTTAGTTAATGATAAATTATCAAATATATGTAATTATTTAGAAACCTGCATGAAAAAAGGGTCCCTAAAGTCACACTAAAATTAAAAACTTTATTCATACACTGTATGTACTCTTAACCAGGGGCAGACTGACAACTCATGGGGCCCCCGGGCAATAGGGGATCATGGGGCCCCTGTGTCCTTGCCCAAACTCAAAAAAGCCTATGAAATAGGTACCAGGGGCATCTCATGGGGCCCCCTACTGACCCCGGACCCTCTGGCAGTGCCCGAGTTTCCAAATGGTCAGTCCGCCCCTGCTCTTAACTCAAAAAAAGTTTCTTCTATTACTCTCAACCTCTAAATCTCTAAATTCCTGCTTTAATCTGACTTCCTTATACAGGGTGGCTACATTCATTCTCCATGGTCCAACCGTATGTAGGAATGCAGCCACCCTCTCTTGCTCAGTCCCAAAATGGGATAAGAACTATGGACTAATGCACAAGGGGATGTGTGCATAGAGCAGTGCACTTGACCACATCTAATGTTCACTGCTTGTTCCAAATAAAGGGACGTGATGGGGAAAAAAAGAGGTTTGGGAGCTCATGGAGGACATTACAATGAGGCAGAAAAACACTGTAAAAATGATTTCTTGAAAAATAGATTACAGGGACACTAAGCAGTAGATTTGTATGGATTATTTTTGTAGAGTAAGGACATTGTTTAGTGTCACTTTAAAACAAGTAATAGGTTAAGCCCAAACCAAACCTTGATTTTATCACATAGTGAAAGATTGCTGTATGGCCATAAACTGAAAATCTTGAGAACTTAACAATTGCGAACTAGGAACTGCATGTATTCATAACTGGTTGAGTGTTTTGCAAGACATATGGAGAAAAGTATAGGAAAACTTACAGAAATAAAGTTGAAGCCTGAACTAAGTTTACAGTGATCATACACAGTCTTATAATTGTAATAACTATTAGTGTACATTTCTATGGGGAAAAAAACAAACCAGATTACAATGTTTTTGCTATAGGGCCGCCGATAGAGGGGGCCTCCTGTAGGGGACCCAGGAACACAGGGGGCCTGGACTGCGGGGGATCGGTGCAGCAGAGCACAGGGGAAGTAATTACAGGAAAGTGCAGCTCTCTACAACAGCTGCTGGAAGGAGAGAAACACAGCGCATCCTTCTGTAATTGCCCCCCTGCCCCGCTGCACTGATCCCCCTCCCTGTCTTGCCCACTTCTGATTCCAGTGTGTTCCCCCCTGTGTGCCTGGCCCCCCTTCCACAGCTGCAGGTGTCCCTCTCCCACTGGCTGCTGCTGGTACACAGGGGGATGTATAAGGATGGAGAGCAGGGGAAGAGGCCAGTAAATATGTCATTTACCAGCCCTTATTTTTCTGAATGGACACAGTGAGAGATCAGTACTGATTGCTCCTGTGTCCATTCATAATTGAAGCATAGCAAACTGTGTTTGCTATGCTTCAGTTTGTGAATATTCATTTATCTTCAGTGCAGCTGAGGTTACAGAGAAAGGAATTGAAGTATCTGTGTCCTCAATTCCTGTCTCAAAGGTGAGATGTCAGGGGTCTATTTAAACCCATGATGGCTAATCCATACCCCCATCAGAGTTGTAAAAAATAATTCTAAAAACATTTTAAAAATAATTTTAAAATGTAAAGGCTAATTCACATGGGTTGTCTGTCCCACATAGTGTGAATTAGCTGGCTGTTTGTGTGGCTGGAACCACTTGTTATTATATGAGGATGCAGCGGCTGTATGAATCCAGCTGCAGGTCCTAATTTGATAAGGGTGCAGGTGTGGGTGAGTGGCCCCAAATACACACTGTCAGTCAATTTGATAGGGGTACAGGTGTGGGTGAGTGGCCCCAAATACACACATGCCTGTCAAATTAGGACCTGTGGCTGTGCTCGTATAGCTGCTGTATCCCTATAACATAATATAGGCTGCCTACACACAGCTCCAGCCACATAAAAAAAAACACTGATTCACACTTTATTGGCCACAGCACCTATGTGAATGAGCCCCAAGACCTCATTTACACACATGAATGTATTTATTAACTCAATACTGTTTTATCTTTTAGATTTAGCAGGAATTTTGAAAGTTATGTTATGTTTGTGTCCGCTAATAGATTTTAGTGTATTTTTAGTGAAAATATAATTTAGATTTTTTTTTGGGGGGGGGGCTGTCAGGCTGTACGGGGCCCCATGATTTCTAACAGCAGCCCTGTTTTGTGACATATACCTGTTGTGCAGGTTGTAAAGAACTTTAACATAGACAAACAGTTGTCTCAAAATCTTCTATTATTACGGACACATTTGATGGTTTGTGACCTACAGAGACAAGCAAATCAATGCATTGAGCTCATAATCTGCTGAGGAGTGGCAGATATTAGCTATTGATCCAATAAAGTTGTCCTTCTCTTTGCATTTTCATTTTATTTATTTTTTTATTCCAAGCGTGCATGGGTCAGAACCAGCTAGGAGTGGGCAGATGCCATTATCAAACCAAAGTTCAGAACAGATGACAGTAAATAACATATATGTTATCCAAAAAATATAAAAATAATTCAGTGCAATGCTATGAGTAAGACTACCCAAATCACGAAATCATGCATCAAATCTCAGCAGTTAGCGCTTTTCATAATAATTCCATAAACAGTGAATGAATATTAAAAAAGTCCCGTAATAGTGATTCTTCACAGTATCTTGCACCAATACACATAATATAACCTGTGAAACCCATTGACACTTCTTTTGTTAGATGCAGCATGTGTCTCCACCCAGATATACAAATGCACTCACCCTTCCAAAGACCTCCATGTTATAAGACATCTTAAGTGAGATGTGTAACATCTTTCCATTAATCCAGGGGTTCCCCACCACAGCAGCACAATGTTTACCTCCTTAGGTTAGTTATGCACTTTTACTCCTCTGCTCCTCCATCAGAGACAAAAACAAACATTTCTAGTGCTTGTTATACAAGTGAAAGTGAGGACAGACAGCAATCAGAGAGTAGGGATAAACCAAACTTCCCTGGGTTCATCTCAAGCAGGGTTTGGCAAAGGTCAGATGCCAAACCCCCATTAAAATCAAAGGGAAGCAAATCTATCAAATTAAAAATACTGATTTTCTGGGCTAACAGCTGGAGTTGTCAAACAAAATAGAATCGAGAGGGGGCACTGCCCTAGGGAACAAGTAACCATATTGAGTCAAGGTCATTGCCCAAATTTGGCTGTTGTCCTTATCCCTTTGCTTATGTGGCATCAGATTCTGGGGACTTCCTTAGCAACCGTTGATAGCAGGACACTGTTATATATATAGAAGCAGTTGGAATACAACTTCTGTATATGATGTTTGGCTGCCATCAAACAGGGGACTGAATGGACAAAAGTTTAGATATACACCTAAACAGCCAATGTTTGGTCCAAACCATTGGCTCATCCCTATCAGAGAGTAATACATTATCCAGGCAGGGGGTCTACAAAGGGAAAATTAAGAAATTAGAAGACTAGGTTTACAGAAAGAGCAAGACAAGGTGAAGGTACAGAAGCCAATAGCAAGCAGTCCTGAGCATGTGTTGTTAAAATAAAGCACCACAATGTGGTCATCCAATAAGGGGAAAGAGGCTAGCAAAACATAGCTGACACACTGCTTAGCAACCAGGACACTACCCAATGGCAGTGTTTTTACCAGCACATAGTAGAGAAAGAGGATTTGTCCAGCAACCAATGCTCAGGGATAGAGACTGAAGAGGCAGCTGTAGGAAACAGAGGAGTGATAGTGGCTGAAGGGATAGAGAGAGTGCACACCAGGTGCTCCTAATAGACCCCTTTCAAACCACCAGCCCAGTGTTGACCGCTTATGGCTCCTTCTTTACCTCCATTACCTCTTGCCCACTGAAATAGTTAAAGGATCACCTATAAACCCAAAAATGTTTTTTTTTTAAAGAAATGAAAGAATTTGGAGAGTTCATTTTAAAAACAGCATTTGTAGTAAAATTGCACATAAACCACATTTTTGGAGGAATCGGTGATGAAGAAGAGTATGGCACTCATCAACATCAGCCTGTTTTGTTTTTCTCTGTAAAGGAAGGGGGTTTTCTTTTGGTTGGGCAAGATTTTGAAGCAGCTGCCCATTGCATTTAATCTACAAAAGGTTGCATCAGCATAGCTGGCTAACTAACCTGTGTAGCTGCAAACATCTTGGAACATCCTCACAATTTATAACAAAGGCCCTCTGGTTGGTTGTAGATTCTTGGCAGCTTCATCTCACTCTGTTTTCTCTACCTGCAGTGATTTGGCACAATTTAATATAAATAGAAAAGTAGAGTAGAGTTTAAAATCAGGCTAATTTCTGCATAGAATCCAATCAGCTTCCAGATTTATTGCCAAAGCTTAATTGGACAAGCTGAAGTTAGAAGCTGTTTGGTTTCTATGCAGAAGTAAGCCTGATTTTGTGTTCTACAGCTTTAGTAAATAAACCCATTATGTCCACATTAGAAGGCTGCGCAAAAACTTACTTAGGTGAGAAACCACTTGCACTTATTCATAACTGTCATGTAAATATCATGCTAAGCTGACTGAAAAAATAGTATGTAGGCACCTAGAGGTGCCTGGACGTACCTACTGAAGTCTAAATTAGCACCACAGGATCCCTGAATCAAATATACAATGCCAAAAGTCATCTGGAAGCAACACAACTATTCTGTAGACAATCACACATTTCAGTTGATTAATTTGTATAATCAATTAGGACACAAATAACCCATTGAGCCTAAATTGAACAAAATGATACTGAGACAATTGATCCGTGGAGCTAATATTCATCAAAATAATAAGAATTGTTTCATCAGCTGTTCCATGTTGTAGTAGTAGTGAAAAAAGTTTTAGTGAAGAATAAGCAGTATTTGCTAGATTCAAGAAAAAAACAGTCAGTCAATCAAACTAGGCTAATATGTGTATGGTCATTATAGGAGAAAACAAATACATTTTAGTAGAGTTTCCTGCACAGACTGACCACTGATCTGAGAATCTGGGAATATTCCATTTTATAAATAATTTTCACCCATGTTTTTGGGACTCCTATGATAACCAGTCACCAATAATTTCCATATGCATTTCCTGTGTGTGGAAAAATATTGTAGGTGTCTTCAGCCACATGTACAGTATATTATGTGAATGTACAATTTTCTCAGCAGATAAAGTTTTGGTTTTCACCGGTCACTCAAGATCAGTACACTTAACAAATTGGTCACTAGTCAGAAAAGAGCTGTAATATGTCTTAAATTAGCTTTTATCTCCAAAGGATCATCTAACAGAGTACCAATGACTGACAATTTATACATAAAGTGAAATTGTGCATTTGCCATCAAAATGGGATTTTTTAAATAATTTATATGCAATTAGTAAGCAATACCCACTTCATCTCTGCAATGCATGATGTTGTCCCCATGTTTTGTAGCTATAACACTGCAAGGGCAGAAAAACATTTGGGGTTCCTGCCACAAATCCAATGAGCTCCTAACTTCCTTTTTGAGCACCCAACTCTGCCTCTGCTGCTCTGAAAATTTGAGCAATGTTATTAGTCCTGCCTGAGTTTTTTCCTTCTGGACTACACTGCACCTACGAAACCTATATTGCCAAAAGTATTGGGACACCCCTCCAAACCATTGGATTCAGGGGTTCAAATCACCTCCATGGCCACAGGTGTATAAAATCAAGCACCTAGGCATGCAAACTGCTTCTACAAACATTTGTGAAAGAATGGACCGCGCTTAGGAGCTCAGTGAATTAGAGCGTGGTACCGTGATAGGTTGCCACCTGTACAATAAGTCCATCCATGGAATTTCCTCGCTACCAAATATTCGACGGTCAACTGTTAGTGGAATTATAACAAAGTGGAAGCAACTGGGAACAACAACAACTCAGCCATGAAGTGGTAGGCCATGTAAAATGACAAAGTGGGGTCAGCACATGCTGAAGCGCACAGTGTACAGAAGTCGCCAAATGTCTTCAGAGTCAATAGCTAAAGACCTCCAAACTTCATGTGGCCTTCAGATTAGCACAACAACAGTGTGTAGAGAGCTTCTTGGAATGAGTTTCCATGGCCGAGCAGCTGCATCCAAGCCTTACATCACTAAGTGCAATGTAAAGCATCGGCTGCTCTACTGTAAAGCATGCTGCCACTGGACTCTAGAGGATCTGTTCTCTAGAGTTCCAATGAAGGGAACTCTTAAGGCGTCCACATACCAAGACATTTTGGACAATTTCATGCTCCCAACTTTGACTTTGCGGGAACAGTTTTGGGATGGCCCCTTCCTGTTCCAACATGACTGCGCATGAGTGCACAAAGCAAGGTCCATTAAGACATGGATGAGTGAGTTCGGGGTGAAGAAACTTGATTGGCCTGCCCAGAGTCCTGACCTCAACCCGATAGAACACCTTTGGGATGAAGTAGAGTGGAGACTGTGAGCCAGGCCTTCTTGTCCGACATCAGTGCCTGACCTCACAAATACGCTTCTGGAAGAATGGTCAAACATTCTCATAGACACACTCCTAAACCTTGTGGATAGCTTTCCCAGAAGATTTGAAGCTGTTATAGCTACACAGCGTTGGACAACTCAATATTGAATCTTATGGACTAAGAATGAGATGCCATGAACGTTTAAGTGCGTGTAAAGGCAGGTGTCCCAAACCTTTTGGCAATATAGTGTATGTTCTGAATATTGGGAGGAGGATAAATTAAGTCCAGAAGAGGCTTGGCAGGGCTTAGGATTTTAGTGCAGCAGAGGCTTTATTGTCATCTCAAGCAGAAAGCTAATTTGATTTCTGGAAGATTAACATGTTCTGTTATGTACTTGCTGTGTACATACTACATAGGGAAATGTGCATGCTATGCAGAGATGCAATGGTTTTTATTATTTTTGCCCTAACATACACATTATGTGACTGCAGAAAAGAATGATGTGTACACATTTTCAGCCATAGTTAACAGATTGTGAGCAATGAGGTTTGTATTCAGTGCCAATTTTACATTGCAGCTGTCTCAGATTTAAAAATGTGGAGAGATCATTTAGCTGAAAAGGACACAGAATAGCTTGATGTCATTGTTATCGAACATAATATTCCTTTCCTTGTAACACTGAGTGTGTATTTACTTCTTACAGCATTTCACAGTACATACTTTAGTCAACATCATTCTCTCTGTATGATACCTTATTTTCTGGCTATCGAGTTTATAACAATTCTGCAACCAACAGTTGCATATTAATAGCTAATTTGCTTAACCACCTGGCGACCGGGCTATAGCCAAATGAGGGCTACAGTGCAGTCATCTAGTTCTGGGAAGGTGAATATGACGTCATATGACGTCCTCCACAATGACACTTCCCGTACGCCCCCCTGGGCTGCGCACCCGGTGAGCTCAATAATTAATGTGTCCATGAGATGGTAAAGGGCCAATCACAGCTCCCTTTTACCACGTAATAAGCTGTGTCCAATGACACAGCTGATCACAATGTAAATACAGATGACGGTTATGGGTTGAACGTTCCTCACACTGTCACAGCATGAGGAGAGAGGAGATCTGGTAATCAGCAACTGTGTTTATACATCAGAGGACATCAGTGCAGTCCCAACAGTGTCCATCAGTGCCACCAGTCAGTGTCCATCAGTGCTGCCAGTCATTCCCCATTAGTGCCACAGCACTGAAAGCTGAAAATTGGCTTGGGCAGAAAGGGGGTGAAAGTGCCTGGTAGGCAAGTGGTTAAACAAATGTAACCTTCAATTAGGGGGTACATATGTATCAAAGAGCAACATTCTCATATTCATATTCAATTATTCAAACAATTGAATGTTTTTTTTTCTTTCAGATTTGATTTGTGTGCATTAAAATGCAGAACCAACGTGTAAAGATTGTTAGCAATGTAATAACATGATTTGAGAAAAAAACAGCTAAGCAAACATAGTTATATCAACTTGTTTTCTATGTTTTATTAAATAAAATCTTCAGAACTTCAAATCTATAAAAACAATAGATTTTTGTGAAGACTCTGTTAGTGTGAACCAAGCAGTATATGAAAATATCAAGCTAAATTGATAATCTTTCACAGTACCAGCAGTCCAAACAATAGCCATATTTCATTTGAAAGATCACCCTCTCTAAAAATGTAATAAACTAAAATAATCAAGAACTAAACTACTGTGTATAATCAAAAACGAAATTTAATATTACGTTTTTTTCCAATTGTAAGGACCTTTTTTTTACATTAGCTATAACTGCACCTAAATTGAGCTTTAAAAGTAGTAATATGCTGCTCATAACTCATCACAATAGTGTTTATAGAAGTAATATATTGTACTTGTGACATGAAAACAATACTGTTTATCAATTGCTAGGTTCAATTAAAAAAAATAGTTAAAGGAATATTTTTGTAGAATTAATAAAAGATGGCATTAATATTTTAGATTCCCTTAGTTTTAGTTTCCTGAAAGGAACATAATATATCCTTGTCTTTTATCTGGTAGAATTTCAGGCTTTATTTTTACGTTTCAAATCAAATTATGGACAGCAATTTTCTAAAGGTGTAATTTTCACTGCTGCTGAAGTAAACTTGTATTTCCTTTAAACATTAAATCATTTATTAAGGTTCCTATGTTTTTAAATACCTCTTTATATGACTGGCTGTTTGAAGGCAATGTAGTCTAAAGTTGGACTTCAAAAGTGAAAATATTTTTAAGTAAATGACCATGTATGTGTAGAACTGTCCATGATCTTTTCTATTTTTCAGCACAAAACAAGTAGATGTGTTGGTACCTTTAAATATGCTGGGAACAACTTCTTTATGGCTTAGTAAATTAAAAGAAGCATATTATCAGAAAATTATTGCATTAGAAGCTGAATGTCCCCTACTGTGGTGATTAGCTGACAATTACCTAGTTTAGGCAGAATGAAATAAGATTGAGAAAATAAAGGTAAATGGGTTTCCTAATGGAATTTTAGACACCAGGAGGTTTTCCATACAACTCCAGAGACATTAATGGAATTGTAGGACATAATGATTTGAAGACAAAGTCAAACTATATAGATGAAAAAAAATTATATTTACAAACACATTTGTTGGGGAGTTAAACTGATAAATGTAAAACATAAACATATTATGCAGTGAAAGAAGCAACTGTCACATACACAATATTGACCATGAAAAGCAGATAGTTAGTGGTCAGTAATTAAAGTGGAACTACACTGCATCTGAGCACCACAAACCAAAAGTGCTATTAAATTCATGTTTAATATTCAAAGCAAACTCATCCATCCATCCATGTCTTCATGCTTTATTTTGCTGGGAAATCACTTTGAAAGAAACTCTCTAGCATTTCTGGCCATGGCCATCTTGAGAAAGGGCAGATGATTCATGTTGTATTTACTTCCTGAAATCCATCTGCCCTTAGCTCAAGTATGCAGGTAGGAGGGTGTGCTTAGCTAAGAAAACCCCTCCAACCCTCCGCCCCTCCATAAAACTTATATGATGTATGACATAATTTTCCTAGGCATGGAAACTTTGAAGTAACTGAAAACATGTAAAAAAAAAAAGTTTTCACAAGTAAATATGATATACTTTCCTATTTATTTACTAATGATAACAGAATAAGGATTTAAAATAGTAAATGTTGACTGAGAGAGTGAAGTTCCACTTTAACAGAGCACACAGCAATGACCATGATAGTGCACTAAACTCATTTTACTGGCCAGTTGTACCAATTGGATGCAACAGGGGGTGGAGTATTGGTCCCCTTAAATGTTCAGGCTTCCATTTGTTTTTCATATGCCACACATTGGGGATCAGAACCTGTTTTACCAATTGGGTGCAGCAGGGAGTGGAGAATTGGTCCCCTGTAATGTTCAGGCATCCATTGGTTTTTCATATGCCACACACTGGGTATCAGAACATGTTGTCTCCATTGGCAGCAGCGGCAGGGGGGCGGTGTACTGGTCCTTTGTGTATATATCTTTTCCCAGACTGTGATGGGCTATACCCCTGATGTCACAAATATGAAATGCATGAGATGGAGCTTCACTGATCCAAAGAGAACGTTTTCTTGAGTGAGCCACTGGCTTCTGAAGTTTTCCTCACATCGCTGCTTAAATGCACACTGGATTACAATGAGAGGGGAGATGGTGGCATTGTACTTTTTTATTTCTCTTGCTCTGACTTCTAAGTGTGAGTGCCTTTAGGTTTTTAAAATAAGTATGTCTATAGTGAACACTAGGAGGCTTTCTTTTTCTTATTTATTTTATGAGCTGGACAAAGCTTTGAAGCTGAATACTGTATGTGTTTATGTATCTACTGGATATCCACCTGCAGCTTCCATCCAAGATCCTGGATTATTTGTTCAAAGCCTTTATTGGCCCTTATAATAAAGGCCCACTTCCAAGGTCAGCATATACCCTTGGGGGTCCCTGGTGGTGGTCCTTCAAGTGCACCTCCAGATTGGATGATATTTTGCACATTTGTGTGGAGATTTGGTTTGGATATTGTAGTTTATGTCACGGATCAGCTTGCATGGATCACTTTTAATAAGAATTTATGTTTATTTAATAGTCATAGATTTGCATGAATTTTGAGTTATATATTGTTTGTTGAGTATATTTTATCAATTGTATAATTTATTGGTACATTCAAATCATTCATTTTAATGCCAGGCAGATGTTGAGATCAGTGCTCTGCGGGAGTCAAACCATCACTTCCAGGACTTATTGTTCTTCTTTGCATTGAAGATAGTTCTTAATGACATTGGCTGTATGTTTGGGATCATTGTCCTGCTGCAGGATAAATTTGGGGCCAATCATACTCCTCCCTGATGGCATGGCGTGTCTGTTTTGCTCAGTATAGCAAAAACAGAATAACCCTGCACTAGCCAAACAAAACCTCAAATACAAAAATCTAAATAAAAAAGTAAACAAACAAATGTTGCCACTTGCAGTTGTCATGTGTTCCCACACAATAAAAAAGTGAAAATAAGTGTAGAGCAACAATAGGAACAAATTAAATGAAATGTGCAATATAACAAAGATAATTACACCATAAATGAAACAAACATCATAAACTGAAGTCCATATATTAATCTCAAAAAATATTTAATTCTATAAATCATTCATATGTGATCCACAATATGTAGCAGTCTGTGCTCCACCACAGTGCCCACCACCTGTCACTTCTGCCTTTTTTCTCACAGTTTGACCCACACTCAGGTAAGTTCATATGAGCTTTCCCAGCCACAATGGGTTGAAAATCTGCAGCAAGCCTTCAAACAGCTTCACATAGCTCATCCATCTATCATTGGATTCAAGATATAACACACAAGACCAGGAATAAAAAACAAACAAAATCTCATGGTGCAGTAAATAAACACCCAATCCTTTGATAAGCCCACAAAGATTAAAACTATTCACAAAACAAGTGCACTGAAAGATCCAGTGCACAAGATGAACTGCCTTTTTAAATGTTAAGAACAGATTGCCTCCATAAGGATAAACTTATATGAATAGCATATGTAAAGATGGCCGCTCCTAGACTTCTGGCGGAAATGACGTCATTAAACTTTGTCTCTTGACATGTTTCATCACATGACCTCATGACTTCCTCATAGGAAAAGCAGAATAGACGTCTCCCATTTACTTAAATACCCTTGTGTTGTATACATGTAACTAAGCAACAGCAGCTATTTTCGTTAGAACCCAAAACAACCCCTAGAGGTCACGGATAGCTCTAAAGCATTGCACCAGCTATTAGCAGATCGCTGGTGCCATGCAGGTCTCCCCCTGACCTATCAGTATATCTACTTGCTCGTACATTGCATACAAGCAAACAGATACTACTGACAGAAAGGTTCAATGAACTACTACTGTGGTCACAGAATAAAACTTAAAACAATGACTAAATAAAAACTGGTGCAATATAACATAAAGTTTAGTAAGAGTCAAACAGCCAAAAAGAACATGGATGTCACAAAAGTTTATTCTTTCACAAATAATATGCATAATAATACATTAATACCAAAATGACTAAATATATCTCTAAACATTTAAACACATAAAAATATAACAATGTATAAAAAAGTGTAAAAAAATATATACCTCTACTATTCAGCTACCAAAACCACATAGTGCCATAGAGTGAAAAAATTGAAAAAATTGCCAGTTTAAAAATCTTCAATAAAGCAGTTTAGGTCACAGTCAGGATTTAAGCCTAAAGGGGCTAGGGTTTTCATCATATAAATCCATTTTGTTTCCTTTTCATTCAGAACTTTGATTCTATTAGAACCCCTCCAGTGACTTTTATATCTCTCCACACCTCAAAACTGAAAACCAGTGGGGTCTCTATTATGTATTTGCCTGAAATATTTTGAAAGACAGTGTTTTTTTTTTATCCAATGGTAATATTATAGATATGCTCTTGTATCCTTTTTGCTAATTCACGTTTTATTCCACCAATATATTGTTAAACACCTGATACAATAAACTACCCCTTCAGTGTCACAGGAAATACAGTACCTTATGTGATACTCTTTCTTGGTGACCTCTGAAATAAAGGCTCCACCTGCCCGGCTGTGTCACTCATTCACAGTATTCTGTGAATGGGAAAAGTACAAGTCCTAGCAGCCTTTGCGGCTGTCGGCTTGTAGTTTTCAATGAACTACCACGTGCTCCACAACATCATGGTAGTTCATTGAGGGTTTCTGTAACTAGTTCACCTTTCGTAACATGTTACACTCATATTCAGGATGTAACATGTTCTGATCAGAACGGCCCCTGCTCCCTGCTGTGACAGCTAATGGGGGATCTTCTTCCCCCTCGCTAGCTGACAAATTCAAAAAAGACATAGCCGTGTGGGGCTCCACCCACCCGGCTGCGTAACACATTCACAATATTCCATGAATTGGAAAACTACAAGTCCTGGCAGCCTTAGCGGCTGTCGGCTTGTTGTTTTCAATGAACTACCTCGTGCTCCACAATATCATGGTAGTTCATTGAGCCTTTCTGTAAGTAGTATCTGCTTGCTCATATGGGATGTATAAACAAGTAGATATACTGACAGGTCAGAGGGAGACCTGCATGGTACCAGTGATCTGTTCATCTCTGTTGCAATGGTTTAGAGATATACTTGACTGCTAGAGGTTGTTTTGGGTCCTAGGAAAAAATGGCTGCTGTTTCTTAGTTACATGTATACAACACAAGGGTATTTAAGTAAATGGGATACATCTATTCTGCTTTTCCTATGAGGAAGTCATGAGGTCATGTGATGAGACATGTCAAGGGGCAAAGTTTAATGACATAATTTCCAGCCGAAGTCCAGGAGCAGCCATCTTTACATATGGTATTCATAGAAGTTTATCCTTAAGGAGGCAATCTGTTTTTCAGACTGAAAAAGGTGATTCATCTTTTGCGCTGGATCTGTCAATGCCCTTGTTTTGAGTAGTTTTAATCTTTGTGGGCTTATTAAAGTATTGGGTGTTTATTTTATACACCATTAGAGTTTGTTTGTTCTTCCTGGTCTGATTTGTTATATCTTTAATCTGACCATGGATGGATGAGCTATATGAAGCTGTTTGAAGGATTGCTGCAGATTTTCAACCCAGTGTGGCTGGGAAAGCACATATGACCTTACCTGAGTGTGGGTCAAACTGTGAGGTAAGAGGCTGAAGTGACAGGTGGTGGGCACGGTGGTGGAGCACAGACTGCTACATATTGTGGATCGCATATAAAAATTTATATGATGAAAGACTTTTTGAGATTAATATATGCACTTCAATTTATGATGTTTGTTCCATTTCATGGTGTAATTATCTTTGTTATATTTTTTAATCTTTGTGGGCTTATTAAAGTATTGGGTGTTTATTTTATACACCATTAGAGTTTGTTTGTTCTTCCTGGTCTGATTTGTTATATCTTTAATCTGACCATGGATGGATGAGCTATATGAAGCTGTTTGAAGGATTGCTGCAGATTTTCAACCCAGTGTGGCTGGGAAAGCACATATGACCTTACCTGAGTGTGGGTCAAACTGTGAGGTAAGAGGCTGAAGTGACAGGTGGTGGGCACGGTGGTGGAGCACAGACTGCTACATATTGTGGATCGCATATAAAAATTTATATGATGAAAGACTTTTTGAGATTAATATATGCACTTCAATTTATGATGTTTGTTCCATTTCATGGTGTAATTATCTTTGTTATATTGCACATTTTATTTACGTTGTTCCTATTGTTTCACTGCAGTCAGGGGCGGACTGACCATTTGGAAACTCGGGCACTGCCCAAGGGCCCGGGATTCAGTAGGGGGCCCCATGAGATGTCCCTGCTACCTTTTTCATAGACTTTTTTTGAGTTTGGGCAAGGACACAGGCCCCATGAGTTGTCAGCCCGCCCCTGGCTGCAGTTTGAATAATTTTTACTGTATTTCTCAGTATTGAGGACACCATTGACCCTGACCAAATTTCCAACTCCATTTGCAAGGAACCTCCACCATGTTTCACTTTTGCCTGAAAACTCTCATTATTGTATCTCCAGCCCTTCAGTGAACAAACTGCTACAGACAAATATGTCAAATTTCGACTCATCAGTCCAGAGCACCTGCTGCCATTTCTCTGCACCCTAGTTCCTATGTTTTGTGCATAGTTGAGAAACTTAGCCTTGTTATCACCTTGAAGGTCTGGATTTTTGGTCACAATTCTTCCATGAAGACCACCAAACTTCTCTAGACAGTTGATGGGTGTACCTGGGTCCCACTGGTTTCCACCAGTTCTATGCTGATGGCACTACTGGACATCTTCCGATATTGAAGGGAATTAAGCATAAACATCTTTCATTCTTGGCCAACCACTGTGTCTACAGTCCTCAACATTGCCCGTTTTTTTGTGCTTGTTCAAATGAGCTTGAACAGCACATTCTTGAATCCTCATTCTGCTTTGAAATATTTGCCTAGGAGAGACATTGCTGATGCCATATTTCTACCTTGTGTCTTGTTGCTGTGCTCATTTCTGCCATGTTGTATGACATGTGGCATGAAACTATCTTCCATACCTTCACTTTAGCAGAGTTTGGCCTTCCTCACCCAGCTTTATGCCTCCTACATGTCTATTTCTGTTTCAGTTAATGGCTGTGTTTCAGCCTACATATGAACTTGGTGAGCATTAGCACCTGCTTGGTATAATTGGTTAATCATGCGCCTGACTCTAATCCCACAAATTCCCTGACTTTATACAAGTGCACAAAGTGTGCAAGTGTAGGAATCGATGCTGGTTTGAAGCCAAAGGGTAGTCACACCAAATATTGATTTGATTTAGATTTTTCTTCTTTTTGCTCATTTTGCATTTTGTAAAGTGATAGAAATAAACAATTCAAATATATATATTTTTAAAGCATTCTCACTTTACAGCATTTCTTTACACTTGCCTAAAATGTTTGCACAGTACTGTATGTTCCACAACAAAACCTAACATTTGAAATATGTTTTCTTCCAGGAAATGCATATATATATATGAACTTTAATGGCATCCCAGTCTTATTCCATAGGGTTCAATAGTGGGTTGGCCCACCCTTTGCCCACCCTTTGCAGCTATAACAGCTTTGTGCACTGATACACAGTCATGTTGTAACAAGAAGGGGCCATCCCCAAACTGTTCACACAAAATTGGGAGCATGAAATTGTCCAAAATGTCTTTGTATGCTGATGCCTTCAGAGTTCCCTTCACTGGAACTAAGGGGCCAAGCCCAACCCCAACCCCTGAAAAACAACCCAACACCTCCACCAAACTTTATGCTTGGCACAATGCAGTTAGGCAAGTACCGTTCTCCTGGCAACTACCAAATCCAGATGCGTCCATTGTATTGCCAGACAGAAGTATGACTCATCACTCCAGAGAACATCTCCACTGCTCTAGAGTCCAGTGGCGGCATGCTTTACGCCACTGCATCTGATGCTTTGCATAGCACTCGGTGACATAAGGCCTGGATGTAACTGCTCGGCCATGGAAACCCATTCCATGAAGCTGCTGTCCTACTGAGAATTTTACATGCCTCCTCAGTGTATAGATTTTTTTTAACATTTTTGGCAATGGCTGTATTGCAAACCAATGACACTCATACTGGTGCCGAATGGAAATCAGGTTCTGACTGACAACGGTAACCTATGACACTGGTACTAGTTCTAGCTGACAAAAGCACTGAATGACATCGATGTTTCAACCTCTCACTCTCCACGGGCACCTTTCCCTCCCCACTCAAACATGCACTGGTTACCCCCATCCTCAAAAAACCTTCGCTAGACCCCACCTGTTTGAATAACTTAAGACCCATCTCCCTGCTCCCGTTTGCCTCCAAGCTTCTTGAGCGCCTTGTTCACAACCGTATGAACTGCTACCTTACCGACAACAACCTTCTTGATCCCCGACAGTCTGGCTTCCACCCACAACATTCCAGAGAAACTGCCCTACTAAAACTCACTAATGATCTACTAACTGCTAAAACAAATGGCCATTACTCCATACTCATACTCCTTGACCTTTCCACTGCCTTTGACACAGTCGACCACCTGCTCCTCCTCAGTAAACTCCACTCCATCAGCCTCCGTGACTCTGCTCTCTCCTGGTTCTCCTCTTACCTTTCTCAGCGCACTTTCAGTGTCACATACAACTCCTTCTCCTCTGCTTCGCTTCCTCTTTCTGTTGGGGTACCCCAAGTTTCTGTTCTTGGGCCCTCCTTTTCTCTCTCTATACCTCCTCCCTGGGCCAACTGATAACCTCCCATGGCTTCCAATACTACCTCTATGCTGATGACACCCAGATCTATCTTTCCACTCCCCAGCTCACCCCCTCAATCTCCTCACGTATCACAAATCTAAGCGACATATCAGCATGGATGTCACATCACTACCTTAAACTCAGTCTTTCAAAAACTGAGCTTGTAATATTTCCTCCTCCCCAATCCCCCACTCATGACTTTACCATTAAGATCAAAAGCACTACCACTGGTCCTTCCCCTCATGCCAAGGTGCTAGGCGTAATCCTAGACTCTGACCTCTCCTTTGGGCCCCGCATCCACTCACTGGCTAAATCCTGCCGCCTCAACCTCCAGAACATTTCCAATATCCGCCCCTTCCTGACCAATGACACCACAAAACAACTTATCCACGCCTTGGTTATATCCCGCCTCGATTACTGCAACTCCCTCCTCACTGGTCTACCGTTACACAGGCTATCCCCCCTTCAGTCTATTATGAATGCTGCTGCTAGACTCATACCCCTTACCAACCGATCAGAGACTGCTGCCCCTCTCTGCTAATCCCTCCACTGGCTTCCACTAACCCATCCTCTGGAACTCCCTACCACAGCATGTTTGGTCAGCCCCCACCCTGTCTGCCTTTTTTTGAAAACTCACTTCTTCTGGGAAGCCTACCCCACCTCCACCTAAGAACTGTACTTGAATCACTTCCTCCAGATCATCCCCTGCAGCTATCACCTTTTGTATCACCTCCCCCTTCCTTTAGATTGTAAGCTCCACAAGCAGGGCCCTCCTATTCCTTCTGTACTGAAATTGTAATTGTACTGTCTCCCTTATATTGTAAAGTGCTGCGCAAACTGTTGGCACTATATAAATCCTGTATAGTAATAATATTAATGTTACTGGTTCTGGCTGGCAATCAGAATACTGGTTCTGGCTGACCCTGGTGCTTAATGATGCTAGTACTGGTGTCAGTTGGTAATCAGAATGACAAGTAATAGATTTCCTTAGTAATAACATGGCTAGCAATAAAGACACTAGTTCTGGCTGAAACTGATACTAGATTTCACTGGTATTGGTGTTGCATGTGATCAGGACACTGGTGCTAACTAACACTGGTACTGTTGTGGCTGGTGATCAGCTCCCCTCTCTGATCTTTGCAACTTGCTGCACAACTTTGGACTTCCATATTTTACCTCAGCCTACAAACTTTTTATAGTTGAATGGCTTCATTACCTGCGAAGAGTGGTGCATGTGATCCTGTAAAGCAAGATTTCCCTGGACCTGCTGCATGGTAGTGGGTGGATATACCCCTAATGCAATCTGTTTTTATCATCAATGTTTAGTCATCCCTTGGGTTTTTGTGTACCTTCTGTTTCCTTGAAGAGGAGAATGTCTCAGATCACATCGGACTATGAAAATATTATGCCCAAGCTGTTTCTATGATAACTTAGCATTTTAAGATTTGTCTATGTCATTTTTAATAGATTTGTTCTGTGTGACAATAAAAATTTTAATTGTATGAATTAATAGTCTGGATGCCAGTAAAATCCCAATCCATATATTTTTTTTTCTTTTTGGTAGGTGATCAGGACATTGGTTGCAGCTGACCCTGGTACTCTTTATCCATGACACAAACACTTTGAAGATATGGTTCCGGATTATTTAAGTGCCCTGATGAATGTGTCTCCCACAGTAAAATATGGTGCATAAACTGAATTATGACAGGGCAGCTTCCCAGAAGAGTTGAAGCTGTTATAGCAGCAAAGGGTGGACCAACTCAATATTGAACCCTATGGACTAAGACTTGGATGCTATTAAAGTTCATGTGCATGTAAAGGTTGGCATCCCAATACTTTTGGCAATATAGTGTATATGGGCAGCACAGTGGCTAAGTGGTTAGCACTTCCTCCTAGCAACACTAGTTTCAAAGGTTTGGAACACAACCACGGTACAACCTGCCTGGAGTTTGCATGTTCTCCCTGTGCCTGCGTGGGTTTCCTCCCACACTCCTAACGTTGGTAGGTTAATTGGGTCCTGTCTAAATTGGCCCGTGTATGTATGAATGTAAATTAGGGACCTTAGACCGTAAGCTCCTTGAGGGTTAGGGACTGATGTGAATGTACAATATATGTAAAGTGCTGCACAAATTGACAGCGCTGTATAAGTACCTGCAACCATTATAGATCTTTATATATTACCCATTTAAATCATACATACACAGTCCTGCAATATATATTGTAGTATATTGGGAATTTTTTTTTGTATAGAGCAATCAAATGGATTTTTTTGGTACTTGTGCAGGCTAGCATTGAAACACTGTTGCTGGGTGACACTGTTACTAAAACACTTGCACTGGTACTGGATGGTGGTCAGCTCCCTGGTGCTGGCTGATATCAGTGATGGAAAATTGGTACCGGAGCAGATTGGCAATTAGGACACTGTTTCTGGCTGCCAGACTGGATAATAGTGTGTACTCTCCAGCGCTCAAGGAATCAAATGTTAAAGGGGAGGCCAAGGGAACCGGGACAAGAGTGGCCTATGGATAATGCTTTTGGGATGTAGCCCTCCTCAGATAGTTTATTGTACTTGTGCCAGCTGTGGATCAGGTCTCGGGTTATTACTGACACTGGTGTCTGATAACACTGGTCCTGATGTGGCTGGTGATCAGGATATTGGTTGTGACCAAAACTGTTGCTGGCTGACACTGGTACTAGAACACTTGTACTGGTGTTGCTGTCGATAAGAATACTGGTGCTGGCTGATACTGGTAAAAGAAATTAGTTCTGGTGCTTGTTGATGATCAGAACACTGCTGCTGGCTATCACTGGTACTAAACAGTGGTATTGATGCTAGCTGGTGATCAGGACACTATTGCTGGCTAAAACTGATATGAAAACACCAATACTGATGGGGTTTGTTATCAGGACACTGGCTGAAGCTGGTGGCAATCAAGACAATGGCACTGTTTGATACTAGTAATAGAACATTTCTACTTTTGCTGGATGGTGATAAAACCACTATTGCTGATTGACACTAGTTTAGAACACTAGTATTGGTGCTGGCTGGTAATCAGGACATTGGCACTTGTTGACAATGGCTTTAGAACACTGGTACTGGTGTGGCTGTTGATTAGGACACTGGCATTGGTTCTACATGGTACTAGAACACTGATACTGGTGTGGCTGGTGAGCATAAAACTGGTTGAGCCAACAATGGTACCTGATAACACGGATTACTGTTGTGGCTGGAGATCAGGAATCTGGTTGTGGCTGACACTGGTACATGATGATACTGGCACTAGTGCTGGCTGATAAACAGGACACTGGTGATGGCTGACGTTAGTACTGGAAAGCTAACACTAGTGTGCCTGGTGACCAGGGCACTAATGCTGACTGACACTGATATTGGAACAATGAAGCTGGTACTGGATGGTAATCAGAATGCTGGCTGACACTAATAATAGGATAACGGTATTGGTGCTGGCTGGTGATCAGGGTATTGTTGCTTGGTGATATTGGTATTAGAACACTGGCACTGGTGATGGTTCGTGATCTGGACCCTGGCACTAGCTGGCAGGTACTAGAACACTATACTAGTGTTGGTTGGTAATAAGGACACTAGTGCTGGCTGACATTGTTATTACAACCCTAGTACTGGTGCTGGCAGAATATCAGGGCACAATTCCTGGCCAACACTTATATTATAATATTTTACTGATGTGGCTGGTTCTCATGACACTGTTGCTGAATCACCCTGGTACTAAAATACTGGTACTGTTAGGGCAAGTGATAAGAACACTGGCCTTGGCTGACACTGGTTTTAGAACACTGGTACTGGTTCTGACTGGTGATCAGAGAATTAGCTTGGCTGACAGTGGAATTTGAACACTGGCTGATACTGGTACCAGTGCTGACTGGTGAACAGAGCACCATTGCTGGCTGACATTAGTACTAGAACCCTAGTAATGGTGTGGCTGGCAGTCAGGAGACTATACCAGTATTGGATGGTGATAAGAACACTGGCTGACACTGGTATTAGAACCCTAGTATATAGCAGCTAGGACATTAGGGCACTGTTGCTGGCTGACACTAGTGTTAACACATTGTACTGGTGCTTGTTAACACGTCTGCTTGCTGAAACTAATATTAGAACACTGATATTAGAACATAATCTTGGGCAATAAAAGAGCTTTAAAACAAGCCCTAAGTGACCAATGAAGTGGCATGCATGGTGACATTTTTCATCCTTGTATAATTAGAGCAGAGACTCTGAAGCCAGGTTTCAGTAATTTATAACACCTCAACTAGTGTATGTTTACATTAAAGGGCTACTAGGCTGACAAGTTTCTGCTGCCATAGAAAATAGGTGGAGAGGCATTGTGATTTCAGTGTTGTAATCTTTGAGGATGAATTTCTTCACAGTGTCTGCAGCAAGTTCATAGTCTCAGCACATGTGCATGTTTAAACTCAATTGCTTTCTATGTGCCCCGCAGAATATCATATTGCTAAGGGGCCATTTAATTAGAGCTTTAATCACCTGTCTGTCCCTCTATTCAATAAAATCATTGTTACTGGCCATTGTGTGGCATCTATTTCCCACTGACCACATTTCAAGTCCTCCCTATTCCTCCCACTTTATCTCTCTCTGATTTTGAGACCCACTGGATTTGTCTGTTTTCTCTAATTTCTGAGGATTACAGTGATTTTTCAGCCTCCTGGACCATTATCACACTTTTTTGCTGACTTCAGTGCCTGGGTACCCTACTTTCACACTTCCAAAATACCCATTATCATTCTTAGTGAGTTTAAAGGATACATTCACCTTAAAAAAATAATAATAAATTCACATGTTTTTGTAAGTAAAAAGAAATGTGCATTTATTATTTTTTTAATTGGGAGCCTGAAAAACATTGCACCCATGATCGGCAGATCACAGGTGCAATGCAAAGCTCTTGCAGACTATCAGTAAAAGCTTGTGAACTTGTAACTCACAGGGGCAGCTGCAGCAGTAACATGTTACATGCTGCACCCTGAATTAGGGTGTAACACATACCATGTTATAAAAGGTGAACTTATTTGTTAACATCCCTGTTAATGTCAACAACTTGGCTACATCTCAACTTCTCAACTTAACAACTTCACCTCCAGAAGGTTTTTCCCCCCTTCATGACCAGAGCATTTATTGCTATTCAGTCAGCTCACTATTTTAACTGGAAATTGCTTGGTTATACAACACTATACCCAAATTAATTTTATATATTTTTTCACACAAAAAGATCTTTTTTATGGTGGTATTTTATCACCACTGGGTTTTTAACTTTTTTATTATATAAATGAAAAAAGACCAAAAATACTTTGAAAAAAATATGTGTTCTACTTTTTGTTATAAAAAAAATTCAATAAAAATATCAAAAATTCAAATTTATTCTGCTACATGTCCCAATATGTGTATATTAATTGGTTTGTGTAAAATGTCATAGTGTCTACAAATTATGGCATATATACTAGAATTTATGCAGCTATGATGGTTAGAGATGAGCGAATCGAACTTGGCAAAGTGGAATTCGTTTCGAATATCAGGAAAAATTCGATTCGCATCGAATCCGAATTTTAGCAAACTTCGGGTGCACGAATCGAATTTTCCCCGATCAGCCGGCAAAAGTGTCACTGCAGAGAGCTCCGCTATTTCTGACAGTTCTGACAGTTCATTTACAGCGGTTGAAACATTGTATCTATTTGTTTCCATTTAGGATACAGATGTTTTTATTCGGAAATAAATAGATACAATGTTTCAACCACTGTAAATGTGAAGGAACTGTCAGAGAACTGTCAGAAATAGCGGAGCTCTCTGCAGATACACTTTTTGCTGTACTGGAATTCTTCTTCTTTTCATTCTTCTTCTTCTTTTCATTCTACTTCTTCTTCTTTTCATTCTTCTTCTTCTTCTTTTCATTCTTCTTTTCATTCTTCTTCTTCTTCTTTTCATTCTTCTTCTTCTTCTTTTCATTCTTCTTTTCATTCTTCTTCTTCTTCTTTTCATTCTTCTTCTTCTTCTTTTCATGCTTCTTTTCATTCTTCTTCTTCTTTTCATTCTTCTTCTTCTTCTTTTCATTCTTCTTTTCATTCTTCTTCTTCTTTTCATTCTTCTTCTTCTTCTTTTCATTCTTCTTTTCATTCTTCTTCTTCTTTTCATTCTTCTTCTTCTTCTTTTCATTCTTCTTTTCATTCTTCTTCTTCTTCTTTTCATTCTTCTTCTTCTTTTCATTCTTCTTCTTCTTCTTTTCATTCTTCTTTTCATTCTTCTTCTTCTTCTTTTCATTCTTCTTCTTCTTCTTCTTTTCATTCTTCTTTTCATTCTTCTTCTTCTTTTCATTCTTCTTCTTCTTCTTTTCATTCTTCTTCTTCTTCTTCTTTTCATTCTTCTTTTCATTCTTCTTCTTCTTCTTTTCATTCTTCTTTTCATTCTTCTTCTTCTTCTTTTCATTCCTCTTCTTCTTTTCATTCTTCTTTTCATTCTTCTTCTTTTCATTCTTCTTCTTCTTCTTTTCATTCTTCTTTTCATTCTTCTTCTTCTTCTTTTCAATTCTTCTCATTCTTCTTTTCATTCTTCTTTTCATTCTTCTTCTCATTCTTCTTTTCATTCTTCTTCTTCTTCTTTTCATTCTTCTTCTTCTTCTTTTCATTCTTCTTTTCATTCTTCTCATTCTTCTTTTCATTCTTCTTCTCATTCTTCTTCTCATTCTTCTTTTCATTCTACTTCTTCTTCTTTTCATTCTTCTTCTTCTTCTTTTCATTCTTCTTCTTCTTTTCATCATTCTTCTTCTTCTTCTTCTTTTCATTCTTCTTTTCATTCTTCTTCTTCTTCTTCTTCTTTTCATTCTTCTTCTTCTTCTTTTCATTCTTCTTCTTCTTCTTTTCATTCTTCTTTTCATTCTTCTTCTTCTTCTTTTCATTCTTCTTCTTCTTCTTTTCATTCTTCTTTTCATTCTTCTTCTTCTTCTTTTCATTCTTCTTCTTCTTTTCATTCTTCCTCTTCTTCTTCTTTTCATTCTTCTTCTTCTTCTTTTCATTCTTCTTTTCATTCTTCTTCTTCTTCTTTTCATTATTCTTCTTCTTCTTTTCATTCTTCTTTTCATTCTTCTTCTTCTTCTTTTCATTCTTCTTCTTCTTCTTTTCATTCTTCTTTTCATTCTTCTTCTTCTTCTTTTCATTCTTCTTCTTCTTCTTTTCATTCTTCTCATTCTTCTTTTCATTCTTCTTTTCATTCTTCTTTTCATTCTTCTTATCATTCTTCTTCTCATTCTTCTTTTCATTCTTCTTTTCATTCTTCTTTTCATTCTTCTTCTCATTCTTCTTTTCATTCTTCTTCTTCTTCTTTTCATTCTTCTTCTTCTTTTCATTCTTCTTTTCATTCTTCTTCTTCTTCTTTTCATTCTTCTTCTTCTTCTTTTCATTCTTCTTCTTCTTCTTCTTCGTCGTCGTCGTGCCCCGTGACTGCCCAAATGAGTGAAGTGTGCGGTGATTCTAAGATCGACGGCACTCATCTGCATGTCATACTGACTGACAGTATTATTTCTCTTCCCCAGCAGACTCCAAGGACATTTAAATTAAAGGTACAGTGTTCTGCACTAATATAAAGGCTCTCTGAAGCCTAGAAACCCTTTTAATAAGTTAAATTCGCGGCGAATAAATTCGCATCAAATCGAATTTCTCCCGCAAATTCGGCGAATCAGCCGAATCGAATATTTGAATAATTCGCTCATCTCTAATGATGGTATACTGGTAGTGGCAGTGAGAAGAAACTTATAGTGGGACTGTGATAGGGCAATCTGGTGCTAGCTGATGCTAGCTGGGAAGTACACTAACTGGCTAACTGACACTAACATCAATTGTGACACTAATACAGTGATTGAATATAATACTGTGTACTGTCCCTGTATTAGTGACACTGATTGGAAAGAGGTTAACATCAAAGGGGAATCAAAGGGTTAACTGTGTGCCTAACAAGCATAATGTGTGTAATATGTGCTGCTTTTACTAACAAATCTAGCTGTTTTTATTGAGATAGCCAGATCACTGATCTGTGTACAGAGCCCTGTGTGTTTGTAAACACAATCTTTCTGTTGTTATTGGCTACAACTGGTCAGCAGGTCTCAGCTATAAACCATTGGCCATAATATGCCGATAAAATCCTGCTGTAGCCAGTGACAGTAGGGGTTAGCAGGAGGTGTGTGCATGCATGCTCCTAATCCTGAACAGGCTGAATGACATACATGGGCTGGGGAGAGGCAGTTAACCTCATCTTAAAATTCACTAATGATTTACTAACTGCTAAAACCAACGGCAATGCTCCATACTCTTAGTGCTATACATTTTTGATACTGTTGACCACCCACTCCTACTCATAAAACTCCACTATCTTTGCCTCTAAGATTCTGCTTTTTCTTAGTTCTCCTCCTATCTATCACAACGGTCCTTCAGTGTTACCTACAACTCTGTCTCCTCCTCTCCATTTCCTCTTTCTGTAGGGGTCCCCCAAAGCTCTGTTCTTGTACCCCTTCTCTTCTCTATCTACACCTCCTCTCTTGGTCACTTGATTAACTCCCATGACAATACAATCTATCTTTCTCAACCACTCATCACCTCACTCCTGAAGTCTCCTCCCGCATTACTAATATACTAACTGACATGTCATTGTGGATGTTCCACCACTTCTTCAAACAAAATGTTTCTAAAACTGAGCTGCTACAATCTCCCCACTCATGCCCTGCTCCCTGACTTTTCCATCAAGATCAATAGTACAACTATCAGTCTCTCCCCTCATACTAGTGTACTAGCTGAAATCCTAAACTCTGGCCTGCCCCAAATCCAATCACTGTCAAAAGCTTGTCACTAGTAACATGTCTAACATTTGCCCCTTTTTAACTGCTAAAATCATCAAACTTCTCATCCACACACTTGTTATGTCTTGCCGTGACTATTGCAACTCTCTTTTCACAGGCTTACCACTCCATTAGGCTATTCTCTCTTCAGTCTATCATGACTGAAGGGCCGCCAGACTCATTTACCTTTACCAACCACTCAGTGTCTGCCACCCCTCTTTGCCAATCCCTCCACTTCCAATTGCAGAGCAAATTAGATTAAAAATACTAACAACAACATACAAAGCCATTCTCAAGAGCTTCTCCTATCATCTGGAACTCTCTACCTAGATCTGTCAAGCTATCTCCTACTACCCTTGCCACATCTTTAGGTGAGCCCTGAAAACTTATCTCTTCAGGGAAGCCTTTCATGCCTTCAACTAACAACTAACCTTTTCACTCTTCCATCAGCTCATCCCCCACAGTTGTTACCTTTAGTACCACTTGCCCCACCCTATAAATTGTAAACTCTTATGAGCAGGGCCCTCTTAACCTTCTGGTATTTTATTGTATTGTAACTGTACTGTCTCCTCTTAGCTTGTAAAGTACTGTGCACACTACTGGCACTGTATAAATCCTGAATAATAATAATTGCTTACAGGATGGTGGAAAGCAGGGCATAAGTAACTTAAATTAGGCAGTGCTGTCTATTTACGCTTTTCACAAAGCCTGGCAGGTTTGCTTCATGTACTAAAAAGGTCAGAAAAGGAAAGAATTTAACAGGAACATTCTAGTAACAATTATAATGTGCCTGTAACATATGTTCTTTTTCAGTGAGATGTATTTTCAAACACTCCTAATCATGTGCATGTTTTCCAATAAGACTACTTTTAACAAAACAGACCCGAGGTCCAGAAATACAGTCAACATTTTGTGTATATGTTATAACAAGAATGCTAGAGCATTGCGAAAGCTACAGAGAGACTGTTCATGAGATAAAACCTTTTTTTTTTACGAAAACTGACAATGGCAATCCAATTTCATATTATTATCTCAGCCAACAAAAAGACTACTGGAGCCTTCACTGTGAAATTTGTGATCAGGAAGAAAATGAAAAAGTGAAGAGAAAATCGTATTGAAAATAAATTGGTAAATTAGGACAATAAATAATATAACTGACATTGTTATTATTTTTCTCATTATGACCAATGTATGACGTGTCAAAACAATATGCTACCAAAAAGCAGTATAACAAAACATGAAAGTTATGGTTTTCAAGTTTAGAGCACCAAAATGACTAGTAAGTTTAATTTAAAAAAAAAAGACAAATATACATACATTGTAGATAGGAGGTAATTTGCCATACATCAATTACATGTAACATTTATACACCTCTATTTCAGCCAATTGTATGACTGGTCAAAGTGCAGGTCTAATAAACAAATTAACTACTTGCCAACTGCAGATAGCTGAATGACGCTACACTGCAGCTGGCTAGTTCTGGGAGGGTGTCATATGATGTCCTCCCAGAACGCGCTCTCCTGCACGCCCCCGGGGGCGCGCACCTTGGGATCTCTGTGATCGCTGTGTCCTACGGACACAGCTGATCACGTGATGTGGTAAAATGCCAATCACAGCGGCCTTTTACCATGTGATCATCCGTGTCCAATGACACGCTGATCACCGGGAAATGCAATTGCCGGTTCTCGGCTGCACTTTCTTCACTCAATGAGAACCGAGAACCGGCAGTTGTCAGAGCAGGGATTGGCACCGATCATCAGGGCACTGATGATTAGTGCCCTGATGATCGGTGCCCAGCAGCGCCATCCACCAGTTCCGCCCATCTGTGCCCAGCAGTGCCGCCCACTAGCTCTGCCCACTTGTGCTCAGCAGTGCGCCCACCTGTGCCCACCAGTGCCACCCAGCAGTGCCACCTACCTGTGCCCAAAAGTGCCACCTACCTGTGCCCACCAGTGCCACCCACCTGTGCCCACCCACCTGTGCCCACCAGTGCCAGCCACCAGTGCCCATCAATGCAGCCCAGCAGTGCTGCCACCAGTCAGTGCCCAGCGGTTGTGCCAGTATGTGCCCAGCAGTTGCACCAGTCAATGCCTAGCAGTGCCGCCAGTCAGTGCCCAGCAGTGATGCCAGTCAGTGCCACCTATCGGTGCTGTCTATCAGTACCCATCATCAGTGCCGCCTCTCAGTGCCGCCTATCCGTGACACCTCATTAATGCTGCCTATCAGTGCTGCATATCCGTGCCACCTCATTAGTGCTGCCTATCAGTGCTGCCTATCAGTGCCCATCAGTGCCGCCTCATCAACGCACATCAGTGGAGAAAAATTACCTGTTTGAAAAATGTTATAATAGAAACAAAGAAACTTTTTTTTTTTTCAAATTTTTTGCACACTTTTTGTTTATAGCACAAAAAGTAAAGTGCCCAGCAGAAATTAAATACCACCAAAAGAAAGCTCTATTTGTGAGAAAAAAATTATAAAAATTTCATAAGGGTATAATCTTGCATGACCGCACAATTGTCAATCAAAGTGCAACAGCGCTGAAAGCTGAAAATTGGCCTGGTAAAGAAGGGGGTATAAGTGCCCGGTAGGCAAGTGGTTAAGATTGATGATTTAAAACAGCAATTGTCCTCCGTGTCATCCTGTTTCTAAAAGAAAAGTGAAGCAAGGACATACAGACTATGCATACATAATACAATTTTTTTGTGATGTGACCATTGTGAAATTTGAGAACATTATTAAAGTCTAGATGAGAACATCAGTAAAGTAACAACATACACACCCAGGCCTAGCTGCTACACAGTGCCAAACTTCCTCTTTACCTATTGCCTTACTCAGTGCAAAATGGAAGTGTATGTTACTAGCCAACCCACAATTCACTCATGCTCATGTACCCTGGACTCCCCCACAGTTCTGTTTTTTTTTTTTAAACTATCCAAAATACCTTGCGCTTCCAGATATAGGGAAAAGGTGACCTTTGCCTAGCATGCAGTGCTCAGGTCTCAAGAGCCATTTCCCAGGCCTGAATCACTATGAAAAAAGGATAAAATCATAAGCCTTTTGTAGGCTTCAACACTATCTTAGGGCTTTACTCCAGGAATGATGGAACCATGAGGGAGCACTGGATAACAAGTGGGATGGGGCTGGCCTGCATTATTTTAAAATAAAACTTAAAACCACCACTTTTTTGGCTTTGGGTGGAGTACAGAAGTGTTAAGAAAAAATAAAGTGTTGCAAGAAAAAACTAAGCAATGCAAGAGGAGCAAATCACTAACAATACAATAGAAAATTTCCAAGCACACAGCCCTACTAGTCAGATTCTGATAGCACTGGCAGTGAAACACATAAAGGGAGATTTACTAAAACTGGTGCACACAGATCTGATGCTGTTGTGCAGAATAACCAGTCAGCTTCTAGATTTTATTCTCAAAGCTTAATTGAACAAGTTGAAGTAAGAAGCTGGTTGTCTACTACGGATAGCTGCACCAGATTCTGTGCGCACTGCATTTATTTATTTATTTCAGATACTTATATAGTGACATCCATTTACGCAGCACTTTTACATATATATTGTACATTCACATCAGTCCCTAACCCTCAAAGGGTGTACAATCTAAGGTCCCTAACTCACATTCATACATACACATACTAGGGACAATTTAGACAGGATCCAATTAACTTACCAGCATGTCTTTGGAGTGTGGGAGGAAACTGGAGGAAACCCCCGCAGGCACAGGGAGAACATGCAAACTCCAGGCAGGTGGTGCCGTGGTTGGGATTTGAACCAACGACCCTAGTACTGACAGGCGGAAGTGCTAACCATTTAGCCACTGTACTGCCCTAAATTTAGTACATTTATTGCATTTGGCCTTTAACCTAAAGAGCAAAATAAAATATTATATTTTCTAATTATCTACACATATTATGATGTTTATTAAAAAAAAAGGCCCTTCTTGAGCAGGTGTGATTGTTTTAACTGTTTTTACTATTTATTTTATTTACTGTATGGGTTAGGGTTTAGGGGTGTATTTATATGAAGATAATGAAGATATCGATTTTTCATTTAAAAAAATTATATCTGTATTAATTTGTCTTTTCTGTTCTCAAATTCAAATAGAATATATATATAACCTGGGGTTCCCAATTTTTAAGTGACAAAGTTGTCATGTTTTAATGGTGACGGGTGGAGACATACAGTAGTTTAACTTTTCTATATACATTAGTTGAATGTTTCACTGCTATGTGGTTTCAGTAAAGCTATAATTTCAGTTAAACTACTTGGGTCACTTAGTAGTACCGTCTTTCCTTATGGGGGCTTTCCCTTATAAATATTTTTAGTGCATTTTTTTGGGTATTACAGTATGAGCCTCCTGCTCTACTAAATGAACAATGCTACTGAATGTGGGGGGGGGGGGGGCTGCCAGCACCCAACCATATACCAAATGGATACTAGAGTAGACAAATATATATATATATATATATACTGATGCAGCGCTTACCCTAAATATTATCTACTAATGCATAAATACAATAATCATTATTAATACGTGACTACTAATGTACACTGTGAATATTAATCCCTTATCGTGACGTGAACTAATCCACTCAGGGATCTAGAGTGAAAACAAAAAGTGACTGAACGTGGTACCCTATCAAGAAACAGTGGAACCAAAAAGTCCAAATGGGACTATAATGATGTGAAAAAACTAATAAATAGTATATAGCAAATCCCTGAAATTGGGACCAATAGCTCACAAAATAGTGGTCACAATGGCTCAATAATGCCAAAAGGAAAAGAAGCAAGTGACAATAAGTGAATCCCTAATGAGGGATCAAAAATCTGCAACAGTTATAAGTGCTGTGTTATAACATCAAAAAATTTACCAAATATATATGAACATATAAAAAATAATGTTATGAAAAACATCAACACCACTTAGTTTTAAATAATATTATGCAATAAGCCCAAAATAAAAAAAGGTATGTATCAAGAAATATATCAAATATATATAAATATAGAAAGTTCAAAGGTGCATGAACACCAACTATCACCTACATGTTTCAAAAATCGATGGATCAAAGTGGATGTGCATAACAACCAATGGGAAATAATCCGTAAGCTGCTGAATTGCCCCTTCACCTCCTTGAAGCTACCCAAATGGGCCAAAATGCTTGTAGGATCACAGAAGAGGATCCTCCACGGTTAGGTCCCCCTCTGCGGATGATATCCAGCCAAAGCGGTGATATCCCTTTCACTGGTATGCATAATAAGCAGCAAGGTTCCCTCCAGAGATGTTTCAATGAGATACAGCCAGCTCACATTAAGATCAAAAATACTCTATAGTTTCCATTTCCACAAAGCCTAAAGTAATAGGGATGGTAATGATGAATCCTTTGGCTGTGTTCCTTGCTCCTCATTCGAGCTGCTGCCAACCAGTCCACCACATACAACCTTCCCCCGGAGAACACGGCCTTCCCCTGGAGTCACGTATTAATAATGATTATTGTATTTATGCATTAGTAAATAATATTTAGGGTAAGCGCTGCACCAGTATATATATATATGTGTCTTTTTGGGTATTGTGATTCGTACCTCATTGGTGAACTAGTGAACTGAACAATAATAATTATAATCGCTACTTCCCCTATATGGTGTTACTGTATTTTTATACAGTTTCCCCCTTTTTATCATATATATATATATACTGCTCAAAAAAATTAAAGGAACACTTTTTGATCAGAGTATAGCATCAAGTCAATTAAACTCCTAGGATGTTGATCTGGTCAACTAAGTAGCAGAGGGGGTTGTTAATCAGTTTCAGCTGCTTTGGTGTTAATGAAATTAACAACAGGTGCACTAGATGGGCATCAATCCCCAAAACAGGAATGGTTTACAGGTGGAGGCCACTTACATTTTTTTCCCTATTCATCTTTTATGACTGTTTTTCTCTAGTTTTGCATTTGGCTAGGGTCAGTGTCACTACTGGTAGCATGAGGCAATACTTGGACCCTACAGAGGTTGCACAGGCAGTCCAACTCCTCCAGGATGGCACATCAATAAGTGCCATTGCCAGAAGGTTTGCTGTATCTCCCAGCAAGGTCTGTCTCAAGAGCATGGAGGAGATTCTAGGAGACAGGCAGTTACTCTAGGAGAGTTGGACAGGGCCATAGAAGGTCCTTAACCCATAAGTAAATAAGGTATCTGCTCCTTTGTGAAAGGAGGAACAGTATGAGCAGTGCCAGAGTCCTACAAAATTACCTCTAGCAGGCCACTGGTGTGAGTGTCACTGACCAAACAATCAGAAATAGACTTCATGAGGGTGTCCTGAGGGCTCGACATCCTCTAGTAGGCCCTGTGCTCACTGCCCGGCACCATAGAGCTCGATTCGCATTTGCCATTGAACACCAGAATTGGCAGGTCCACCACTGATGCCCTGTGCTTTTCACAGATGAGAGCAGATTCACCCTGAGCACAAGTGACAGATGGGAAAGTGTCTGGAGAAGCCATGGAGAACATTATGATGCCTGTAACATCATCCAGCATGATATTTTTGGTGGTGGGTCAGTGATGGTCTGGGGAGGTAAATCCATGGAGGGACGCACTGACCTCTACAGGCTAGACAAATCACTCTCCTTGGGTATGCCATTAGGTATCAGGATGAAATCCTTGGACCCATTGTCAGACCCTAAGCTGATGCAGTGGGTCTTGGGTTTTTCCTGGTGCATGACAATGCCCGGGCTCATGTGGCGACAGTATGCAGGCAGTTCCTGGAGGATGAAGGAATTGATACCATTGAATGGTCCCCATGTTTACCTGACCTAAATTCTGGGGCAACTGCTTCTGCGGAGTGCAACCACATTTTGCAAAGTGCACAGTCTATTTGCCTTTAGAAACTCAACCTCAAGCTTAAGCTGATTGAACCTCCTTTTCCACTAATTACTTCAAGCAAGCACTTTTGGTAGATCTTGATCAGACCTGCACAACATTCAGGAGGGGTTTTTGGCCATTCCTTTTTACAAAACTGCTTTAGCCCAGACACATGAGGAGGATGTCTGGTGTGAGAGGCTCTCTTGAGGTAATTCCACAGCATCGCTCATAGGAGGTAAAGGTCTGGGCTTTGACTACCTCAAAAGATGCATTTTCTTTTCCTGAAGTCTGTGGTGGATTTACTTTGATGCTTAAGGTCATTGTTCTGCTGCATTAGCCAGTTTCAACAAAGCTTCAGCTGGCAGACAGCCACCTTGACATTATCCTGTAGGGTACTTGGTAAACCTGGAAATTAATTTGCCCTTGATGATGGCAAGTGGTCCAGGCCCTGAGGCAGCGAAGCAAGTCTTTCTCAGTGGCATTACAACTTGCCAAGGTGCTCTTTGGAAAACTTCAAGAACGCAGCAATGCTTTTTTTGGAGAGCCTTTAGCTGTTACTTGTGGTTTCTTGTTTACCTCATTGAGGATTCTTCATTGCCTCTTGGGAGTCCTCTTTGCTGGACATCCAGTTTTAGGAGTATTAGCCACAGTACTAAACTGTCTCCATTTATAGACAATTTGTATAACTGTTGCCAAAACACTTTGAGATTGCTTTCTATCCAGTTCCAGCCTTATGCAGAGCAACTACTCTTGATCATATCTTAAATTGTTTGAGTGTCTTTTATAAATCAAAGTAGCTATAAACCACACCTCCAAACTCATTCATTAATTGCACTCCTGGTGTGCAAACTACTAACTTTGTTGAAGTAATTAGTCTATGGGTTCACATACTTTTTTCACTCATCCAACTCTGTGAATGTTTAATGGGTGTGTTCAATAAAGTGACAAGAAATTAGAATTGTTTGTGTGGTATCAGCTTAAGCACATTTCATCTATTGTGTCTATTGTTGTAACTTTGATGAGGATCAGATTACATTCTATGGGAAATTAAAGCAGAATATATCTCTACTGAATACTGATGTAGTTCTTGCACAAACACCTAACTATGCTGAGCTGTCTAATATCACTATGTGCTTTTGAACATGTACTGCACATCCAAAGGCTTTTCATAGTTGGATAAAGACAGCAATATAATCTTTTTACAAAGGTTGTCAAAATATACCTTTTTTTATTTGCACTAACATACAATTTTAGTTAGTGCAAATAAAAAAAGTATCACGGACAGTACTGAATTGTTTCTGTCGCAAGTGCACTAATACGGCTACAATCACCTCAAGCTTTACTGAGTTGCCATGGCAGACTGTATCCAAATTATAACCAATAGCTGTCACAAGTGGATAGCTCAGTAATTACACTGATGATTTTACTGTTTTGAAAATCTACTCCCCAATCTGCAATGAGTTGTATTTTTTTAATTAAGCTTAAATGAATATCAACGCCATTGGAGTATTTTCTATTTTTACTAAGTATTTCCTGTACTTTCCCCCCAGTTTTACACTTTTACACAATAAGCAACATTAACTGTACCTTATTATATTAAGCACTTCAGCATTTAGTGTTGTAAATCAGAGATAGTAATGGGTTAATATGTTATCATCAATTCTATTTTTATAGTATGAGAGAAAATGAATCAGGCTAAGGAAACATTGGCCACAAGCTATCAACTTCCCACACAGACACATCAGATGATCTCCAGCTTAATTATCCAAAAAGACAAACCATTTAGATGATGGTTTATGATGTGCCTGTGTAAAGCTGGCTAAAGGGTGCATACACATGTTTTAATTTGATGTAATGGAAAATGCATAGTCATTATACAGTATCTATGATATTTTCACAAGTAAGAATACACAAATTATATGATTTTAAAAGCATTTAATAGTATGGCAAGTCAAGTGTCATTGTTTAACATTAGGAGTATAATTTGCAAAATAAAATAACATTTGCCTAACTCTTAAATATTTTGGGGCATGCATTCTGTGTTTTGTGTACTTGCCATGGTATTATGCCCATTTAATTAATAAAATAAACTTGTACATGGTAATAAAATGAGGTAAACACTTTTCTGTGATGTGCAAAAACAGTAATACCAGCTAGTTATCATATGAAAAACCCTGTATGTTCTATATTCATTGTTCTATGATTTTTGACAGGATCAATCAAGATGTGCATGATTGTACAGAATTTGTTGTGGAAAATATACATATATATATAACCAATAGACAGACAACTGGGCAGTATAGGAGTCACCTTCAACAATCAAGTCTGACCAATAGTCACTCAAATATTGAATAGTTGTGATAGAAAACTGCACGCAAGATTAACTGCAAGTATTGCTGCATGAATGTGGTTCTCATATGATAGTTGCTATTGTTCTCTTCATAATTTGAACATCTGAAATAAGGATCAAAATTTAAACTGGTCAGAACAGATTTTTTTAGTAGATTACAATGCCAGTTAAAGGTCAGAGGTCTCATGTACAATATGTGAAAACTGAGCAGTATGTATATGGAAAGGTTAAGAATCAACCTGGCAAGTTCAACATATGTTAAATAAAACCAACCCAACTAATATAACACCACCACACAAGCACTGTAAAGTGACAGACAATTGAACATTTTGCCTGTTCTTCCTGGCAGGAATCTCAGGATTACCACTGTACTGGATAAGCAAATGGATGTGCATGCACATTGAAAATGGATTTTCCTTTCTTTCATATAAAAGATAATTGCTTAAAGCGGTTCCAAAAGCAGAATTTTTTTACCCTAATGCATTCTATGCATTAAGGTAAAAAAACCTATGTACAGCACCCCCATTTATACTTACCTGAGCCCAATGTCAATCCAACAGCGATCCAACTGTGTCCAAAAGCAGGCAGCACCTTTGTCTCTCTCTCTCTTCTCATTGGCTTAGAGGCAACAGTGGGAGCCTTTGGCTCCTGTTACTATCAACCACAAAATAACAAAATGTATCTGCACAAATTGCATATAAATTTAAACAAAGCAGCAAACACAAAAGGAGGATATCTTCTCTCATCAACATATATATATATAAATATCTGGTGTTGTGCTAATATATAAATACGTCATGGTGAGATAAGTACCATAAATAAATATCAAGTGTTAAACTAATACATAAAGTCATCAAATTGACATAAATTAACTTATAAAAATATTCAATAGTTCATAAATATACAATCATGCACAATAAATAAATTGCTCCTAAGTGAACCACGATAACAAAAATAATGTGCAAAAGTCCCTTTAGTAAATGATTGATCACAGCTCTTCATTCCAGCTTGCGTAAACACTAAAGTGACTGAACACCATTGTGACTGCAAATTGGAAGCTTACCAGATCATTTGACACCTTGATTATAGGAGGTCAGCATGTGCTTTGTTAAGTGGATTGCTATGGGGGCAATCAGTAGGGGGGAGTAAGAAGTGTTGGTTGGGGACCCAAGAAGAGCAGAATCAGGGCTGCTCTGTGCAAAATCATTGCACAGAGCAGGTAAGTCTGTTATATTTTTTATATTTTTCCCTTTACAATCACTTTAATGGTTGACAGGCAGTAACACAGTAGGGAAAGTAATAAAGATCCTTTGAGTGGTAAGGACAGTACTAAGGAAGTTTGGCTTTAAAAACCATATGTTTTTCATTGGTGCAGTTTGAAGCAAAGTATGGGCAGCACAGTGGCTAAGTGGTTAGCTCTTCCACCTGGCAGTACTAGTGTCGCTGGTTCGAATCCCAACCATGGCACCACCTGCCTGGAGTTTGCATGTTCTCCCTGTGCCTGCATGGGTTTCCTGCGGGTACTCTGGTTTCCTCCCACACTCCAAAGACATGCTGGTAAGTTAATTGGATTCTGTCTAAATTGGCCCTAGTATGTGTATGTATGAATGTGAGTTAGGGACCTTAGATTGTACACCCCTTGAGGGTTAGGGACTGATGTGAATGTACAATATATATGTAAAGCGCTGCAGAAATTGACAGCGCTATATAAGTACCTAAAATAAATAAAGTACATCTTCCATCATTATGAATTAAACATATGTAACAGGGTTATATAACTAACATGCTGACATATTTTGTTCTTTTATAGGGATTACGATCTCCAGAAATGAACAGGAAAATACATAGCAGAAGGGGTTGGGGGGGGATAGGGGTATTTAGGTTGGGGGAGTGGGGTGGGGGGGAAGGGATGAAACAATACATTTTTTGATAATATGCTAAGGTTTTAATGAGTATGTTTGTATAACTTGTTTATCTGAAAAATTTATAAATATTTAAACAAAAAAAAAACTAACATGCACCACACTACAAAAGCACTACATGGAAAATGCATGGAGGTGTAAAGAAAGCCAAAAGGTGTGTGTCACACAGAAAATATTACTCAAAGTTTATACCAGCCAGAGTATTATTGTAAAGTAAAGCACATTTTTTATTCATAATGAAACTTCTGCTTTTAGTATTTGGGTAAGTATTTAGCACAAGTTGCCTCAACCTAGTATGATAAAGTTGTAACACTTACTACACATGTAAAGTATACCCAGCAGGGGGTGCTGTAATTACAGAAAAATATGTCATTTTCAAAATACCCATCTAATTACAGTACTATGTAACTGATATCTAGGCCATATGCACACTTTTTGTGATGGTGCAGATTATATTGCTTTTTTGGTCTTATAAAATGTCAATATTTTTACACGTATTGGCACCTGTTATCTTTGTTACTTTGCACACAATAAAAATGTTAATACAACTTACAGAAACATACATGCATACTTACAGTACATGTATATCACCCACTTGAGAAATTATAACATTTTGTCTGGTGTCCATTTCCAATATTTCAGCAATTTATATCTAGAACACATAATTTGTGATTCTTATGAATTAATAATATGTTGGAAAACATGATTCATTTTCCCCTTATAAAAGAAATTATTATTCATGTATATATATATATATATATATATATATATATATATATATAGTTTATTTTCTTCTTTAGTAACAGTTCTTGGAAGACAATGGGAAAGACCACGTTTAATTGAAATGTTCTGCAACTGAACTGTTTTCTGAACTACCATGTTTTGTTCTTAATGATAAAGGAAGTACTGAGGGTATTGGCGGAGTGAGTCAGTAAATGCACAGTATAATTGTAATCATATATGAAATGCTTTCTTTTGTACATTTAAAGTTTCTGATATTTCAGGCACAGCTAATGTTAAAATCTTGGCAAATAGTTAATACACAAATGAAATACATATACAGGAGTTGTTTATATACCAAAGAACCTGTGATTCTTTCCATCAACTTCTATATATTGCACAGCTCTACCATGCAGCACAGCCCAGCCTGACTGCAAAAGAGGAAATTCAGGTTTTCGTTCTGTCAAATAACACTTACAGGCATTGAACTTTGTACATCGGCAACAAAGTGAAGGCAGAAACAAGGAGTAAAATGTTCCATAAAGGGAATTTATAATGTTGTGTTGCGCTCAACCTGGCTCAGTTTACCCAAATTTTGGGTAAATTGAGCTGCGTTGAGTGCAACACACTATAAATTGACAATTATAGAAAGGATATCTTCTACGGAGTCTGCAGGCTCACCTTTTCTATTTTTTTCATTATTTGTATTGGTTTGGGAATTTTTCATTTTTGCACAGGTGCGTGGTTTTGTTAACCCCTTTGCTCCGGCGCCTCCCAGCCCTTTAAGAGTTTCAGAAGCCAGGAGGTTTTACGGTCATGTGACTGCCGTGATTCACTGTCACATCGGTCACATGAACGGAAAAGGTCCCGATCGCAAGGGGGGATATGTCCGTGAGTCACGGACATATGTGCTGGTGAGCGCGCAGTCATTGCATGACTCCTAAAGGTAGAGGCATGATGGGACATGTAGTTTTGCAACAGCTGGAGGGGCACCAGTTTGACACCCCTGCCCTAGAGAATAAAACATTGCTGGTTCCATTTTTTAATGTAACACAATGTCATTTCCGGGTGCGCGGTGACGTCATTTCCAGCGTGGGGGCCATATTGGAACACCTGTTTGTGATACCCATGCAGTACACCTCTAGCATGAGGTGATATAGTATTGTTCAGAGGAGAAGGAGCATGTGAGTGGGAATTTTTATTGTATATACATTATATATTAAAACTGATTCCACTATGGAGGATTTTCTTGTTCATTTATGATCCAGACAGAGTTTTTGTTGTGCACTATATGGAAGGATTGGAACGTATATTACCTTGAGGGGAGCCTGTGAGGAATCTTACCACCACTCAGATCGGTGTATTACTCAGAGAGAGAGGTGACCCTGTAGGGTCGATGCAAGGAGGTGAGGGGGCATTTTGGCCACTAAGGATTATCACGGATTGATCACATACAGTCACTTGCATGAGAATTGTTTTGGAGCACTAATATCGGATATACAATTTATATATGCATCTTTTGTGGACTTTTATCTGATTATGTATGTTCATCACTTTATTTGATATATAGTGGTGTTTTTGTGTGTCATTCACCATTGCATTATATGACACTCTTCACAGTTGGATTTGATTTATTCCCATAGGGTATTCACATGTTGCACTTTATTTATTTATTACATATTTGTACCCCCCTTTGTGTATTGAGGGGGTTCGGTTAGTATTTATTTAGCGCTACACTGTTTGTATATATTAGGCCCCCCATGTCACTGCCCCTCCTCATGTCACTGTCCTCTCCATGTCAGGTCCCCCATGTCACTGCCCCCCTCATGTCACTGTCCTCTCCATGTCAGTGCCCCCCCCTCATGTCACTGTCCTCTCCATGTCAGTGCCTCCCCTAGTGTCACTGTCCTCCCCATGTCACTGCCCCCCCCCAATGTCACTGTCCTCCCCATGTCACTGACCCCCCCACATGTCACTATCCTCCACATGTCACTGACCCCCCCATATGTCACGGCCCCCCCCATGTCACTCCCCCCCCCACATTTCACTGTCCTCCCCATGTCAGGCCCTCCCACTGTCCTCCCCCCACATGTCACTGTCCTCCCCATGTCATTTCCCCCCCCCCATATGTCACTGTCCTCCCATGTCAGTCCCCCACTCATGTCACTGGCTCCCCACATGTCACTGTCCTCCACATGTCATGCCCCCCCATATGTCACTGCCCCCCCCACATGTTATGGCCACCCATGTCACTGACCCCCCCACATGTTAGTGTCCTCCCCATGTCATGCCCCCCCCATGTCACTGTACTCCCCATGTCACTGTCCTCCTCATGTAACTGTCCTCTCTCCGATCAATGATGCTCCTCAATACGCATCTTTGATCCATCTTGCTGGAGCATCGGCGGCAGCTAGTGATCCACGGTGTGTTTAAGTGTTATCAGCAGTGCACCAGAAAAGGGGTTACCTGTGTCAGCTCGATGCTGATGTTGTTGATTGGCGATCGGCTTCTTATGTCTAAAACTGTGACATGCGCAGTTGCTTCAAGGGGGACAGATCTTCACGGGAGACAGATCTTGCCGCTACACCGGCAAGTTTCAGCACACCGTATACTGGCTTATAAGACGACACCCGGCGTATAAGACAACTCCCGACTTTTGAGAAGATTTGCATGAGTTAAAAAGTCATCTTATACGCCGGAAAATATGGTAAATAAGTGCTAAAAAGAAGATAATCTTTTTTAGTTAATTTATTATGAGCTGAGATTACTTACTACTATTTGTATATTCATTTTGGTATAAAGAGGTTTTTTTTACATTTTCCAGTTACACTTTTTAATTTTGATGAAAAAATTCTGATGTTTACAATGATCAATAGCACAGGAAAACTGTAAACAAACAAATTATTTAGTCAAAGTAATGGCTCATCATCCTCACATCCATTCCCTCAATACAGCTCATTTCACGATTTCACATAGAAGAGTATCTGAAAAGAATCTTTGTATGCTGTGCTACCTCAGTTTAAAACATCAGGTTAAAAATAAGCAAACTTAAAAATAAACTACCAAAATCACTGTAGTTACCTTTAAATATTTGGTGGGTATGGCAGGGAACTTACACAATTACTTTCAGCATTTTTAACCAATGATTTTTTTCTTTCCAACTATGGCGCATTAACTCAGCAGTATAGGAGATTACACCCTAAAAATGTTTTGACTGTGCTCACCACCATCATCACATTATAATGACTGGGTAGAAATTTATTTCTTGGTTCACAGCTTTATTAGGTGATACATTGAGTTGGCTTCACCACGCATATCACTTATCAAACTGGAATAATTTTTTTTCTATTTTTGCCTTTAAAATATATAAAAAATGAAAGTGCTGCAAGATACCTTGTTTGCCCAACCTTAAAAATATGTGTCACTTCTGTATAAGTAAAAAAATACATTGCTGAATTTTGAGGCCCATAGCTGAAATACAGAAATGACTCTGGAGCTTACCTGCTTAAATACAGTGGGCATATTTGTGTACGCTTTTAACACTATGGTTGTCAATCTTTGACACTGAAATCAATAGATTGTATTTGACTTTTGAGGTTACTTGTAGATCACAGCATTACAGAATATTCCTATAAAAGCCATGTTATTAGGCTCACAGCGAGGCAACATGTAAACAATCAGTCCAGCTGACTCGTTAATTAATCAAGTGTACTTGCAACTGAGAAATTAGCTTTAGGTGCACTAAAGTTGGAATTCAAATGTATCCTGGGAATGATCACTGGGGAATACTTTTTATCCCTCTGTAAGCAGTTTGAAGAATGGGCATAGTGAATAAAAAGATTTGGCAGTTGATAACAGTAATATGTTCTCAACTTCTGGCCTTCTCTTTAAAAACTGCAGATATTATGGCCTGATTTTGATCACAAAGGATATATATATATATATATATATTGCTCATAATTGCAGCAGTGCTAATTATTAAAACAACAGACATTGCTTGTACTTTCTGAAAGTGTTTTAAATTGTGAAGCCAGTGCTAGCAAGTATTATTGATTCCATGCAGTGCCATATAGAGGGGGAGTAGGAGTGTACTTCTTAAATCATTTTCTGTATAACTTTATTTCTGTGTCTGCTTTCTGAATAGCCAGTCACATTTAGGCTTTCAAAATATGTGTCAATTTGATTGCATACTATAGGACATATTTTTTACAGGCTGTAGAACATTTTGTTCATCAGGCTTTCTGTATTAGAGAGTCATCAAGGTGGGTGTCCCAGCATCAGCAGTAGAGGTGTTCTAGGATTGCCAGATAACAGACAAAAGGGAGCAGTGTGTAGTGGTGAAGTGTAGCTACTTCTTCACAAAAAAACTGAGATACTCAGCAGGTGGGCTATGCTCATTGTATGTAGCTGAAGATAAGAATTGGAACTTTACTTAAGGAAATAAAAAACTTTGTGATGAAGCAAGCTCTTTGATACAGAAAAGACATACTATGAGGTTGATTTACTAAAACTGGAGAGTGCAAAATCTGGAGCAGTTTTAGTAAATCGACCTATATGTATCTTCTGCAATAAAATCTTAATTCCTTGTTTGTTCTTTACACTGAGCCTTATTCCTTCTTTGGTGCATAAAAGACATGTTTTGGCCTATTGTGGTAGGAGGGATAATATCAGTGAAGTATCTCTCAAGCAGCTTGATAACTATATCAGGAAAGTGTCTCTCATGCAGTCTGCTGACTACATCAGGATAAAGAATGTCAGGTGCAGGGCCTTGCTGGTAAATAAGGACTGTTACATACCAGTGAATGGATCTTGGTTGCAAGGTAGGGCTTCATCATTTGGTTGTTCAATTCTACACCTCCCATGAATTGATTGTATTCATGTATACAATTAGGTTTTTGTGCCAGACCATGCCTTCCCTGGATGGATAGAACAAAGGATATAGGCATCCAACCTATCCTTCCATTTAAGGGCCAAAATGTCTTCATTGTGCAAATGTGTTGACTTTTCAGCTTTGTGATGATCAGTTTTTGTGGGAAACCTTTCCGATTTGCTTGTGTTATACCACAAGCTACAGTTTGCTGCAGAAAAAGGTATCAGAAAGCTTGCAGGCTGGTGTGGATATTGTCCACATTGAGGTGATTTCCCTAAAGGAACAAGGATAACATAAGGTCTCACACTATTTTTCCACTGATAGAAGCTTGGCATCCAGGGGGCTCAAGCTGGTTATCCTTTCCTTTAAAAATGCAGAAATCACATGTGTACTCTGTGACCCTCTCAAAAAGTTTAAATAATATCACCCATTATCTGGCACATTTAGTGGTTGCAACACAGCCTGCCTGTACAATAGATGAGGGACCCATTACGTGCAGATATGTTTGCCGGGAGTATATATTTTAGAAAATTTATAGGGAAAATACTTGATAAGCAGTCTAATTTTGTACAGCTTGTCATATTCAGGGTGACTTTGGGGAGGACACAGGGAATTGTCATTAAAATGTGAGAATCTCATAATTATTTTATAGCATGTCCTGGTCATAATGAAAGAATGCAATTGCAAGTTTGGTGAATGGGGTGTGTGGACCAATAGGACTGTAGTTCATTTTTTTTCCCATATTTAGGGTGAGGCCAAGAAAGACTTTAAATTCTTCAACTGAGATTTGCTTCCACTCAAATGGATGGACATAATTGGAATTGTGATTACTGGTGATGTAATTCTTGGAATACAGACTGCATCCATAAATTAACTAAATACATCTTCTGTGAAAAACAAATAAAGAAACTGAGGGGGTGTAAAATTTTTGGTTTCAACCTGAATGCCTGGTTGAGTTGTAAATGAGGGATGATAGGTGCTGTTGAATTAGGAGGTAGTCATAAAGGATTCAGAAGTGCACCTGGGACACTAATATTGGCCCTAATCCTTCATGGCTGATGTGATACCCCACTACGTGTACTTGTTTTTTTATCCAGATGTACTGTACTATTGGTGCTCGATACTTCACTAGGATGTACTGCACTGCTGGTGCTTGCCTGCTACTGTTGAGTACACCTGATTCCTTTTGTAGGGACCTTCTCATCCTCTGAATTATATGCTCTTGCTGAACCACTGCTGTCCAACGGTTCATATTCTGGACTGGAATCTGAGAATATTTGCTCCTCCCCACTGCTCTCATCTACCATGCTCAGAATCTGAAAGGCCTTTTTATGGACATTAAGGTGTTCAGGACGCTGGTTATGGCTGGCTCTGGTGACACTGCGCTGATTTGGAGGTGCTGGCTTTACTGGCTACACTGACAGTGACACTGGTGTGACTCATAATCAGAACCGTGTTGTTGGCTTCACTGGCTCTGTTAACATTGTCATTGGTGTGGTGGAAGTCTGGATACTGGTGCACACTGGCACTGATATAGCAGCAATCAGCACACTCGTTCTAGCTTACATTGGCTTATTGACAGGGATGCATTGACCACTGAACAGCGGAAGCTACAAGGTGCACACAAATGCTCAGGCATGGTCCTGCAAGTACTCGTCCTGCTGTGCACAGGCTCGCGCATATGCGCATGCTCAGGTATGCGTGCATTCGTTACTGCTACTGGCGCCAAGTGGCCTATATAAGTATAGCAGCTTCACTAGTTTGTTGCTGTTTCACCTGCAGCTGTCCCAGTGTTCCTGTATCTGCTTCTGTTGACTTCTGTAATTGATGCAGCTTGCTCCTGACCACACTTGAACACTACTTGCCCCGAACTTGGCTTGTCCCTGGACTTTTCTCTGCCTTCTGCCTATCTACCTGGTCTTGTGTTGTCGAACCTCTGCCTGTATCCTGACCATTCTCTGCCTGCAGGCCATGCCTGTCCTTAACCATTTGTTGCTGACCTGGCTTATCTGGTCTTGAATCAATTTCATCTGTCCTGCTTGCATCCTGCCTAGTTCCCACAGGTTCTTCATCTGCATCGGCCACCAGTCTTCCTACACCTGCAATCATTCGCTGTCTTCCAAGCAACTGCAGTCTGTTGCCTACCCAGCCCAGGGTTTACCTTTTGCATCTGCTGTTCCAGCTATATGGCCAACTCTGGTGACACACCTGCTATGAACCTCTGAAAACAGCAGAAGGACATACAGGCACTTACTGTATACCTTGCCCCGCAACATGAGTGGTTCCTGAGGCAGGTCTGTATGAAAGGCCTCCCTCTGCACATTAGGCTCAGCCCCAAGGTATGCTATGCTGGTCATAGTGACAGTGTGACTGGTGTCCCTAGCGATTAGGTACATTGGTACTTGTAGTCATGGACATTGTGGCTATTAGCAATTTTGTGACAAATCAAACTTGTGTGGCTAGCAATCAGGGGTACAGGGACACTGTAGCTAGCTTCACTGGCCTTTTGGTGGAGAACACTGGTGTTTTGATGGAAAAAACACTGCATAATACTGTGTCAGGGCTATAATCACATATTGCTGGCTTCAACAGCTCTCCCTCTCTTCTCCCAGACTGTCTGTGTGAGGAGAGAGCCGATGACTGCATCATGCAGCCATTATTTACATTTGTGACCACTGTTATTGGACACAGCAACCAGCAATTGGACACATCGACAGTACCTGGCCCTGTAATCTGCTGAGACACAGCAATCACAGGGCATGCTGCTGTATGCTCTTGAAGTCACACATAAGCAGCCAATGCAGGAGGTCGTATATACTGTATATGCCCTCCCACACGAATGCTACTCCCGAACTGCCATTTTATTACATGGGCCAGATGAGAAGCAGTTAATTTCATGCAGTGTATTTATTTCAAGTATTTGCACATTAGTTCTTGTGCAAAAAAGACATTTCCTATATAACATGGGACTTGAAGGAAAAGGGCATTTAAAACTACAAATGATAGTAATCAAAATATGTCCTGACACAAATTATAAATGTTTTCATTTTTTTTGCATGTAGCTACCCATACAGGTTTTTAATAATTAGAGAAATAACACTGTATATGTTGACCTGGAGAGATAGTTGCCTTTGGGGACAATCATGTTTTTCTTCAGTTGGAGCAAACTGGCCTACGTCAGTTTTTTGTCTTACTGTGAATCATCTGCAGGTTCTGAGGATGCACGATGTTTGTTTTATCTTTGGATAATGAGTTTTTATTCAACCTGACTACTTATGTAATTATGTGGTGCAATATTGAAAAATGTCTGAAATCTGAGAGAAGTTGTGTCCAGTAGTAGTGAAAATGTACATTAAGTATAGGTCTTAATTTTATAAATTTTGAGAATTCTTTTTCAAAACTGATTGAGTATGCATTTTTCTTAATTCATTAAAGGAAATACAACTAATGTTGGCAGTTTTTAGTGTTTTGAAACACTTAATCTCCTCTAAATAGCAAAATTACGGGGTGCACACCACATAGATCAACCAAATACACTGGTAAGTTTACAGAGGCTTCAACTACATTCCTTACATCTTAGTCAAGCTCCTCTGATGTGTTTCATTCTTGATTGGGCTTAGTCATAGAGGAGCCACATCTACAAATAATCCCAATCAGGGCGAAATACATCAGGGGTCATAGCCGTGATGAAGGGACTGTAGCTGAAGCCTCTGTTAGCTTACTTGTAGATGCCATTGGTCTATGTGGTTTGCACTCTAATTTTACTATTGTGATTGTTCAGTGGAGTGAAGCATAGTTCTAGGGGGGCTGAAACCCACTGTTGGAGGAGAACTAATAGAAAGATGAATAGGAGGCATTTGAGCAGTGTTATTTTTTTTAAATAGACTCAATCACAGTCCCAACCATAGTATAAATAGGAAGAGGGGGGGCTTACTTGCATGAATAAGGTTAGCAGTAAGGTGCACATGGAAGAGTAATGCACATTGCAAACAAATAAAGAATTTCCCAACAACATTTACCAGCCAGCCTGCAAAACAACCAATTTGGCCCTGTCTAACAGTTTGTGTTAAAAACAGAGGGTTTTGTTTGCACACATGTTTTTGCACACCCTCTAATTTTGTTTTCCAATAGTGTTTATTCATTTTTCATAAGAAATTACAAGTCAGTACAGAGAAGATACACATCCATCCCCCCTCCCCTCCATCCCATACAAACTGCAGCCCTTTCAGGCCCGGAACCGGCATTGTGCAACCTACAATGTTTCAATAAGAAAAATAAATCTCTGTTGATGATAACCAATGGGGTCCCTTAGGGACCTATAGATGGAAGATGTTCAAATCCAGGGAAGAGAAAGAGGAGGCGAGTTAAAATAGAAAGGGAAAAGTGAGAATAGAGATAGGGGAAGTAAAGGAAAGAAAAAAAGAAGAAACAAAGGGCGCTTGTTGAAGAAGGGTCCGACCAACAGTCAGGTGGGGGGAGTAAGACAGTTTATAGTTACTGACATGCCATGTCAAGTATTCTCCAATCTAGGATGATGCTGAAAGATATTACATCCAAGGTTTTTTCAAAATATACCATCCTGTCTTGAAGAATAGCAGTCAAATGTTCCTTGACCTTTATCCAGGTCAACTTAGCCTTCAGAAGACCAAGGGAGACCAAGGGGGATCGGCAAGAGCATTCAATAGATATCCTGGCAGCAGTAAATATAGATGTGATCAGGTGTTTCACATGTCTGGGAACCTCCTCCACCTGCTTCCCTAGGAGAGCACACACCCTCTATTTTTAATGCAAACTTTCACTCCTGAGCTGGCTCTGTGTTTCCATAGACACACAGAGCATGGCTTGGTCCCTCTCCCTGCTCCTTCCTCACTGGCTGTGATTGACAGCAGAGGGAGCCATTGGCTCTCACTGTTGTATCAGTAGGGAGAGAGCTGCTGCTCACTGGATTGAGATTGAGCTCAGATAAGTATAAACCACATACCTACAGTTGAATGTTGCAGCAAAGCTCAGCAGCAGAAACCCCTAAAGATGTTTGAAATATTGAATCCATTTTGCATCAGACATCTGAAGACAAGATCAACAGTGATGGGGAGATTCTCTGACTATTATTTTACCAGTCTGATGTGTGATGGTGTAATACAACAAGCAATTGAGTGCAACTGGATAGCAATCATAAGGGAATGCATGAGAGGAGAAATAGTCCAGGACCTTTTAGGTCTCTAAATGTCCACTAGGAGGCAGCTTGTAATGGCAGCAGAAGAAGGCTCTGCAAATGGATGAAAAGAGGAAAAAAACAAGCATCATCTGGGTGTAGTACTGTAAAACCATTTAATGAACAAACAGCAATAATAACACTCACAAAGGAAAAGTGGTCTCAGGCATGTGTAGTAGTAGGGATGGTCTTCAGGCCTGAAGAATGAGCGCATGCTCCGCAACGCGTCACCATCTTTGATAATCATTTCCAGTGTCGACATCACTTCCAGCCCTCACGCTGTGTTCCACGCCGACCAGGAAGCCCTGGGAGCCTCCAGAACTACCTGCCAGCTGATTCACAGCTTCCATCCTTTGCGGCCCAGGACCGATACCGACGACCATCCTTACTACTACAAAAGCCTGAGACCACTTTTTGATGGTGTAATGGTCAAATGTCTTGAAGAAATGACACTTAATGAGAGTTAAATAAAAAAGATTTATCTGGAAAACATGCATGCACCGAACTCAATACACTATAGTAATGGTGCATTAGTGTCATTCCAACTATCACCAAGCGATTTTAGACCAAACTCAAACAGGATGACCACAGCCATACTTACAGGCAGGTTTTTATGTTTCCTTTGGCCAAACTGTAATAGTTTTTCCTCTGCTTTCCTGGTAATTATGTACTGCTTGCATATTTAATATGTATGGTTACAGTATATGTCACTGCAGTGTCATATATAGTATATGAGGTCAAACCTAAACATTTTTAATTTGTTTGCAATCAGGCAGGCCCTTGCGCTACATAGTTGAGGGTAAATCTAAATGAAATTGAATAAGAAGCTAAAAAAAAAACCTTCAATAAAAATTATTGAAACAGAAAAAAAAACTGAATAGGAACATTCTATAATGTATGACCAGCTTAAGGGAATGGAAGCAAACCAGGTGTGCTACACATTAGGCCCCTTTCACATGGGGCGGACCTGTCAGTGGATCCGCTTGCTCAGCGGGGGATCTCTCCACTAATTCCCACTGAGCAAGCAGATGACAGGTTTGTGTCTGCTTCGCTGTTGAAGAGCGAACACAGAGACAGCCCTCTATCCTCTATGGGCGGTCGGATGGAAACGAACCGCCTGTCCGTTTCCATCCGACTGCCATCCCATCCCATCTGATGGACTGAAGGGGAATGGATCCCCATCTGTCTCTTTTTGTTGGATCAGATCGGATTGGATGTCGGAAGGTGTAACAGTAAACATATCCATTTACACCCGTGGCTCGATAGAGGGGAATAGAGGTTCTGATCAGGTCCAACTGAAAAATAGGCAGGCAGATCCAATCGGAACATCCATGTGAAAGGGGCCTAAATGAGCAAACAAAGAACCTGCTGATAGGAAAAAAGGACAGAGCGAGCAGAGAGATGATCTCACCCCACCCCAAAGTAGAGTTTGTGTAATTTTGCTACTGCAAGTAAGGTGCAATACATTTTTTTCTGCTCCTATTGCATCAGTAAACCTGCTGCAAACTCAAGTATGCAAACTGCAATGAATTTTAAAGACAACATGAAACAAAAAAATTAACGTACCAAAGCTTGTTGAACAATTTATAAGAAAAGGTTAAAAAAGTCATTATCTTATTTGTCCAATGGTGAGTCTTTCTTCATTGAGAATCTATGTGTAGGGAACATCAGATTAAAGATTATACTGGGGTTTTCATACTCAATCATAATGAAATAAGTTTTTGAACACTCATTATTTTAACCAAATGTGGGGAAAAGTCTCATTCAGACATTACTAATTATTTAATTGATTCACTAGTGTGCAATACAGGGAAAGGGGTCCAAATGGCCATATTTTCCAGTTAATTTTGAATAGGTGAGTTGCACATAAACTGTCAGATCTCCATGTTGACAAGGACAAGGGTCTCCTCCCCACAACCCTGGCTTGTGGCTGTGGGGGTCTGTGGGGGGTGATTTATCAGAATTTGGAAAATGTGGAAGCCCTCTTTAACAAGGTTCCAGATCCTGCCCCCCCCATGTGAATGAGTATGGGGTACATGGTACTGATATCCATTCACAAGAAAAAAAATGTAGTGTAAAAAATGACAGTAGACTGTCTTTGACAAGTCCTTTATTCAACTCAAACATCAAGGACATCCCTACTGAACAGTAGTACTTTTCTAGAATACAGCATGTACAATAACAGTGTGATATATTAGGGGATACAATAGTAGTTATGCCACTCTAAACTTGCCTCTATCCCTGTTTATTATAGTAAAGCTCCTTTTACACTGATGACAGCATTAGTGTGCAGCCCATTCATTTCTAAGTGAATACTTAATAAAATAAAAGTGCTGATTTCTAAACTTTACCTCGTAGGAACAAAAAAAGCACTACATTAAATAAACAATACCACTATTATCTGTCCCTAAAAGACTTGAATAGCAAAATCTGTCCTATCCTCAATTTTAACAAAATACATTTAAATTAACAGATAGCTATGCCATGGTATAATGATGTGCTTATGTTATTCATGTGCTATTTAGTGAGTAACAAAAGTGAAGGTGCACCATTTAGAAACCTTGTTAATTTACACAGTCAATCCATTCTTAACTGAAAGGCTCTAGCAGAATAACATCACACATTAATTCCTTCCTAATGTCAATGACCCTTTTAGGTGGTTAACTAAGATCCTGCTTTCCCTGCAGATAGCAGTTTATTCAATATCCCACCCAATATAACAGGATTTTCAGCAGACTGAATGCCACTATATTAACAATAATGGTGTTACTATTAGTCATGTGTAATGATGCAGTCTCCTGATGTCTGAAGCTTGGATTAAAATGAGATATTGATGACTTTCGGACTCAAAACCCCTTTCGCTTGTCTAGAATGTAATTATATGAGTTGAGTGTAGTCATGCCTGAATGAGATTAACACGGGGCTGGCTGTTTTACACTGGGAGAAAAAAAACAACATAATGATTGTTGACAGAATGGTAAAGCAAGTTAGTGTTTTAACCTCATTGCAAAGCATTTGTCTACTAAAGATTATCTGTATGTATTTAACAGCTATTGAAAAAAAATAAATAAATAACAAGAGTGATAGAAGAATTTAATATTTGTACTTTCATTTTGGCTTTCCTAATTTTTTTCCTAACTTGTATTTTAGATCCTTATGACTGGTGAAAGGCTGTTTGTATTGCAAATATCTCACCAACATTTTGATAAAGCATTTTAAAAAGGTACCTTTACACTGCATGAATGAGTAACTTAAGTGCTTAAGGATATTAAATAGTCATAATACCGTACTTAAATACAACTTGGCTATACAGTATGCACCCATAAGATATCTTATGTACCCATAAGATAAAATGTGAACATGAACTTCCTTTATTTGTTCCCTTTTGGGCTTTCATATACAGTTGGAAGCATTTTGTTGCTCACACCAAAATCCAGTGCTGTCTTGTATCATATCCACAGTGCAGCCCTATCTCAAGAAATATCAGCCCTTCCACTCTGTGGACTAGAGAACACCCATATTCTGGAGAGGAGTAGACAAAGAAATGTTTTATAGTTCTAACAAAGTTCCTCTCCTAGAGGAAAAATACTTTTTCTCCAGAGACACTGTACAGAAAGTGAGCATTGGCACCCTCGAAGAGAAAAATGTGTTCCTGGCAGGACTGTCAGGTGTAGTGTATATACACTATATTTCCAAAAGTATTGGATTCAGGTGTTCTAGTCACCTCCATAGCGACAGGTGTATAAAATCAAGTACCTAGGCATGCAGACTGCTTCTACAAACATTTGTGAAAGAATGGGTATTATAACAAAGTGAAAGTAACTGGGTAACAACAGAAACTCAGCTATAAAGTAGTAGGGCACGTAAAATGACAGAGCAGGGTCAGTGAATGCTGAAGCGCACAGTGTGCAGAAGTCAATCACTAAACACCTCCAAACTTCATGTGGCCTTCATATTAGCACAACAACAGTGCGTAGAGAACTTCTTGGAATGGGTTTCCATGGCCGAGCAACTGCATCCAAGCCTTATATCAGCAAATGCAATGCAAAGTGCCAGATGTAGTAGTGTAAAGCACACCGCCACTGGACTCTAGAGCAGTGGAGACATTTTCTGTGGAGTGAGTGACCAACCAAACTTCTCTGTCTGGCAATGTGATGGACATGTCTAGTTTTGGCGGTTGCCAGGAGAAAGGTATTTGCCTGACTGTACTGTGCCAAGTGTAAAGTTTGGTGGGGGAAGGATTGTGGTTTGGGGTTGTTTTTCAAGGGTTGGGCTTAGCCCCTTAGCTCCAGTGCAGAGAATTCTTAAGGTGTCAGCATACCAAGACATTTTGGACAATTTCATGCTCCCAACTTTGTGGGAACAATTTGGGGATGGCCCCTTCCTCTTCCAGTATTAGTGCGTACAAAGCAAGGTCCAAAAAAGATATGGATGAGCGAGTTTGCGGTAGAGGAACTTGACTGTCATGCACAGAGCCCTGACCTCAACCCGATAGAACACCTTTAGGATGAATTACAGAGGAGACTGCGAGCCAGGCCTTCTCATCCTACATCAGTGCCTGACCTCACAAATGCGCCTCTGGAAGAATAGTCAAACATTTCCATAGACACACTCCGGAACCTTGTGGACTGCCTTCCCATAAGAGTTGAAGCTGTTATAGCTGCAAAGGGTGGGCCAACTAATATTGAACCCGATGGACTAACTATTAAAAGCCATGTGCGTGTAAAAGCAGGTATCCTAATACTTTTGGCAATATAGTATATATATATATATATATATATATATATATATATGCATTCCTTTTTGACCTTTTCACGTGATTTACAAAAGTATCAATTTAGTGTAGCATAGAAAACCTGTGCTTTGGCCAATCATCTAATTAGTTTGAGAGGATATTAAATCCCTTAATCCTGAATGTGTTTTTGAAATTAATCCAGGACTAGTGTAAAATAACTTTCAATCATTTTTAAATTTCACATTATGTTTTCTTCAACTAGTATTTGTTTAAAGGTACATACAATTTAAAAATACTCTTGCATTTGGAGTATTTTATATAACTATTACAGCTTAAAAGCTATGACCAATAATATTTATACATATTTGTAATGCATATGTGAAAATTTATCATAAATTGCCTCCTTACTATTGCTTCTGATGCATAAGATGTCTGCTATAAGGCATGTCACATACATAACACTATTACCAAGACAATTCTTTATTAAACTCTTTCTAAGCATTATCATATCTCTCTACTGATACTAGTTTTTATAAACATTTGACACTTTCCAAGGAGCTACCAGCACATCAACAGATACTCATGAATAAAATGTTTGAGAGGATGCCTTAAAGACATATGTGATGTTACAGAACAGTATGATTTCCATGGACAGTTTCAGTGGCAGCATATATTTGGTTGTGGAATTAATATTTTTTTTCTTTCAAAGTTAGCTTCATAAACATAAATGTAAGAAAATGGGATTGTATAGGTGCTAGGTGTATTCAAATGACACCAGCGTAATTTAATTACATAACATTTACAACTGCGCTGGATATGGGCATGGCTTACAACTCAGTGGGGTTGATTTACTAAAACTGGAGAGTGCAAAATCTGGTACAGCTCTGCAAAAAAATAAATCAGCTTCCAGTTTGAGTTTGTTGATGGATAACCTGTCAAAGAGCCTCATTGTTAGGAATGTACCTGTAAGGAGTGCAGACCAGTGGCTGGAAACTTCAAGTTAGACACAGTTCGAGACACAGTGAAAGAAAAAGCAAGTAGCCCACATCACAGGGTACAGAGTCAGTGTTGGGGTCATTTCATGTGAAAGAGGATCAGCATCAAGGTCAAAAGCCAGGGCCGGTGCAGGTAGCAAAGTATATTACAAGCCAAAGTTGGTAACAAGTAGCAATAGAGGTATCACAGAGCAGCAGGCAGGATTATGTGAGAGCACAATAATCTGGCAAGGAAACAGGGAGGATTTAAATAGCTGTCCAATCACCATGATGCCTGATGGTGACTTGATCAGATGCAGGTGAGACTCAATGCAACTGCGATGTAGTTATGCAGAACTATGATATTTCCAACAGAAAAAGCAGACAGGAGTGACTGTGTAGACAAGTCACGTTTCAGCGCTTGGGAAACCAGAGTTCAAGACTCAGCAAACTCAGCTCCTGACACTCATTTCAATATAAAATCTATAAGAAGAAGAATATTGGTATAGGGTAAACTATAGGTTTTGACATTTTATCTGAATTATGGCAAATGTCTGTGGCACATTTTGGAATGCGCTTATGTTTAACAGGACTGCATTGGTAAAGAGGGTAACAATACTGGCTTGAATGTTTTCATATACAAGCCTTAAAGGCTTCTGATTAAGAAATCCATAGTTTTCTGGCATGTACCTTTTTTAAAATTACATAGAGAGTAAATGTATACCTTGGGGATTATGGATTCAAATCTTTCTGACCATCCCCAATGTTAGCCTTGAACTCAAAACTGCTTTGGAAAGTAATCTACAAAACTGTTCTCTATGAATGATGGAGAGGTTCACTATCTGAGTGAACTAAATGTGCCGGATGAGCCGATTTATCAGCTATTTTCACAAAGTATTTATTTCATGTGTAGGACTGGATCTCAGCCTTTCTCTGTCACATTTACAGTTGTGCTCAAAAGTATCCATACCTTTGGAGAATTGGTAATATACAGTGCAATTTTTAAAGAAAACATGAGTGAGCAGGAAAAACAAATTTCTTTTATTTCTTATAGGATTCATATTCAACTGTGGGCCATAACAGAATGGCCCAGTTATAAAAGAAAAAATGGCAACAAGTAAACAAATGAAATGCCCCCTGTTCAAAAGTCTGCATACCCTTAGTTCTTAATATTGTGTATTGCCCCATCAATGACAGCATGCAGTCTTTCGTAATAGCTGTTTATGAGGCCCCAAATTCTTGCAGGTAGTATAGCTGCCAATTCATCTTGACAAAATACGTCCAGGTTATGCAAAGTCTTTGGTTGTCTTACATGAACCACACATTTGAGATCTCCCCAGTGTGGCTCAATGATATTAAGTTCAGGAGTCTGTGATGGCCATTGCAGAACATTCACCACTGCTATAACCACGAGAGGGTCAACTTGGCCCTGTGTTTCATTGCTGGAAAGTCCAAGAGCATCCCATGCACAGCTTTCATGCAGAAGAATGCAAATTGTCTGCCAGTATTTTCTAATAACATGCTGCATTCATCTTGCCATCAATTTTCACAAGATTCCCTGTGCCTTTAGAGTTCACACACCCTCAAAACATCAGTGAGCTACCACCATGCTTCACAGTGGGAATGGTATTCTTGTCACTGTTGAACTCTCTCCAAACGTAGCACTTATGGTTGTGACCATAAACCTCTATTTTGGTCTCGTCACTCCAGATTACAGTGTGCCACAGTGAGTGTATAGTGTGAGCTGCGAGATGTCTCAAGGTGTTGTAGGACATTATGTAACCGGGCTTTTTTGTGGCATTGGCATACTAAAGTCTTCTTTCTGGCAACTCCACCATGCAACTAACTTTTGTTCAAATAGTGTTGTTTTGTGCTCCTTCAAACAACGAAAACCTTTTTTTCCAGAGTCGCCTGTATGTCTGCTGAGGTTACCTGTGGGTTTTTCTTTGTATCACAAACAAATCTTCTGGCAGTTGTGGCTGCAATCTTTCTTGCTCTACCTGACCTTGGCTTGTAATCAAGAGATCCCCGAATTTTCCACTTCTTAATAGTTGATTGAACAGTACTGACTGGCATGTTCAAGGCTTTGTGTATCTTTTTATATCATTTTCCATTTTTTTATAAAGTTTCAATACATTGTAAACAGGTCTTTTGACAGTTATTTTCTGATCCCCATGACTCAGTATTTCACCTGCTCAGTGCATTCACGTGAGAGCTAACAACTCATTCACTATTTATACACTGACACTAATTGCAATTTAAAAAGCTGCAGATATGGTAAATTAACCTTTAATTGCCATTTTAACCTGCTTGTGTCACCTTGTGTGTCTGTACCAAGGCCAAATATTCCAGGGTATGTAAACTTTAGATCAGGGCCATTTGGGTGATTTCTGTTGTCATTATGATTTAAAAAGGAGCCAAACAACTATGTGATAATAAATGGTGTCCTTTGATCACTATCCTTAAATATAAGACAGGTTTTTGGTATGATCAGTTATATTTTCAATATGCAAACTATTGAGCACAACCAATACAGGAGATGGGAACTAGTCTGAGCACAGTGGGATTACTCATCCTTCTTCCCAAAGTAATAGGGGAATGTACAAAAATTAAAATAAGGATACTATGTCTGAAAACAAGACCCAAGAGCAATAGGATCCATATCTTATCAAACAGACAAATGGATTTTAGATAATCAGCCTATCGCCTTATGTTCTCACAATGGAGAAGATGGAAATTCTATTCCACCTCAGAAGAGAATTACAGTGGTAGAAGAATTCCTGAAGAGAGCAAACTTTTTAGAAGTATAAATTATCTGTTTTGGAACTGTTCGAGTACATTCCGACTAGAAACATCTGTATGTTTAAGGGTTCCCACATCCTCCAGCTGCAGGAAGTGGTGATGGGGACACATTTTGCCCTGTCACACACCAACCTGGAGAGTGAAAAAGGGAGTTTTTTTTTGGTGAAGCATCTTCAATGTACCTGTGTCATGTGCCTGCCTGGCATAGGTACATTGACAATGTGCTCATGATTTTGACAGGCATCTGGCAAGAGCTAGATGACTTTATTATGTATATTAGGCACAATAGCTTTAATATGAAATTTAAAATAAATTATGAAAAAAGGGTGACTTTTATAGACGTTCAAATCGAGACACAAACAGATAGTTTCCTTATAGTGGACATGTATAAAAACCCCACAATCTCAAATGTTTCTATGGCCCATCTGAATTCCCTAGTCAGAAGCATTCCTGTCAGGGTTCCCAAGTTTCGCCGCGGCGCACGAATCTGCACATGCGTAGGATCCCGACAAGACATACAGGCAGGCGGGCACTAGGACCCAGGCGCGCCTGTCACCAATGACGGCGCCGGGCAGGCATTAGGACCCAGGTGCGCCTGTCGGCACCGGGCGGGCTATTTAAACCAGCTCTTGCAATGCTCACATTGCCGTTTGGTCTTGTTCCTTGCTGTTCCTGTTCCTGAGAGAGTTCCTGTTGTTGCCGAATCCTGCTTGATCCTGACCATTGCTGACCTTCTCTTGCCCTGACCTCTGGCTCGTTTAACCATTCTTCTGCCTGTTCCCGATTGTCTGATCTCCTGCTGCTGAACCTGGACTGTGACCTGATGACCCTCTGTCTGCTGCTCTGTACCGCTCTGCTTTCACCGTTATCGACCCGGCCTGTCTGACTCCGCTATTGTTCCAGTGTGTTCCGTCCATCCATTCTGCACGGACCGCTCTGCCTCTTCACATCAGGCTCTCATCCTGCTACGTGCCACCAGCGGTTTGCTCTACCACAGCTGGGTGTACTCAGGGGCCGTGACTGGGTCTCAGTCTGCTCCAAGTCCATCCCCACCATCAGGGGCTCTGGTGAACAAGCAGATTGGGGCTTAGACTCCGCGCCCTGGGGAAAGCCGGTCTGTGGAGTGCTAGAGCTACCGTAGGTAGGTACCTGACAATTTCATATGGGCAATATTAAAGATTAAATTATAACTGCGCTAGGGAAGAGGATTTTTTAATTCAATTTAAGACGCTACATGATCAATTTTTGGACAGGGAACATAGCAAAAACACTAAAAAGAGCATTTCAAAAAGTTTGTGTGAAAACTAGGGAATCTCTGGTGTACAGAGAGGCTCAATAAGTTCTTATCTAGACAGCGCTTTCAAGTACATAACATCCTTAATAGTCATTGGCATTTGCTAACTAATGGCCCTACTAAATACATTGGGGAGAGTCCTGGAATTACGTTCAGATGAGCAAGTCATTTTGGGACTATGTTACTTATAGGCAAGTGTGAAAGGGAGTACCATGTAGTGAGGGCAAAGGCTACATTTGCATGTGGCAGGTGCAGATACTGTCTGAGGGTAGGCATATTAAGCTACCAGATGGTCTGATCTGGACCTATAAACAATTCATTAATTGCACAAACTGTAGAAGTAGTTTATTTTAAGATTTGTAGCTGTAACGCTTTTTATGTGGGAAAACCTAAGAAACCATTTTGGAGACGTGATTACGAGCACTGGTAAAATGATCATATAACTACTCCTTTATAAACAGACATGTGGGACAATGTCATCAATATGATACAAAAGTCTTTAAGTCCTATGCCCTTGAGCATGTTTCTACTTTGATTAGAAATGCCGGGGGGCGTGTCCAAGATGGCGACCGGACAAGCTGCCTAAGCCGGAGCTCCCGACATCCCGATCCTCATCCACCGCCATCCAGGTGACCTCAGTCGGCAAGAGAAATCGGGAGACCCCGGCGTATCTGACGGGGACACCACTGAGAGGCTCAGGACATTTTTGGCCCTGCTCCGCTGCGGTGATCCGGTGAGGCCTACTGCGGCTGAGTGCAGCCACGATACTAGCCGGCTCGCGCTCGGCTGTGTGTCGGGTGCGCGCGGCGCACAGTGTCAGTGTGAGGAGGGGACTATTGGTCATCTCCCCCTTCTCACCCGGATCAGTGACGGCTGACGGTGGATTCCTCCGTTCCCGCTGAGAAGCCTCCATAGGTGACAGTGGAGCGGTGAGGCATGTCACGGCCCGCCGAGACCGCGACCACACCCATTAGAACGCCGGGTGAGTGAAAAGGAGGAGTGTAGGTCTCCAGCAACTATGTGCCAAGCACAGTGAACATAGTTCCCTGTCCCATCGGGGCGCCCCCCCACACGAACCCAGAGAGTATCGGCCTACAATAGGGCCCAGATAATCCCCTGCAGCAGTGAGCTGTGTGACAGCTAGGCCCGACGAAGCTGACTCCTCTGCCAAGTCATACTAGGGGAACACAAAGGCAATCCCTGCAGTCCCTCAGGAGCACAAACTTCAGAGAATTCCACAGATCCAGAAATATTAATCTCTGCCTTTCTACTCATCGCTGAGGTATACATCGCGATACCTAGTCTGTCCAGGAATAATTACCCCCCCTTCTTTCGCAAATTTTGGGGGTCCCAGCCCGATCCCACTGAAAATGTCTACATAATACCTTGATCCTTGACACACGGAGGTGGGATTACGCAATCATAACACAGAGAGTAACCGCTAACATGGGGAAATCTGACAAGAAATCTACTACTCCTCGTTCCAGATCCCCTCGCCGTCTGAATGGCCCTGTCAATCGCAGCATCCCGGAGTTATTCCGATCTCAGACGCCGGAGCACGCGGAAGCTTCTTCCCATGTATCTCCCCCACATTCGCCTCGTACGGAGACTCCTCTACAGTACATGACTCAAACCGCAGCTACCGCAATCAGACATTCTGAAACCTCTCCTCTCACCATAGGGGACTTGAAAGCGGTTGCATCAGATATTAAAGGGACTCTCTCTGCGGCAATCGCTGAGTTACATATCGATATGCAGGCAGTGGCTAACAGACTTGACGCAGTAGAGGATAAAGTAATCACACAAGACCTAGCCATTCATGATATGCGCACACAGGTTGACACGCACACTATGCATTTGAGGGAGCTCGATCGTCACATCGAAGACCTGGATAACAGGGGAAGGCGACATAATTTAAGGGTACGTGGTGTCCCTGAGGCAATCGAATCTGCCCAACTTTCCCAGGCGCTTTTAACCATCTTTAATGATATTTTGGAAAGACCGCCTGAATCACCAATTGAAATCGAACGTCTACATAGGGCCTTGCGTCCTAGAGGCAGAGACACTGAGCCACCGAGAGATGTAATTTGCTGTCTGGTAGACTTCAGACTTAAAGAAGAAATACTACGTAGAGCTCGGGATAAACACCACTTGCGGTATCATGAAACAGAAATTAAATTATTCCAGGATCTATCCCACCTCACCTTGCAACGTAGGAAAGACCTACGCCCATTACTAGACCTACTTCGCTCCAAGGGAATAGCATACCGCTGGAAGTTTCCGTTTGGCCTATCAGCAACACACCTGGGGAGATCAGCTCTCATGAGATTCCCGGAAGATCTTCCACTATTCTGTGAAACTCTGAATATCCCTTTACTGGATATTCCCAACTGGTCCAGTACATCTCTTCCCTCATCACGGTCAATTGAAGACCCCATGGAGCTGCAATTCTCTAGACACTCTGGAGGAGAAAGGCGAAGCAGATCCCCTCACACCTCAACCACCCCTGTACGACGGCGGCTCATTACTGGAGATAGTTTACCAGCATCACCTGCACATCGCAAGGCACGTCACGAATGACTCTCCTCAGTTTTCCCTTCTCTATCCATCTGTGTAGCATCATTCTCCCAATCGGAGGCCTCTTTACACAAGGCCCAAATGAGTTTTATATTTTTCTTGTAGTTCACGGTTCCATACCACAGTCTATCGAAGACCACCTATGATCCCGGGGAGTGGACACTGGGGTATGTTTATTGTATCAAATCAGCATATTTTTTTCTGTACACTATTTACCAGTTATATATATTTATATATCTTAAATATACCTGCTGAAGTTATTCTCGCTCTTGGCCCCAGGGGTCTATATGTGACACTGCTAATGGAGATGTGGGTTGTACCCCTGTTGACTTGGGAGTTTGCTCACCTGATCAGTACCGGCCTAATATATTAACTTACTAGCTCTAACAGAAACAGAAATGTAGGCCTATTTGAGATCTAGAGATGCAGGCCAATTCCCTTTTCTGGATCTACGCCTGACTCCCTGAAACTCAATGTCTTATGTGTTAGATGCACTTAGATAGGACATCCATATGTTCCTGCTTTTTGTGTCTTAACACCAAAGTTGTCTAAAACCAGCTGATCCTATCTGGAGGACACGTATTTTATATCCCTTGAGACACCACGGGAATAGCCTCCATACTCTTCCTTACTATCTTTAAAGTGACTCTATGGTAATGCTTGTGCATGATCGTATTATACTTGGCTGTACAACTTGCCCCTAATGATTCCCAGAGTATGCTACCGCCATACGGTCCCATAGGATTCACTCTCAGTTTAACATGCTTTCCTCCATACCCATCATTCAGCCTTGATACGGGTGTATAATTACCTGTGTTAAGTAGACACTATGTAAATATCCCGATCCCGTAACCTCCTCACTCTCCCTATAATATTTTTCTCCCACATAGTATCCTGAACTCCTTCATATACATCGTAGTACCTGGTATATTACATACCTTCTACTCACTCATGGACTAGGTGGTGTTTCAGATATGAGACATGGGACCTCCATATTCGATGTTCACATTTATGGTTCATCTCGCTGTTGTGTTAAGTTTTGACCTATACAGTTATTTGATTTGATCCATGCTCTCAGCTGGCCACGGATTATGAATGCCCTCTCTTTGATGATCTGCCACGGTTTGGTAGGCGTTGGGGAGTCCAGCATTCCTTAGTAGTGACCTGCTGTACAGCATAAGATCCCTCGGTTGGGACTAATATTTACCTTGTTTTTGGAAAACGGTCCAATGGAATGAATGGCCTAAGGCCTACATCCTGGAATATTCATATGTTATGTTATTGCTGTTACCCTGCATTGTTTCGTATAAAGATGGTATTCTTGCTCGGAACTGATACAGTTTATGAAGACCATCCTACAATGGCACGATTGTTTGCCGTGCAGGATCAAAGTCATTTACAGGAATTGTCTAATTATTTCCTATATTATGTTTAACTTGTGATTGTATAGTATTTTGGAGGTATGAATATGCTTGCTACATTCTATTGAATAACACAGCCTCAATGTCTATTCACATCAACATTTTCTACATTCAATCTCATAAGACCTTTCCGTTAGCACATACCTCCTTCGCATCGGTTCTAGTGCACTTACTCCTGTGAGCCTTACTATCTAACCTCTTGCTCATCTACAATATTTTTATTCCCCCAGCTTTATATATACTATTTTACACCTACCTCCCTTTCCCAATAGGAATAGATTACCTCTCGGTATAAATTAGCTACTTCCCACATAGCTCTGTGTGTCAAGGACACCTTATGTTAGACTAATTCCTTTGTATACCTCTCGTTTGAGAGAATAAGTCCTCCTTACGATTATTTTGTATACTCACAATACGGCTGTCTCTGGGTTCGACACATCTCCACATGTAATTTTGTAATCCTGTACACAGTTTTACATACAACCATTTCATAAGAGCTTTAATAGGAGATAGAGTAGCTGGTCTATCTCTTCTCTGGAGTTTAGTTTGTTCTGGAAGTTGAAGGAATATATATCAATACATATATATGGGTTTCTATGAGACACGCCTGACACTTCTTTTCTTCTCTGTCACACTCTTTATTTCTTCCTCCATATAATTACTATCTCTATTTCTACCTCTACACGTCCCTGTTTTAATCCCCCCTCTCCCCCCCCCCCAAAAAAAAAAAAAAATCCCCCCCCCCTTTTTTTTTTTTTTCCCTCTCTTCCCGCCACTCATTTGGTATACCTGTAGACTTTGAACAGGTTTTTCTGGTATACAACAACATGGCTATCAACCACACATCTACATGTTCAGCCCGCACGCTCTCAGTGGCCTCTCTTAACGCCAAGGGATTAAATATACCTGAGAAACGCTCACAACTTCTAACATACATGAAAAACCTTCGAGCAGATGTGCTCTTTATCCAAGAAACACACTTTCGAACGGATCACATACCTAGATTTTCAAATGCTAATTACCCAATGGCTTATCATGCAGTCAACGCGGAGGTGAAAGCAAAAGGTGTATCCATCTTACTTTCCAAACAGCTCTCATTTAAAGTTACTGAGTCTCTCGAAGACCCTGAGGGGAGGTTCCTCTTTCTCAAAGGTACCCTTTTTAATAAGCCACTTACTTTTGCCAACATCTACAGTCCCAATACCGCACAAGTATGCTTTTTTCGTAAAATCTCCAAATTACTTGCTATGTTTCAATCAGGTATTTTGATTCTGGGAGGTGATTTTAATGTAGCTTTGAACCCGTTGGAGGACACTTCAACTGGTTTTTCCTCTAAACCTTTCAAAGCACTCAAACAGATTAAACTTGAACTTCATGACCTTCTCCTTCATGATACCTGGCGCACCCTTCACCCTACGGACAAAGACTACACCTTTTATTCCGCACCACACAAACGCCATTCCAGAATCGACTATTTTTTTCTCTCGCAAAAGGACTTACATATATTGAAATCGGCCTCGATCGAGCCAATGATTTTATCTGACCATCACCCAATTATGATGACTTTACAATTCCCGGATACACCAGCCGCATCCAAAACATGGAGATTGGACCCCTTTCTTCTTACAGACTCATCCGTCACCCTCCAGATCCGTGATTCTTTGACCAACTACTTTAAAGAAAACACATCTCCAGATACGACCCCTCTCGTACAGTGGGAGGCGCACAAATGTGTAATGCGTGGCCTTCTAATGTCCATATCCGCTTCACGAAAACGCCTAGCTCAAACATCTTTTACTGCCTTAATGCAAAAAGTCCGTGCACTTGAATGCACGCATAAACGCTCTAGAGCCTTGGAATCTGCAACAGAACTAGATCAGGCGCGAAAACAACTCCAAGATGTCGTTGAAAAAAAAAACAAACGTAATTTTACTCTACAACAGAAACTTTTCTATGAACATGGAAATAAGAGTGGCAAATTTCTAGCCAGGGCCTTGCAATCTAGAAGGGCAGCTCAGCAAATCTATCAGCTCACTTCCAAGCAGGGTCGCTTACTGAAAACATCAACGAATATTGCAGCTGAATTTGAGCAATACTATTCCTCTCTCTACAATTTACCCGTACCATCTAAACCGACAGGAGACACTAGGCCTCGTGAGACTATTATCCAGACCTTCCTGACCCGATACCTTCCAAACTCTATTTCTAGAACACAAGCGCAAGACTTAGATGGCGCCTTGACCCTGACGGAACTACAACAAGCCATTGCACAACTGAAACCTGGTAAAAGTCCAGGCCCTGATGGGTTTATCACTTCATACTATAAGTCTTTCAGTGACATCTTAGCACAGCCATTTCTACGGGCCTTCAACACTTTAGATACACCAGGGCAATCCATGCGCCATCTCTCTGAGGCCCATATTACGGTCATACCAAAAGAGAATAAAGACCAAACCTCTCCAGCGAACTACCGTCCGATCTCTCTATTAAACGTTGATCTAAAGATCTTTGCCAAAATCCTGGCCAATCGTCTATTACGCATCATAGATCCCATCATATCAACAGACCAGGTGGGCTTTGTACCAGGGAGAGAAGCTAGAGACAATGCAATAAGGGCCATAAATATTCATCATTGGTTAACTCAAAAGCAACAATCTGGCTTCTTTCTATCTCTAGATGCAGAAAAGGCATTTGACAGACTGGCGTGGGACTACATGGAGGCAGTTCTGATTGGACTTGGATTGCCTCCGCGTTTCCTGGCATTTATCATGTCTCTATATACCACTCCCACAGCTAAAGTGCGAGTTAATGGTCTCCTTTCGGATTCCTTTTCGATAGGCAATGGGACTAGACAGGGATGTCCTTTATCCCCTCTCCTATTTATTCTGACTCTGGAACCTTTGTTGAATTGCATCAAACAGAATGATAACATCAAGGGGATTCTGATAAATGGCAAAATTCATAAAATAGCAGCCTTTGCTGATGACATACTACTTTTCCTAACAGACCCACATATCACTTTACCTAATCTGCTGCAAGAATTCAAGTTGTTCCAGTATCTGGCTAACTTCAAAATCAACTTCTCTAAATCCCAAGCCCTTAATGTCTCCTTGACCCAAGATGTGTTTAGACAAGCAAAATTGAATTTTCCTTTTACTTGGCAGTCTGAGGCGATCACGTATCTGGGTATCCAACTACCAACTCACCTAACAGAACTTTACGATAAAAACTTCTTACCCCTCTTGCGTAATATCTCCACAGACCTTCAGACTTGGAATAAACCCTGGTTCTCTTGGTTTGGTAGAGCAGCCATTCTCAAGATGAACGTACTTCCTAGAATATTGTATCTACTGCAGACAATACCGATTAAACTACCAACTTCTTTCTTCGCATCCTATAAAACACTCTGTACCTCCTTTCTTTGGTATAATAAACGCCCAAGAATTAGCTTTGCCCAACTCACCATGCCCAAAAACGGTGGAGGTATTGGATTGCCTGATATTGCCCGATACTACAGGGCTTGTCACCTAGCAAGGGTAGTAGATTGGACCACGACCCACAATCGTAAGGTCTGGGTTGGTTTGGAGGCAGATTTCTCGACAATACCACTTGCCCCTTCCCCTTGGCTGGAAAACTCTCACATTCCTTCGGAGTTTCGGGAACACCCTCTTATAGGTCCTACCTTAAGCTGTTGCCATCAGTTGTTCCAGAAAAAAGAACTCTCTTCCTCTCCGGGTCCTTTAACTCCGATCAAAATGAATCCAGAGTTTCTGCCGGGTATGTCCCGGGCCTTCCTAGCCGGAGATACTTGTCCAGCTAATCTGATAGTACATCAACTCTTTAAAAATAAGAAGTTCTTATCTAGAGAGGACATTATGAAGACATGCCCATCCCTGAACTTTACGCCATGGATGTTCAGACAACTTCATCACTTTATACGAAGCTCCCCACATCTACAAGATTACTCAAGGCCACTTACTCCGTATGAGAAACTTTGCTTTACGGACTTCCCCCAGAGACATGTTATATCCAAGCTCTATTCCTATCTGGATACCGCCAATACGTCTCAACCTCGAAAGGCCTGTGAGGCTTGGTCGCTTGATCTACAACTGTCATTGTCACCGGAAGATTGGGATCACATCTATGACCATATGCATACAGGTTCCATTTGTGTCTCGACACAAGAAAACAACTATAAATTATACTCTAGATGGTACAGAGTTCCATCCTTGCTTCATAAATTTGACCCGGACGTTTCGGATTTATGTTGGAGATGTCAACAGGCAAAGGGTACACTCCTACATATATGGTGGGACTGTCCGCTGCTGCAGCCCTTTTGGAATAAAGTGCGAGACTTAGTTTCACAAGTAACCACATACAATCTAGACTTCACCCCTGCACAATTTTTACTCCACCACTCCTCACTTCCTTTTCGGACTTATCGTAAGTCTCTTGCCTTGCACATGATAAATGCGGCAAAACAATGTATCCCTGTGCACTGGCGGTCAAAACAGGTTCCCACTGTACGAGAGTGGTTTCTTAGGGTCATCAGGATTGCGGAGATGGAGGAGCTGATTTCAGTGGCAAAAGAACACCCCGAGAGATTCAGGAAGACTTGGGCATGTTGGAAACACTTTCAAACCACCAGTATTTATCGTTTTTCTATGAATGAATGAGACGAGATTCAAGAACACAAAAACCTTTAGAGCTCCCACCTCTAGAATTGCTCCATAGACTGAGTCTACCCGGACTATATCTTACATAAAGGTATAATCTACGTCACCATAAATAATGCTCCATGATATGATTAGCTAACAGCCACTATTTATTATTTGACCCCCTCCACCCCCCCCCCCTTTTTTTTTTTTTTTTTTTTTTATCCCCTTCCTCCTATGATGCTACTCTTCACACTTCCTTTCCCCTGATGCGCCTTTCTCTCTTCTTTTCCTTTTCTTCTTTCCTTCACACCTTTTTCCTCTACAAATAACTATATATTTTATGAGGGACAGGGTGCCCTTTCACATATAGGTATGATTGTCTTTCACAATAAGAACCCTACATTTCCCGGCTACGGACACAGAAGAACTGCACGCCTTCAAATGATATTTTGTACTACGCTTCATGGTCCCATTATTTGAATAATCCCTACGCATTAGAGCAGCATCCACTATAATTCTCTAGACTACCTATTATAATCAGTACTCTTTTTTTGGTTTAGTTTACTCAACTACTATAATGTGATCTTTTGTATCAGGGTAATTCACACTTCAAATAAACAACTTATGACCCGTCTGCGCTACGGGAGATTAAGACAAATGTTTATGCGCGGACTGTGCTCCGTATCCGTATATGACTTGTTATGCCTTTGTTATTTCAAAATAAAACTTTTTTTGGAAAAAAAAAAAAAAAGAAATGCCAATGCTGATAAATTACGTCTGCATTTAGAAACTAAGTGGATACAAACTTTGAAATACACATAATCCCCCAGTTTGATTGAAACCATTCGTTTCAACCAGACTTATATTTTTGACATGCCCTCTATTACTATAGTGTGGAGTTTCAGTGTATAGGGTCTCAGATGTTATCATAATTCAATATGATGGTAACACACATACCAATTGGAAGTCCATATATTGCATTTCCCAGATGCATTATGTCATGTGCATGACTAGATCACCATGTACTATGTTATCATGTTATCATGTGACCATGTGTGGGTCTCTTTTTGACATGCTTCTTATAGGGTTAGCAGTATAATGGTGTTATTTGTGCAACAATTTGTAATTCAATAACATGCCAAATCACTATTTAATTGTTTATATATGTATATATGTAATTTGTTTCCATTGATATTATTCTTTATCATGTATGTATAGGGTGGCCATTGTGGTCCTGTGAGTTTGGCAATGCTTGGGTGTGTAGCCCAATGTGGTGTGTATGGCATTTCCCTTTTTCCCCCCTCACACCCTTGAATACTGGGCTTTGATGGGGTTTGGCTGCAATGGCTGCACCTCCTTTTCCTGTCTCTTGCCATGGGTTGTTTTGGGCTGGGTGCACAGTGTCTGCTGTTGAAAAGGATTCCATGCATACCAAGTAGATACCTTCAGCATCACTATGTGATGTGATCTATTCAGCACTGTGTAACTCCACCTATGTGGACAATGCCATGTGCAATTAGAACCCCTTTGCCATTGGGAATTCCTGGACCCAGATGTCATTATGGCAGCCTATATGCCACACATGCACCAGTGTCACATTTGTGCCACGTATGACAGTGTGCCAGCATCAAGGTTGGGGGAGGAGCTATGGTTGGAACACCCATATATATGGAGGAGGGCATGGCTTTCCATGGCTGCATTCCATGGCTGTGAATGGCATTCCATGACAGAGAATATTTGAATCTTTGTACATACTACATGGCAAGTATTCACCCTGTTTTTAGATTGGCCATTTACCCCCTGCAGATTTGCATTTAATTATGGACTGACTTTATTCTTTAGGTGCCATTTGTAGAAGAGTATACTCTGGCCACATTTCAGGGGAACTCTATTTAATGAGTGGTGTCTAATCAGAGGTTTATTTTAACACACCGGCAATCTCATATTTGAAGTATGGGCTCATATTCATTAATGGTAGCTGATAGTCTATCTGGATTATTAATTATATTTCCTGTTATCTGGACACTTTTCAAATTATGTATTCTTTATAAGGGCCAAGTATTCCTGGGTTTTATGGTTGCTTCACACTTACTGGAAGTATATTTACTCCCAGGTTGTTAGATATTTCCATTTGAGTTTTCCCCTTGCACCTCTGCTGGCTCGCTTCATTCGGGGTCTCAGGTGCTTCCTTTCTTGGACTGCAGTGATATTTTTAAACTTTAATGTGTAATGTAAGTTTTGAATAGTTTTTTTGTAGACACATCTATTTGTATAGTGGTTCATGTTATATAAGTGCAATATTCCTTTATCTGTAACTACAATATTTGTGATCTTTGGATTAAAGTTTGGAGCGCTACTCTAAGAAAGAGTAAAGATATGATCATCTTGATCCTTAGGAGGGGAGTGCCAGTATTTAAACTCACCCATCCAACAGTAACAGCTGTTTAATTTAATAGGGAATGCTCACATCCAGCCCAAACGGAGCATAGATGAGATAAAGATATTAAACGACCTCAGCCAGCTCTGCTTCACAAACCAGGCCTCCTTGGCCCCCTTGGATGGTGTGGTTTGTGGAGCAGCCTTGACTGAGGCCATGTAATATCTTCATTTCATCTAAACTCCAATTGGGCTGGGTGTGTAACGTTCCCTATTCACATACAATATTTGTGATTTTATTTACCAGAACTTCTACACTCCTGATGAAGCCATATGGAGTTGTGACCATGCCTATATCGAGTATAATTGCAAACATTATGTAATAAAATTCTGTCGGTGCCATTTTGATACACTTAACAACCATACAATCCCATGTTCTTTCTTATGGTTATGTTTATGAAGCTAACTGTAAAAGAATATTTCACAGCCAAATATATTCCACCAATTACAAATACCTGGAATGGGACTTTTCAGGCAATACAACTACATAATTATATACAACATACACATTTTTTATTTACACCAATATCATAAGGGAGTGTGCTAAGAAAATATATACACAACTTTAAAAGGTACCTACGTCAAAAAACTGCTATTGAAAAGAAAATTTGTGTTTGAGGCCATATGGACTTTCATGGTACCACAATAGACATTACAACATATGTAGATTAAAATCAAGGTACTTTATTACAACAGTTAAAAAACATATATCACAATCATGCCAAGAACAAAAGGGCATTAATAACTCTCTCACTACTGGTCTGATGTCACTGTACGTTGGTACTAGTTTGTACCAAAGACTAGTTGACAATACAGTCTTAAGAGCATAATTTATTCAGTTCTTTTTAACATGTTTTGCGGCCTTTTCCTTTTCTTCAGTAGTAAATTGAGAGAGTAGAGTATCTACAGAGATATAAATATAGTAGAAATATATAACACAATAAAGTAAAAAACAATAAATACATACAATACACATATTAGGAGAGGCAGTCTGTTGATGGAAATAGCTTACCCAGGATACCCAGAGGGAAACCATCACACTAAAGGGCACTGGAATCAGATCCCCTGGCAGGTATGGGAGCAATACTCACAAGAGAGATGGACGTCTGTTTAGATGAATAGACTGATGAAATAGATATATAGAATTCAGCTCAAACTGTACAACTGTAGAAACCACAAAGTGTATGAAGGTGTAGAGCCAGTAGACATACACATCATCACAACTAGATTTTTAAAATTCTAAAAATCTTCCTTAAGGGGCGGTGGAGAGAAAACAACAAATAGATGACATATACATTGCATTTTAGAGCTCCACCAGGCAATGGCCATGTTGAAAGGATCTAAGTAAAAAATAGTAAGGGGAAAATAGATTTGTGTAAACAAACTAAGTAAGCAGAACCATACAAAATGGTTCAGTCCAGTTTTGCGAGGGTTACTAATGCCTCTTTTATTCTTGGCATGATTTTTGAAATATGTTTTTTAACTGTTTTAATAAACGACTTTGATTTTAATATACATATGTTATAATGTCTATGGTGGGGCCATGAAAGTCCATATGACCTCAAACACAAATTTTATTCTCTACACCAAAATCATAAACACCATTAAAAATGATCCAAAAAAGTATAAACAAATAGTGATCACAATATTGAGTGCACATTTCTCATATTTCAACTTGTTTTGAGATGTCCACTTCTTCAGGAAAACTGGGTGCAACAACTGAAAAATGAGCAACAAATGTCATCACAACTATTTCTTTATATCTGGGCATAATACTGGATTGAGAGAGGACTCAGGTAAGTTTCAGGGGAGGGGCACAATAAATAGTAAATACATTAAGGTAAAGTATGTTTTAACTTGAGAGCCACTTTGACGGTAATATTAGGGTGATTTTATGGTGGGATCTGGAAGCTCCCTTTTATAAATTTACCCCTTACCCATTCCCACAAAATAGTTAAAAGAGTTCATCATTTTGCATGCACAAAAATGGATGTACAAATATTTTCTCCTGTGAAAAAAGTTGTGCTATGCAGCATGGACATTTAGGGTTAGGGATAGTAAAAAAAAATTGTAAAAGTTTAATTTAATTAAATAAATAAAAACTTCTGAACTTTTCTATTAGTATTCCAAATTCGAATCTATTTTGTATTACTGTGCTAAATTTAACAGTTAACTTTCCTAGCACTATCAATGAAATGCTAATCACCCTCCAGGAACACTTCCCTACCATTTATTGCTTTACTGTGTGTGCTTTCTGGCTTTTGAGTGGGCAAAAGTGTGTGCACACAGCCCAATTTGCATCATAAAATGTTTGCATGAAAACTATAGCGACAGAGGAAGGAAGATCAGTTTTAAAGGATTTATGATTAGTTGCTTTGGGTTATTGCATTTTGAATACCATTGCTGATTGCTGTGGGTTGCTGAACTTTGAATATATTGCTAATTGCTTTGGGTTTCTAAACTTTAAACAGTATTGTTCTTTGTATTGCTTTGTCAAACAAGGCTGATTGCGCATAATATGATAGTAATAGGGTTATTATTATTTTTAGAAAAAAATATTTTCTGCATCTGTGTGTCATGCACACAAGTATGGTTGCAAAGCAAAACAGTTATGGGCATAGGGCTAAAACTTCCTTTTCTTTAAAACCACTTAAGGACCACCCTATAGCAGATATACTGCTACAGGACAGCCCTCCTGTGCAAAATCACGTAAATACAGTATATGTGAATCCGAACCTCCGCCTAGGGGGCATACATGCGCTGCTGGTGAGCTGCTTCAGCTGTGATTACTTACAGCAGAATCTGATCTGCCAGCACCGCCAATTGTCAAGCAGAGATACATAATGGAGCTCTGCCTTTGTAATCAAGACAGAGCTATGTTCTCACAGGGAGGAAGTGATGGATCTTGTGTCCTTGCAAAGCAGGGAATAAGATTTATCACTTCCCTTAATAAGAGCAGCACACCTTTTGATCACCGTTATTGTTTAACCCCTAACCTAACCAGTGTCATTAGTACAGTGTCAGTGCATACTTTTAGCACTGATCACTGTATTAGTGTCACTGATTCCCATAAAGTGACAAAAGTGTCAGTTAGTGTCCGACTGTCTGCAGCAATATTGCAGTCCCGCTTTAAGTCGTTACAATTCCAATTTTAAAAGTAAAGAAACACAAATTCCTGTATATATACCATAGTTTGTAGACACTATAACCGTTGTACAAACCAGTCAATATTAACTTATTGGGATTTCTTTTACTAAAAATATGTAGCAGAATACATATTGCCATAAATTTATGAAGAAATTTTATTTTATTTTTTTTTTTTTATTGGATGTGGATGTTTTATAGCAGAAATTAAAAAATATATAGTTTTTAATTGTCTTTTTTTAAAGCACAATAAATTAAAAATGCAGTTGTGATCAAATACCACCAAAAGAAAGCTCTATTTGTGGGGAAAAAAATTACATACATTTTATTTGGATACATAGTTGCATGACCGTTAAATTGTCAGTTAAAATAGCGCAGTGCAATATTGCCAAAAATGCCCTGGTTATGAAGGGGGGTAAATCTTCTGGAGAGCAAGTGGTTAAACAGTTATTGCAACTATGTTTGATCTCAGATATGTTATAAAAAATATATACTATTAAATATGTTGGCTTTTAGAACCACATCACTGTCTCTGACCTCTCTTCTGAAGAGGAAATCCTTTCAAAGTAAACTAATTTCTCTCTTAGACCTTTGTCACTGGAACAAGTGACCCATTGGAAGATTTGCCCACTATTCATGCTCCAGAGACCTCATGATATTTTTGATTTTCCCTTGCATTCAGTAGTGTGACAATCACTTTCAGTAGTGTGACAATCACCATCAGGACAAACAGAGAGGGCTAATCTCCCCAGCAAGGGCAAAAATTAAAAAAATAGAAGTTTCACACTTTTCCTATTTAATAACAAAAAAAAATTGCTTTATAACATGCATTGATGGCCAGGAGTAAATAAGGATGTCAAAAACTATATGGACGCATGTACTGTTTATGCTCAAACCAAGATTCTACTCTTTGGTGGGTCTTCTAATGCCATTCCTGTTTCTGAAGAATGTTGGGAACACTTTTCTATGGACTTTATCACAAATCTTTCTCTCTTTGAACCCTCAGTCATCAGCTTAGTCATTTGGGTTGTGGCCGACAAATTCTCTAAAATATCACACTTTGTTCTCCTCCCAGCTATGCCCTTTGCCACAGCTATAGCTTTTCATTCATGAAACTTTCAGAGTACATGCCTTACCTTTCTATATTGTCTCAGACAGGGTAGTCCAGTTCAGATCTTGATTTTAGAAGGCACTTTGTAATATCTTTGAACACTACACCCTAGTTCTTATCTTATCTGCTTAGCATCCACAAACTAATGGCCAATCAGAAAGAGCAAGCTCACCCTAAAACAGTTTATCTGTTCACTTATCTCGATCCACTATGAAAACTGGGTCCAGCTCTTACCATGGGCTGAGTTCTTCCATAGTAACTTTGTCAATTCCAGTTCTGGAGAATCCCTATTCTTTGTAGTTTATGATAAACACCCCCAAATAGCAGCTCCTATTTCACTTCTTGACTGCTTCCAGGTACAAAAGGTTTGTTGACCATCACTGTACCAAACCTACTGACTTCTGGCTTGAAGAAAAGTTTGGCTTTCTACCAAAGATCTTTATCTCTGTACACACTCCACTAAGTTTGCTCCTTAATGTATTGGACCTTTTGAAAATGCATAATAAATCCATCTCTTTCAAACTCCATTTGCCTTCTCATATCCACATGCCTAATACTTTTCATGCCTCTCTCTTAAAGCTGGTGTTGAATAGATTCTCTCACCCATTTTAAATTGCCCCCATCAAGTGACATCTTCCCAAAAATATGAAGTTCAACAAATTCTGGATTCTAACATTTCCAAAGGCAAGTTATATTGTCTGTTGGACTGGAACATTTGTGGACTTTGGTATCATTTGGTTTTGCTCCTCAGCTTGGTTTTGCTCCTTGAAATGTAATTGCCATTTTACTGTTAGAGAGGGGGTAGAACACGGTTAATTACCTGCCTCAGTCCAGCATCTACTCTGTCTCTGGCAACCAGAGTTTACTCTGGGGTTCTGCAGCCATATTAAATTGAAAAATTATTTTAACTACAGTATAAATATATGTACAATAAAAATAAACCATATTTCTCTTTTTAAATAGGTCAATTTAAATTGTTTAATAAATCTATATTCTTACACACTGAAGTGGAATACCTTTGGTAACTGGGTTTGGAATAAGCAATTGCATTGCAAGGGATGCTAAGAAGTCCATACTGTTACAGTATACCTTTTTAGCTGGAGTGTTCCACACAATCAATGTGGCTTCCAAATTGGTACTTCCTTGGATTCTCACCAAAATGTAGGTTCTTATGTGACAGCAGCAATTACTAGTGAGTTACCAGTGAATGTCCTGTTTAGCTTACCTTTAAAGACATGCCCCTTACATTTTAAGTCTGGAAATTGGTGAAGGCACAAAGATAGGATGAATCTTGAAGTTTTTCCTTCATTCACCATTGTTAATATGCAGTATTTTTATTAAACTAAATAGATATATGACCAGTACTGGCCATAGATGAACTGTAGTTTGCTTTTCAGCCAATATGACAAATGCTTTGGCTAAGAAGAGTGAATGTCCTTTGGACTCCAGGATGATCAGCCAGTTTGGAGCTTTGAGCCAAGTGAAGCATCTTGGTCCTGAGCTTTGGTGACACCAGAGTTTTGCTTGGAGGAAAGGAGGTTTTTGAGAGGGAGGTTACTTCCAAAATGTGATTGAGGGATTAAAATAGTGCCAGTTTATGGTTGGTATTTATGGTCATGAGGATCAAAGGATTGGAAAAGGACATTAGGATCATGAGATAACAAATTAAAGCAGGAAAAGAAAAGAGACCAGTGGGTTTGTAGATTGAGACAATGGGCAAACTTGAGGTACTGCTGGTTCTTAAAAATGAGGTGAACCCTTGAGAAGGTACTGCCACTCATCTAAAGTCAACCGAATTGCCAACAATTTGTTTTCTCTGATGCCATAGTGCCTTTCTTCTTGTGAACATTTCTTTGAAAAGAAGACATGGGGGATTTCTCACCCCAAACAGTCTTAAACTTTGGTAGCCATTAAACTAGTGGGAGGTGGCCAGTTAGTAATGGCTGACACTGTGTCACTATCTATAAAAAGCCAGTATCTATTCAGACTATGAACCCAAGAAATTATATATCCTACTGTTCAAAAAAAGCATTTTTATGTTTTTTTTTACTAAGATGTGTAAGACCATATGTATATAGTGACAATGTTTGTAAATATTAACTGAAAAATGCAAGAATATAATCAAGCTACACCACCAAATGCAGTCCTACTTTATTCAGATTTGATTTGAAGTCCCTCTCAGGTAAAATTTGTAAAAAACCTGGGCTCCAGGTAGATGGTGAAACAGCTTGGTAATAAGAGCTATTGGATACTGATTTTTGATAGTTATGGCAATCGAGTCCCAATAGTATATGTCAGGTCTCAAAGTTCTGTCTGTCTTAGCCAAAAGGAAAACTCTGGCTCCAGCCAGCAAGGTGAACTTGTGGATGATGCCAATCTTAAAATTTTCAGAAACTGAAGGTTTCAGAAACTGAAAGTAGGTAGCCAGGGATTAAGTCAATGGCACAGTCAAAAGAGCAGGGAGGCAGCAAGGAATCAGTGCCTATTTAGAAAAGACAGCAGAGAAGTCAGCAAAGACAACCAGGACAACCAGGATTTGAAGAGGTTTGGGCCAGTGGTACTATTGTAATAGTTGGAGAGAAAGCACAGAAACTGACAGGAAGATTCAAAGGGCAGAACCTCACAAGTGATCCAGTTAATAGTTGTGAATGTAGCCAGGGTTGGGTCAGAATGATGGGAGAGACAACCTATAGCAACACTAGGAAGGAGAGAGTTCCCCTATGCAGAAGTCATAAGCACATCCCCAGAGGAGCCTTTGCTGGTGTATGGGTCTGCAGGAATATGAGGAGCCATTGATAGACAAGACGGAAAAAGGAGTGTCTGATAAAAAAAAAAAAACAATTTCCCCATCCACACATTCAAGGTGGATGAGGAAATCATCCCCATTGTGCTATTGTATTCTTTTGTGGGGACTCCCCTGCTGTCAGAATACTTTGATCTGAAGCCCATTGGCTGAAAGAGCTGATTGAGCAAAAATATATCGACAGTCTCGTTTGGGAGGAGTTGATCACTAGATCCTCTCAGGAGGAACAGACATAGATGGATCGAAATTCGTCCAATCCCTGCTGAACTAAACAAATTTTGATCCAATTATGGTCAGCTTTTAAGCATTATTCTTTTCCTGAATTGGACACACATGTACTAAGTAACAATCTAAAAATAAAAATCATGAAAAAATGCTATAAAATTATCATAACAAAACATGTATTCATGTTTAATACTGTATATGATGCATAATACTTTATATACTGTAACTGTATTTATGACATTGCTAATGCAAAAAAGTTATTGTAAAGTTTAGTTTTTTATTTTATTAAAATAACAAACATGTTATACTTACCTGCCTTGTGCAATGGTTTTGCCCAGAACAGCCCCAATCCTCCTCTTCTTGAATCCTTCACCAGCGCTCTTTGCTCCACCCCCATGAGTGTCACCAAAACAATCTGTTTGCTCTGGGGACACTAGTGCATGCTTGCTCCCGAGTCTGGCTCTGTGTGTCCATAAGAGCCAGGCTCGGCCCCACCACTTGCTCCTCGTCAATGATTGTGATTGCTGTATATGAGCCAATGAAGAACAAGAGAGCCTTAGAGAGCCTTGGCTCTCATGCACATCTCTGGATTGAGATTGGGCTCAGGTAAGTATTTGGAGGGAATCAAAAGACAACAAAGTGTCACGCTCCACTGACAATAATTAAGATGGGAAATATATAAACATACATAAATAAGAATACATGAAATATATATATATATATATATATATATATATATATATAAATAAAATAATGAAATTAAATAAATTAATGAAGTAAAGTGAGTAAGTCCAACATTAATTCAGCAGCATGATGCTGCAATCATGCTGATGCTGCGTGCTTGTCTTTGAATAATCCGTGACTTAGATGTGTCTTTAAATGGTGTAGTAAACATAAATAACATATAGTCCACCAATCTTTAAATTATGTGCTCCTTCACCAGTTGTGCTCTCATCTGATGTATATGACCAAACCGTTAAGTGAGGTCAAAAAAGCTTGTGTCCCTTTTAATTGGACTCAAAGATGAGTAGATGAATGTATCCCTGTTTCCCGGATGGATGGATGAATGGAGTGTTACTCTGTTTCCAGCAGGGGGTCTCGCTACTTCCTAGAGACCTATTTCCTGGAGGGGGATTGATGGAGTTATCCCTCTTCCCACTATGGGGTCTCTTCACTCCCTTCGGATTTTTCTCTCCATTTGCACAAGTACCATGTAATTTAAAAAATAAAATATAGTACCTTATCTTCTTTTTCAAATATTTATTAAACAAATGTAGTGCACTCACATGAAATATGAATTAAAATCGCTTTTTATACAAAAATACAGGCTCCTCAATGTGTTTGCCACACTCCAATATACTTGCTGTGTAGTTGCCTTTAAGCATTGGGATGTCGTGACGTCGTGACGTCACTCAACATTTTTTGTTTATAGAATACACCACAGTAGCTCACAAGAATCACATTTATCATTTAAGCATTTGGAGGGGCTGAGGAGGGAACTGCACACAGAAGATCTTTTACCTTACTGCATAGGATGCAATAAGGTAAAAAACCTTCTGCTTAACAACCACTTTAATTTAATAATAAGAATAACAAAACAATGTTGAACTTACTCTGAAGATTGTTTTTATGCATACTGATACCACTGTTTCTGTCTTACACCTTTGCCCACTTCTGTACCCACAAACCTCTGAATTGACTAACGTATGTCAACACTGGGTAACTTTTCTGATAATACACCACAAGACATAGTGTCAAAAGGCTCACAGGGTTGAAAAATAATTTTCTTATCTGTTTCCATCAGTCTTTAAACTGTTTGAGGCTTTAAAGGGTGGTAAACCAAAGACCAGCTGGAACTGGTTACAGTATTGCACTGGGTCTCAATCTATATGGTAACATAGATTAGTGTCAGATGCGTACATTTTTTTCTCCGTTTTTCCCTCAATACAATCTTTGAGGCAAACTCTCTGTATTCTATTCTTTTCCCAATATCAAAATGTTATGCTATATCTCCCATGGTGTCTGTCTATGACATATCTCTTTTTAAGAGATAACATTTATACCAACTCTTAAGCCACTATATACAAAGGTTTAAATCATTTAAAAAAGTATTGTTAAACATTTCAATAGCTGTTCTCAGAAATTCCACAGAGCACACTCTATGTTTAAAATATATTATCTGTAGCTTATTTATCCTATAGTTAAATTAAAAGAAGAAAACAGGAAGTAATATGGAATAATTCTTTCCCCCTTAGATGCAGGTGAAAAATCATCATACATGTTCAAAATAGAAACATTTAGGATAATTAGGTTAGATAGTAAAATATATAATCTTTATTTTATTTTTAATTTAAATTTAAAAAAGACTTTTATTTTATGAAAGAAAAAAACACATCTAATATACAGTGCATATCCCTGGGTGATGCCCTGGATGACATGTACCAATTAAATAAAATCTAAATAATGTTTGGTGGGAAGCAGCAATTTAATAATGCTTAAATTGAAACATTAATGGTCTGGCTGTAGTGTCCCCCACTGTAGGGTGGGGCACCAACAGGAACAGATCATTGATCTAGGTGAGGATGGCTGACTGGGGTAATATGTGGGGATTTCAGGAAAGTGAGCAGCTTCTAGGGTCATAAGACCACCCTATCCATTTTGCATGGAACTTCATGGTCATCAAATGTGCTTTGGCAAATATGAATTCTATTAGGTATTGGTCATTCAAGAGGGAGATTACCAGTTGTATGGTGGGCGGGGAAGGTTTCTTCCAGTTACGGGCTATGGACAGTCTGGTAGCTATGAGTATATAGGTGACAATAGAGCAGGTTCGAGGGGGCCAGGCACTGAGACCCACACTTAAGAGGGCCATCTGAGGACTTAGATGGACTGTGCACCCTCTTGTAGTGTGTTCTAGTATTCTTGTGGATATACCTTCATTTGATTGTGGAATAGAGCACCATACTCTCTTCGTAACTTTGATAGTGTCCAGGAAAAAGTGGGGTGCGTGAGGACAGAGCCACCAGACACTTAGTAATATTTGTGGTTCCGCAGGTAGTAGAGTGCTTTCAATCTGTTTCCAGTTGTTAGAGATTTCTGGGTTCCACCAGGCTTTGGTTTGATCAAGAATGGTGGCTTTATAGTAGGTTTTGAGGACTGGTGCTCCCATTCCTCCAATCTTGGTTGGGAGATATAAAACAGACTGATGTATTCGAGGTCATTTATGTTCCCAGATGAAGGAGTCTAGGATTTTTTCTATATTGTTGATATGATAGGAGAGTATCGGCACCGGAAGAGTTCTTAACAGGTATAAAACTTGTGGTAGGAGAAGCATTTTAGTGAGTGCTATTCATCCTGCCCATGAGGTTTTAGTCCCTTTTAGGTTGGAGATAATTCATTGTAGTTTCGTGTTCAGGAATTCCATGTTGGTACGTAATAGAGCAGAGGAGGGGAAGTCAATTGTATCCCTAGATATGAGAACATTGAGTTGTGTGCCCATGAGAAATGCGCTTTCTGTGCCATCTCCTCTTTGATGGCATGAGTAAGATGAATGCCAATCATTGCCGATTTAGAGTGATTAACCTTATAGATTGAGACTCGTCCGAATTCTTCTAGTATCTGAAGTAACGCTGGGATAGATTGAGAGGGGTTGGATAAAGAGACAATAATGTTATCTGCGTAGAGGCCTATTTTATGAGAAACTGACCCTATGTTAATACCAGTGATTAGTGCATTGGCTCTGATTGTGGCAGCAAGGGGTTCGATTATCAAGGCAAAGATAAGCGGGGATAATGGGCAGCCTTGCCTTATACTGTTAGTGATATTTAATGAGTCTGATAGGTAGTCTCCTGTCCAGATTTTAGTTGTGGGAGAGAAATAGAGGCCCATAATGGCCTGAAGGAAGGTAACAGTCAGCCCAAACTTTATCAGGACTTGCTGCAAGTACTTCCAATGCACCCTATCAAACGCCTTCTCTGCATCCAAAGAGATGAACAAAGAAGGCGCCCGACAATGTTTAGTCCACTGAAATAGGTCTATAAACCTATATCTGAATGTGCAAAAACGTAATGGGGGTATTGTCTGTGGGAGCAAGCTGGCGCTTTCTGCTTGGCAAAGTGGGTTTCCTGGACGCAAAGAAAATCCGCATGTTGAGATATAGATAATTTCCATAGAAGGGAGTATTTATATGGGTTTAATCACCCATAGGTGATAGTAGTGATAGTTAGAGACATGTTGGTGTGTGAAGGTAAGCGTTTACTCTAGTACGGAGCAGGGATTAGACAGTCCATCTTTTGAGCAGTCACAGTTAGGTTGTTGATAAATCGCAAATGAGATACAGGTATGAGTAACACCTGAGTGTAATTAGATCAGTAGTAGGCACAATAATATTGCTAAAATGCTTCAGTATTGGAATATAGGTAACAATTGAACATACGTCAACTTGGCAATTATATTGCATATCAAAACAATAAAACAAGAACTGTTTAAGTAATGGTGCTTAGCACGGCAAAATTAACGGAGGGTGATTATACCAACACAAAGACTTTTTACCCGTCCCAGGGGGGCACTTGGAGTAGTTGAGCATGGGTGCCACTGGAACGTTAGGATCCCTGAATTTGATTTGTGACCACAGCTTGGTGTGGGTTGCGCATGTTAGATTTAGAATCAGGGAGATTAGGAGACAGCTTGGGTAAGGGGGTTCTCGGTGGAACTTGAGAGGTAAGACCCCAGTTGTGCAGCTGTTTCAGACCATCCTTTGACGTTAGGAAGGGAGTCAGCTGATTTTGATATGTGACTAGTAATTTTGGTGGGAAGCCCCAACGGTATGGGATGAGCTTTTCTTGCAGGATAGATAACTTGAGCAAATGATCTTCTGGCGCAGGCTGTAGCAGAGAAGATAGAAATTGCTGTGTAGGGTGTCGGCAGTGCATTGGTGGCTCTAGTTGCATTAAGAAGTCTTTCCTTTATGTGTAAAAAATGTATCCTAGCCAGGACATCTCTCGGAATGTCATCAGGGAGGCGTTGTGGCTTTTGGATTCTGTGTGCGCAGTCAATCAAGAGCTCTTGAGTAGAAAGGTTGGGGATAATTGTGCGAAATAGCCGTTGTAAGTGTAGGATAAGATCAGCGGGTTTAATGGATTCAGGAATACCTCTGAATTTTAGATGATTTTGCCTAGAGAGATCCTCAAGATCTGCTAGTTTGAGTTGTATTTATTGATTTATGGCGGCTTGATCATCTTGAGTATCAACAACCGCATTATAAGTGTGGGCAATTCGGACATCTTTTGTTGAATCATATCTGTGCTTTCTTCTATGTATTGCATTCTGTGGTGTATTTGTTGAAGAAAGATTCTTAAATCTTTCTGCATGTCCGCTTGCAGCATGAGGAGCATAGATTTTAGGGTGTTTTCAGATTCTGGGTTGTTGGATGTAGGAAAGGCCGCTAAAGAAGTGGATGAGGCTGCAGCTGTATCAGGGAGTTTAATATCTGTCCCATGTTGTTTTTTATTTGCAGTGGATTTAGCTGAGGAGCAAGCAGGTGATTCTACAGCTCTCTTACCTCTTTCCACGATGTTCTGAGTCAGCTCAGGGTCCCCTCATGCATTATCTTCTTCCATGTCACTAACAGTAGCAGTCCCCTGCTCTGAGTGCATGTCTACTAGCATGTCTGTGAAGTGGTTCTTCCTGCCAGTGCCATCTTGGATGGATCTGTGAGGCGGCTTCATAAAGAAATCCTGCAGTTTCCTGGGGCTGTGTAGTGGTGCTTTTTTCCTGGACATGTCCAGGAGGGTCTCTGGAGCTAGTACCTCCGTTTTGGAGGTGATCGGTGTGGGCACTGATGCTCTGTAGTTGCTGTTGTGCCCCAGCTGGTTCACAGCAAGGAAGCTAGGTGGCCATCTTGGGCTGCAGTCAGACCACACCCCTCAGGCACGCAGATTTTTAGCATGCGATTATTGCCAGCAGCTACAGTATAGCTGCTAGCAGTAATCATTGTGCTCTCCCGCCAGGGACAGCTCACCGCTGGGAGAACACAATAGCTACTCCGGAGGGATTTCCCTATCAACACAGATTGTGTTGATGGGGGAATCAAGCTATTTTCTTCCCTGCAACTCGTGGTTGCAGGAAAGAAAATGGAATAGTCTAAGGCCTGCCTTAGTCACCAGTCTCTGAAGTTTATTATAGCCCACAAAGAGTTTATTCACAAGAGCATTGTCTGAGAAATCAGCAGGATTTAGAATAGTCAAAGCACTACAAGTAGTAGAAGTAGTGGTTTGGTAGACTAAATTTGACTGCCAAATCTTGAAAGGGTTAGTTACCAGAGTCCAGATAATAAAGAGAGGTAGCCTTTGAGGGCCCTTTGGTTTCTAGATAGAAAATGTCTCATATTGAATGCTTTGAAGAAAAATGGTATTACGATGTATAGGCAGATATTTAGATATATAAGGGGAAAGTCCTAGTTTTCCCTCCAAGCAATTATAGCAATTATAGCATCCCAGATTAATAGGTTATGTTGTAAGTTTGTTGGCAATGTCTTGCTGTGTAGAAGAGACAATAAACCATATGGATGCACCATTTCTGATTCCAAAGCAAAATTAATACAGTATATTGAGAGGCCTGTGGCATCCAATCCAGGTCAATATATCGAAGACAAGCAAGGTTATTCACTCTAATATTCTGTTAGTTTACCCCACCACACACACACACACACAGCACACAGACACACACTTCATGGCTCTGTCATGGCTGACAGAAACGTTTTGTTATCCTATGTAAAGGAAATGACTGTTTTATTTAATTTTTATATATCTTTGTGCTTTGACAGAAGTTGGATTGTTTAGAGTGAGTATAAAAGGCAGGCAAAACTAACCATTTTGAATAGGCAATAGCTCTTCAAAAGTGATATAGGTAGGTCCAGCCATGCCTCCAATTCCCACTATTTTTGTAATTAAAGGGGTATAACTTAAGTAGGATACAATACACAGGATGGCTCCTATCATGATTCCTAGATAAGTAATGTTATGTCTTGCTCTAAACAAAGAAGTGGACAGGGTCCAGTTAGGACATTTAGAGGTACAGTATTCAGAGGGAACACCTCGCTCTTATTAAAGTTGATTCGAAGGTCCAAACAGAGATGAAGGGTCTCAAATATTTGTTGTTTTGTGTGCATGTCTGGAAAAGGGTCAGAAGAAAATATTAAGATATTTATCTGCAAAGAATGTTGTGCGTAATTCTTCGAGACCTACTTTAATCCAGTGTAGAAGAGCAAGCAGTTCAGGTATCCGGAGAGAGATTCTAATGTGAGATTAAAGAGAAGGGTCCCTTTGTGTAGCTTAATGGTATAAGACAGGTGCCCCACCGCCACTACTCTGGCCATGGGAGATGAATATATACTGCTGACAAAGTGCATAAAGGGACCCAAGAAGACTAGCCTGAGCAAAACTTAGGAAAACCATTCAAAGCTCATCTTGTTGACATTCAATGTAATAATAGCAAAATCTCCTGAGGGATGTAATCTAGCATGTTCTAACACAGTTATGACTTTGCAGATGATGGAGGTAGCTGACTTGCCTTTAACCTCCCTGGTGGTATGATTATTTCAGATTTTTGGTGCTGAAAGCGGTACCATTTTTTTGCATGGAAATATGTATTTTTTTTATTGTAGGCTGTAATTTTTAGGAAAAACTCACTGAAATCTGTCCGAACAAGAGTCTAGTAAACATCCCGGGTATGATAAAATTTGAAACACAAAATCATAAATTATAATTTAATAAATAATCATAAAAATAATATAAAAATAATAAAAAAATTAATTCAATAATATAATCAAACCAAAAACACTGAAATGTGAAATAGAGCGCCAAGTTCGCACATCGCTGAGCTCAGTCGCAAAATCGTTTTCAGTTTCTGATGACGAATTTCCCCCACGAATCATTATCACTCAATTCTGTAAGTGGTTCTGATTTACTATCGCTGTTCTCTAGCTGATCTAAACCGCTTTTGACCTAAAGGGACACTTTTTGGACGCCATGGACATTTCTCAGTTTCCAGGCAGAAAGAACAGACAAAATGCAGGCAGGGCGCAGGACAAAGCACTAGGGACAATATGTATGTGAAATAGGTTGAAACAGCAATGTTTTACTGTGTAAAATGAAAAAAAAAAAAAATGACATTTTTTAAAATTTTTAAATTTCCCGCCGCCGCCGGCGGCGGCGCCCGTACGTCCCGACGTCACAGGGACAGGACACAGAAGCCGGATGCCGGCATCGGCCGGAGGAGATGGCCGGGGACGCTGCAGGGGACACATCGTGGGAGCGCAGGGTAAGGTAAGTGAAGAACACATGCCGGAGCAGCGCCGCATGGTAAGCCCGAGTGTAGCTCGGGGTTACCGCTTTTGGTACTGAAATGTTACCCTGAGCTACACTCGGGAATACCGCCAAGGAGGTTAATAAATTCCTGGGTGTATCAGAGATGGCAATGTGGCTTTATGTCAGAAAGCAATGAGCTTGGACATAATCTTCATGTTCACATTAATTAATGAGAGAGGTCACTAAGATCCAGGATCAGAAAGTTCTTGACCCTTTTTAGTAATCAGTTTTATATAAACTCCCTTTCAGCCAAAAGGAACCTCTGGTCTCCATCCCATTGCATACCTCTGTCAGCACAGAAAGAATTTTATCTCCAGTCATTTTTTAAATCTTGGAAGAGTATCCATCTGGGTACGGAGCTTTATTTTATGCTGGACCCTTTATAGCCATTTAAATCTCTGTGTTATAAGAGCATTAGGATTGGTTAATTTGGAGTAAGTTATATTAAGATTCAGCTCATCTATAAAGGTAGATGAAACATTCTGATCAGTTGGGTCATGTGCATAAAGGGCGGCATAGAATGTTTCTGTTATTTTCTTAATTTGTTTTGGGGAAAATGTAGGGTTTTCCAAATGATCTTTAAGAATCATCATGTCGGTAGGTTGGAAAGATCCCTTGCTTAAGCTGGCCAGCAATCTACCAGCTTTGTTTACAAATTCATGGAACTGGAGCTCAGCATAAGAATACCCTATGCACTCCTGTTGATATGCCCACTTTGCTTCTTACCATGTGTTTTTATAAGCCTTAGAACCATTTTGAATGAGAACCCTCTGGGCTGCTCTGAGGTATTCAAAAGCCACCTTAAAATGGTTCACTGAATTTTTCTTTGTTTACAAACATTTTTATTTTCTTTTTTGTCAAGAAATATACTGCAAAATGGCAGTACAACATCAAGTATGATATACAGTTGCAAGAAAAAGTATGTGAACCCCTTGGGATTACGTGGAGTTTTGCTTGAATTGGGCATAAAATGTGCTCTGAACGTCATCTAAGTCACAACAATAGAAGAACACAGTCTGCTGAACATAATACTACACAAACATTAGATGTTGCCATGATTTAATTGCACATAACATGTAAACATTCACAGTGCAGGGAGGAAAAAGTATGTGAGGCCCTAGCTTAATGACTTCTCCCAGAGCTAATTGGAGCCAGGAGTGAGCCAACCTTGACTCCAATCAGTGTGATGATATTGGATGTGTTGCTGACAGCTGTCCTGCCCTTAAAAAACACACACCTGTTTTGGGTTTACTGGTTTCAAGAAGCACTGTCTGATGTGAACCATGCCTCGCAGAAAAGAGCTCTCAGAAGACCTACGATCAAGAATTGTTGACTTGCATGAAGCTGGAAAGGGTTACAAAAGTATCTCCAAAAGCCTTGATGTTCATGTGTCCACAGTAAGACAGACTGTCTACAAATGGAGAAAGTTTAGCACTGTTGCTACTCTCTCTAGGCATGGTCGTCCTGTAAAAATGACTGCAAGAGCACAGCGCAGAATGCTGCATGAGGTAAAGAAGAATCCCAGAGTGTCAGCTAAAGACCTACAGAAATCTCTGACACATGCTAACATTTTTGTTGACACATCTACAATAAGGAAAACATTAAACAAGAATGGAGTACATGGGAGGACACCACGGAGGAAGCCATTGCTGTCCAAAAAGAATATTTCAGCACGTTTGAAGTTCAAAAAAGAGCACCTGGATGTTCCACAGCACTACTGGCAAAATATACTGTGGACAGATGAAACCAAGATTGAGTTGTTTGGGAAGAAAACACAACACTATGTGTGGAGAAAAAACGACACAGCAAACCAACATCAAAACCTCATCCCCACTGTAAAACATGGCGGAGGGAGCATCATGGTTTGGGGCTGCTTTGCTGCCTCAGGGCCTTGACGGATTGTTGTCATTGATGGGAAAATGAATTCCAGAGTTTATCAAGACATTTTGCAGGAAAACGTACGACCATCTGTCTGCCAACTGAAGCTCCACAGAGGATGGGTGATGCAACAGGACAATGATCCAAAGCATACAAGTAATTCAACAAAACAATGGCTGCAACAGAACAGAATACGCCTTCTGGAGTGGACCAGTCAGAGTCCTGACCTCAACCCGATTGAAATGCTGTGGCATGACCTTAAGAGAGCAATTCACACCAGACATCCCAAGAATATTGCTACACTGAAACAGTTTTGTGAAGAGGAGTGGTCCAAAATTACTCCAGATCGTTGTGCAGGTCTGATCTGCAACTACAGGAAACATTTGGTTGAGGTTATTGCTGCCAAAGGAGGTTCAACCAGTTATTAAGTCCAAAGGTTCACATACTTTTTCCTCCCTGCACTGTGAATGTTTACATGTTATGTGCAATTAAACCATGGCAACATCTAATGTTTGTGTAGTATTATGTTCAGCAGACTGTGTTCTTCTGTTGTTGTGACTTAGATGACGTTCAGAGCACATTTTATGCCCAATTCATGCAAAACTCCACGTAATCCCAAGGGGTTCACATACTTTTTCTTGCAACTGTACAACAGGAACAAGCCACATCTGTAATGCATATTTCAAATGGTACAACCATACAAAGTAAAAAAAGAAAGAAAGAGAAAAGAAATTAAGTACATGAGCGATATAAGTAGAAGGGTATGCAGAGCTATATAGCTACCAAGAAAATGACTCAATCAATCAAAATATGAGTGGACATTAGTCAGATAGTAAATGCCTGTTAGTTCCCCAAATTTCACATTTTCTGTCAAATAAGTGCATCTTATTCAATAAGGTATAATGAATTCTCTCCATGAGCATCACTGCATCAACTCTATGCAGAACTGTGGCCAATGGTACCATGAGAGATTTGCAATGTAGGGCTATAGCCCATAGGGCGGATATACTGATGGTATGGATTAGCCTCATAATCTCAGTCCGAACTCCCGGAATATGGCCTCCTAGTAGGCAAGACTGCATAGACAGATGCAACTGGGCCTCTGCCACAGCAGAGGCCACATCAAAGATCTTGCGCCATACCAATGAGAGGCCTGGGCAGTCCCAAAATATATGCACTAAGGTACCAGTAAGGCCGCAGCCCCGGACGCAAAGGTGGGACGCCCCTGGAAACATGTTATCTAGATGGGGTATAATACCATCTGGTTAATATTTTGAGGGTATTTTCCCGGACAGAAAGAGATCTAGAGCTCTTACATATATTATCCACCATGGACTCCCAATCCTCATCAAAAAAGGTGACACCACCATCCTCCTCCCACTTCTGTCTATAAAGGGGGGGAGATGGGAAGGCAGTAACCAGAAATTGGTGATACAAATCCGAAAGGAGACCCCTACCCCTGGGAGAGTCACGGCTAATACATTCGAAAAGTGAGATCGGGGATGAAGGTATCAGACCAAAATGTAAGAAGAAAAAAGGTCTAATCTGTCGACAATGATAATATTCCTGAAGCAGGATGTCAAAAAGTATACAAAACATCTCAAAAGTAATATAAGATCCTCCTCTTTGAAAGTCAGATAACCTGATAAGGGATCTATCATACCACCAATGGAATGCCTGTGGGGATGAGAATGCTGTGATAAAGTTCGGGTCACCAAAAAATGATGAACCTTGGGAGAAGGAGGAGACAAGATTTAATTTAAATTTATACCTGGACCAAAGCATTAGCGATTGGGCAACAATGGAATTATAGATTAATAATAAACGGGGGGGCGTATTTGATGATCACAATATGCCTGGAAGATATAACAAATAACAGTAAAAGTGAGCGGTCTAGAAATAAGCAGCTGAACACACAAGGAAACCAGATAAAACCTTGTTAAATATATATAAATAGTGCAGCGCTGCACTATTTATATATGCCTGGAAGATAGTATGGACAAATGGACTGGGATTCAAATCTGATCCAAGGGATCTGGGAATTAATAGTTGCCCATTGTGATATCTGTGCAAAACGGGCCGACAGGTAGTAAAACCAGAAATTGGGGAGTCTAAAGCCTCCCGCCCATTGCGATCGGTATAGGACCGATAAGGTAAAACGAGGGCGTTTATTACGCCAAATAAAATTATTGATTGTCCGTTGAAAGCGATCTAAGAACGCCTTTCAGACTGAGATAGGGAGTGCCCTAAATAAGTAAAGTAAATTAGGCAAGATGTTAATTTTTACTGCCGTGACTCTGCCCAAGAATGAAATGGGGTATCCAAGCCAGATTTTCAAAAGAGTAGCAAGGCGAGACACGCATGGTGGGTAATTAACGGCAAATAGTTTCAAGAAGTTGGGAGTGAGGTAAATACCTAGGTATGGGATCGAGTCAGTGGCCCAACGAAATGGAAAAGAATTGCGGAGAGATGCACTCAGGGAATCAGTAACATTAATAGGCATAACTACCTATTTGGTAAAATTTACTGTAAGACCTGATACTGTAGCAAAGTCATTCAATAATGTGCATAAATTAGGCAATGACACTAATGGGTTAGTGAGGAAAAGCATAACATCATCTGCATACATACATAATTTGAAATGCGAAACCAATAATGGATAACCAGAAATATCTGAATGTGATCTTATTGCAATAGCTTAATCTACAATCGCCTGAGCTCCCACCTCACCGACAACAACCTTCTTGACCCTTTAGAGTCTGGCTTTCGCTCACTCCACTCCACTGAAACTGCCCTACTAAAACTCACTAATGATCTACTAACAGCCAAAACCAAAGGCCACTACTCCATACTCTTACTACTTCACCTCTCAGCGGCTTTTGATACGGTTGACCATCCCCTCTTCAAAAAACTCCACTCTCTTGGTTTCAGAGACTCTGCTCTCTCCTGGTTCTCCTCCTACCTATCGCAGCGCTCCTTCAGTGTTACCTATAACGCTGCCTCCTCCTCTTCACTCCCTCTTTCTGTAGGGGCCCCTCAAGGTTCTGTCCTTGGACCCCTTCTCTTCTCCATCTACACCTCCTCCCTTGGTCACTTGATAAACTCCCATGGCTTTAAGTACCATCTCTATGCTGATGACACACAAATCTATCTTTCTACACCTCACCTCTTCAGTCTCCTCTCGCATTACTAACCTACTAAGTGACATATTGGCATGGATGTCACTCCACTTCCTCAAACTCAATCTTTCCAAAACTGAGCTCTTAGTATTCCCCCCAGCCCGTGCCCCCTCCCCTGACTTCTCCATCAAGATCAATAACACAATCATCAGTCCCTCCTCTCATGCCAGGGTACTAGGTTAATCTGTCCTTTCAGTCCCAAATCTATTCACTGTCCAAATCTTGTAGACTTCACCTTCACAACATCTCCAAGATGCGCTAACCTCGGAAACCACTAAGCAACTTATTCTCTCTCTTGTTATATCTCGCCTTGACTATTGTAACTCCCTCCTCATTGGCCTACCTAATCGCAGGCTATCCCCTCTTCAGTCTATCATGAATGCTGCTGCCAGACTCATCCACCTTACTAAACATTCTGTATCTGCCACCCCTCTCTGCCAATCCTTCCACTGGCTTCCCATTGCCCAACGGAAAATTCAAAAATTCAAAACATTAACAATAAGGTATAAAGCCATTTATAACTCTGCCCCAAATTACATCACCGATCTTGTCTCTAAATATCACCCAAACCGTACTCTCTGCTCCTCGCAAGAGCTCCTGCTATATAGCTCCCTTGTCTCCTCCTCCCATGCTCATCTCCGAAACTTCTCCAGAGCTTCCCCCGTCCTCTGGAACTCTCTACCCCAATTTATCAGACTATTGCCTACTCTGCTCACTTTTAGGCGATCTCTGAAAACCTATCTCTTCAGGGAAGCCTATCCTGCCCTCAGCTAATAATGGAATCTTCTACTCTTCTCCAGCCAGTCCATCCCCCACAGTTACTACCTTTTGTACCATCCCTCCTAGATTGTAAGCTCCAAGGAGCAGGGCCCTCCAATCCCTCTTGTATTGAACTGTATTGTTGTATTGTCTCCCGTTATATTGTAAAGCACTGAGCAAACTGTTGGCGCTATATAAATCCTGTATAATAATAATAATAACATTATTGTACCCAGTTGAAAAGTATCAACAATAGTTTGTCTAGTTAGTGGAATATCTGGAACCACATCATAGAAGGTGAAATCTGTCAAAGTCAATTTATGGAGCATCCAAGTCCCAATATGGCTACTGGGACACAGATATGTATATGAGTAATATCATGTACCAAAACTGTCAAAAACATAAAGCAATAAAATTGGGGCTTTAAGAGCCCCTACAACTAAAGAAATCACAATAAACCGTGGATCAGGTAGGCTGGGTTTTTGCATGTCCAAGTAACTAAATAATAGATCAAAAGTGATAGATATATGAACATGTAACATTTTGCAGCATCCTACAAAAGACCATCAAAACAGTGTGTAATATGCAAATGAGCAAAGTCTTTTCATCCCGGTTCTTGTCTGACTCTCCTTCTGTCTCTTCATGCCAAATGGGAGAAACCCAAAGGGTGGAAGGTGGATGTTGAGGTGATGGAGCGTCTGCCATGCCCAATTTGGCCAGGATTTCTCAGCTTGTGGTATGTGGCTATATATGTGCTTCAATTATGGGGAACTATCAGCTTAAAGGGAAAGCCCCATTTGTAGCGGATACGAGCTGAGAAAAGGGCAATTGTGATTTCCTTCATTTTTCTCCATTTCTCTAATGTAGCCGGAGAAACATCCAGAAATATTTGCAAAACTGAACCTTCAAAGGTGATTGTTAGGGTATTGTGAGCAGCTCTGAGTATGTCTTCTTTTGTCAGGAAATCCTTCATACACAGAACAATGTCCCTAGGTGGTTTATCATTAGGAGGTTTTGGGCGCAGGGCTCTATGGATGAAGTCACAAGCAAAGGGCCGTGGTCCGGAAGGAGAGACTTAAATAGCTTGGTTGTGGCTTGTGAAAGGTCAGTCACAGACTCCTGGACTCCCCCAACTCGCAAATTATTCCTGCGGTTGCGATTGTCAAGATCCTCAACCTGTGCCTGCAATTGTGTAAAGGCTGTTTGTAAATGATCATGATCTCTGGAAAGCTCACCATAAGCTAGGCTGAGTTCATCATGTTTGGTCTCTAAGCGGTCAATTCTGGAGCCCAATGTGGCTATTTCCTGAGAGAGAATGTTTTTGCTCTTGTGGAGTTCTGATTGAAATATAGCGGCTAACTTGGTGTACATAGATTCCAAGCAAGATTCCAAGTCCCCCTTTGTAAGTTGCTGTGCGTACTCACTGTCCTGAGCTAATGGATTAGCAGCGGTATCCTGCGTGGGATTGGATGGGGATGCTCGTTCTGTATTATCTTGAGACATGCTGCAAATCTCATGTGTTTTAAGTAAATATGTCGCAAGGGATTTCCGAGGATTTCCCCTACTCTTTTCCTTGGTGGACGGCATACATGAAGTCTCCTGGGGGTGATCGACTGAAAATTGGATAGCCAAGGAAGATAATAACCCCAGGACAGGTGTAAGGTTATAGTTACATAGATGCAATCAGGCGTATCAGCGAAATCTCTATATTGTAAAAATGATGATCAACCTTTGGAAATGCAGGGTGGATACAAGCTGTGGTAGGCACTGTTAATAAAGGCCAGAGACCCAGATGCAGGCTCCAACTCCTGCACTAGGCCGCACTAGGCCTCGGATGTCTGTTGCCGTGGAGAGAGGCAATATAGCACGGCACCTCTCTACCAGATGCAGGGGATGCTGAAGGTGCTTCCGGTGCCCTGCAAGGGTCCACTGCTGCCCGGATGGCAGAGGATTTAATTCCGAGGCACCGGAGATCCGGATTATGTGGCCACACTAGGCCGTGGACGTCTGTTGCTGTGGAGAGGGGCAATATAGCATGGCGCCCCTCTCCCAGATGCAGGGGATGTTGAAGATGCCTCCAGTGCCCTGCAGGGGTCCACTGCTGCCCAGATGGCAGCAGATTTAATCCCGTGGCGCCGGAGCTCTGGATCATGCGGCCGCTCTGATCGCCATCTTGGACACACCCCTCCCCCACTAATTTTTTCTTGTAGGAAGAAAGAAAGGAGATGATCCTCCCTCTAATAAATGCCTTGTATGCTTCCCCATGAAAAGGTTAAGGGCATTTTATGGGGTTTGTTTGTTTGTATTTAGGCCATGTATTGTGGATAACATGTTTGAAGTCTTCATTGTTGGTTAAGTAGGAACTAAATCTCCAAAGTCTGGCTCTGAGGTTGGAAGGTTGGTCATTTTATGTAAAAAGCATAAAATACTGTCACTTTGGGCCAGAAAAGGAGAACAATTTGGTAGGAAGCAAAGATATCAGAGTTGAGATTTAAGGCTTTAAGTTCAGATATACCTGAAGCGGTACCACTATAGCTAGATAAACAAATATACCATCATAATTGTGTGCATTTCCATGGGAAATACATGAGTATATTTTGAGATTAGATTTTTTTTTTTATTGTGTGGCCTGGATTGTGAGTGCATTAGTGTAATATTATTCAGTAAATCAGGCTATTTATGTTCCATTTCCTGCATTTCAAAATAGCCCTATTCTTTAAAAGTTGTATTTTATTTTCTCTCTATTTAAAATTAGGAATATATTTTTATATAGATGAATAATAAAGACATCACCTTTACATTACTTTTAGTATTGTTCTTGCTCTTTCTTTATAATCTGATAAATAATTCTTTCTAAAACAGTTAAAATGCAAAGTCATTACCTTAAAAGTACTTTTACTTTGACTCTCAAAAGTACCTTGGGTCCACCATTCATGTTGTACTCCATGTCTACACCATTATTTGTTAATAATTATCTCTGTATCTTTTCATTTATTAAACTATATCAAGTGACATTTAGATAGTGGCAACAATTTCATTTATAAAAGACAGTTGACACTTATGTATGCAAACATGTTTCTTTGCAAATATCAAATTTCCACTTTAATTTAGTAAAAATACTCTAAACTAATGCAATTCTTCATTATAACACTGCCTCTCATATTTGGCTGCATTTATATACGATTTTCTTGAATCATGTAGTTGTTTAAAAGTTATTCATTGACCTTTATTTCCGTTGTGAATCCACTGTATATTTGACATAATTTGCCTTGAGGGATACATGCTTCTTAGAAAATAGTATTTGCCATGTTCACTTATAGTTGCCAGTGATGTTATAATCTAGTATTTATTTTACATATATACTGTATGGTATTCAGAAGGACAGTATGTCTGATGTATTGTCAGTTTGTTTTTAGATCTTTTTGTTTCTGTCTGTGCTTTTGATATGTTAATAACTATGGCTTGTACATTATTACACAGTTGGATAATATGCATTTTATTCTTGCGAATTTTATCCTTTGGAAAAACGTTTCTTGTTGAAATTTAGGACATACTATATGTCTGGCACATTTTGCTGGCTGATAGCTAAAAAGAGGGGGAAATTTGAATAAAAATTGAAAAATTGTGTCACTTTTGACTGCTGGTGTTTGCTGGTGCTTATAGTTGTTTTATTTTCTTCTTTAAGGTCTTTTACTTTTTTACTTTTTTAAATCACTTTTTCTGTCACTTATTAACCACTTGACAACTGTGCTATAGCAGGATGCAGCTACAGCGCAGTTGTCCAGTTCTGGGAGGGCGTCATATAATGTCCTCCCAGAACGCGCCCTCCCCTGCGCCCCCAGCAGTGTGCACTCGGCAATCTCTGTGATCGCTGTGTCCTATGGACACAGCTTATCAGGTGATGTGGTAAAAGACCAATCACAGCGGCCTTTTACCACGTGATCAGCTGTGCTATCGGTTGCTGGTCACAATGTGAGGAAAGTACTGCCAATAACCAGCAATTGTCAGAAAACAGATCGACACTGATCATCAGTGCCCTGATGATCAATGCCCAGCAGTGCCACCTTCCAGTGCCCAACAGTGCCACCCAACAGTGCCCCCATCAGTGCCCAGCAGTGTCCCCATCAGTGCCACCCAGCAGTGCCACCAGTCAGTGCCGTCAGTCAGTGCCACCCATCAGTGCCCATCAGTGCTACCCATCAGTGCCCATCATTGCTGCATATTAGTGCAGCAGCATCAGTGTTGCCTCATCAGTGCCCATCAGTGCTGCCTATCCGTGCCACCTCACCAGTGCCCATCAGTCCTTCCTATCCGTGCTAGCTCATCAGTGCCCATCAGTTCTGCCTATCAGTGCCCATCAGTGCTGCCTATCAGTGCAGCCTCATCAACACACATCAGTGAAGGAGAAAAATTACCTGTTTGCAAAATTTTATAATAGAAACAAAGAAAAACTCTTTTTTTCATATTTTTTTTTTTATAGTGCAAAAAATAAAACACCCAGTGGCGATTAAATACCACAAAAAGAAAGCTCTATTTGTGTGAAACAATGATACAAATTTCATATGGGTACAACATTGCATGACCGCGCAATTGTCATTCAAAGTGAGACAGCACTGAAAGCTGAAAATTGGCCTGGGCAGGAAGGGGGTATAAGTGCCTAATAGGCAAGTGGTTAAATAGCATTTATTTTCTTCCTTTCCTTGCCTTTCTTCAGTCTGCTAATTAAGGGGAGGGATTAGTTGGTCACAGGTGCTACAGGTACTATATAACTTTCTGTAGAGCTCACTCTGAACTTGCTCTTCCTTGAACTTGCCTGTATTTTGCTTGCTGAACCTTTGACCAAGTGGACCATTGATTAAGTGGAGTTAAAAAAACGGATTTAAAAACAGGAGATTATAACAGGAGTCTACTAACCTATAAGTGACAACTGATATTTCCTATTAGTAATATTAATATTGTAACTGGGATAGGAGTGCTAGCGGGATTTAAGGTTTTGTGCAGTGCACAGTGTGCCACATGTATGCAACAATGGAACAACAGATCCAGGATGGATACCGCTGCTACAAATGTGAGTGGGTTGCCCTTCTGGAAGCTCATGTTAGAAATCTGGATGAGCAAGTTGCAACACTAAGCAGAACCGAAAACCTTAATAGGGGTCTTCTGCTCCCTGAGCAGGTAGCTAATGGGATTGATGTAAAGGGTGGAGGAGCTAATCAGAATTATCAGGTAAGAAAATGAGTTACTGTAGCAAGAGGGAGTGGTAGGGGCTCACAAAAAAGAAAGGCCAGCCCTGGGTGTGTGCACCCAAACAGATTTGCTTAGTTGGATGAAGATGTAGGGGTGGCAAGATCAGGGATGACAGCCCTGGATGTCACTGCTATCAGACTATCTGGGAGGCGCAGTGAGGGTAATGCAGGAAGGCCTGGACAGTTGGTGGTAGTAGGGAATTTTATAATCAGAAGGACTGATAGAATAATTTGTCACCAGGATCGCCTCAACCTAATGGTTTGCTGTCTCCCTGGTGCCAGTGTTCTGCATGTGGTGGACAGGGTTGATGAATTACTGGAAGGGGCTTGTCATGACTCAGATGTCTTGGTCCATGTTGGAATCAATTACAGAATACATGGAAGGTGGAGGCTCCTTAAGAATCAATTTAAAGAACTAGGCGGCAAGTTGAGGGGAAGGACCTCCAAGGTGATATTCTCTGAAATATTACCTGTGCCATGCCAAACTCAAGAAAGACAAGGGGAGATTAGAGAACTCAATGCATGGCTAAAGACCTGGTGTTAGAAGGAAGGATTTGGGTTTCTAGAGCACTGGGCTGCCTTTTCATTGGAGTGTAACCTATATGCTAGAGATGGTATACACCTAAATGGAAGGGGGCCTGCTGTGCTGAGGGAGAGGTTTATTGAGGAGTATTTAAACCAGGATCATGGGAGGAGGGAGAATTAGATTATAATGGGGTAGACAGATTAAACAAGGGTCAGTCCTTATTGGTGGGTGGAATGGGGAAAGATGGGGGGAGGGATATGGCAGATGATAAGAAGGCTCCCATGTTACAAACAACCAGTGGAATTGGCACCATTTGTATGAAAATAAAAAATATGCAAAATACGTGTGCTCAAGGTGTCAGTTGATTAAAATGTTTGTTCACCAATGCCAGAAGTCTGCCAAACAAAATAGGTGAGTTGGAATATATAGTGCAAGAAGAGAACTATGAATGATTTAACTGGTATTGCGGAATCTTGGCTTCATTCTTCACATGACTGGGCCATTGATACTCCTGGCAATGTTTTTTTTAAGAGAGACAGGGTAAAAAGGAAAGGTGGTGGTGTCTGTCTCTATGTGAGAAGTGATCTCAGAATGAGTATGAAAGAGGACCCAGTTGACAGAGAGTGTGATGAGGCTGAAGCATTATGTGTGGAACTCTACTTGGGAGTGCATACTACAAAGGTAATTATTGGAGTATGTTATAGACCTCCCAATGTTAATGAGGAGGTGGAGACTCAGCTCCTTACACAGATCAAAAGGGCTGCAAGGGCTGGGACAATGATAATGGGGGATTTTAATTACCCAGAAATTGACTGGAGTAATGGTACTGCAGGAACAGTTAAAGGGCAAAAATTTATAAACCTATTACAGGACAGTTTTATGGTATAGTTCATAGAGGCCCCAACTAGGAATGATGCTCTGCTAGACCTGGTAATCCCAAACCATGCAGAGCTTATTACTAATATCCATATAAAAGAACATCTTAGTAGATGTGACCATAACATGATTTCTTTTATTGTTAGCTGTGAACATCAAGCACTTACAGGAAAAATAAAAATGCTTAACTTTAAGAGAGCTAATTTTCCAAGGCTGAGATCTGCTCTCCAAGACTTAGACTAGGAGAGAATATTGACATCAATGAACACAACACAGAAATGGGAGTTCTTCAAAAATACTGTATGTGGACACACTGCAAAATATATTCCCAAGGACAACGAATTTAAAAGGCTAAAATCAAACCTATGTGGCTTACGGCCAAAGTTAAAAAAGCTATAGATAATAAGAAAAGAGCTTTTATAAAATATAAAAACGAAGGAACGCTATCATCATTTAAAAATTACAGAGAATATAACAGAATATGCAAAAAGGAAATCAAGGCCGCAAAAATTAAAAACGAACGACAGATTGGAAAACATAGCAGGACAAACCCTAAAGAATTCTTCAACTATATTAATAATAAAAAGGTCAGGTCCAAGCATGTAGGCCCTTTACAAAATAATCTAGAGTGGGTGACTGGGGACAAAGAGAAGGCAAATTTATTAAATACCTTCGTCAGCTCTGTGTATACAAAGGAGCATGTGAACTCTTGATCACAATGCATATGGTATTGACACAGCTCCAGATGATCCACATTGGCTCACAACTGATATGATCCAGAAATATTTAGACAGAATAACAGTGAATAAATCAGCTGAACCAGATGGCATACACTCATGGGTCCTTAAAGAATTGAATTCTGGAATTTCAAAGCCATTGTTTCTAATTTTTAGGTACTCTGTAATAACTGGCATAGTACCACTGGATTGGCATATGGCCAATGTGGTGCCTATATTTAAACAGGGGTCAAAATCTTTACCAAGTAATTATAGACCTGTTAGTTTAACATCTATAGTTGGAAAGATACTAGAGAGTTTATTAAAAGACCACATAGATGAGTTCTTGCTGGAAAACAATATTTTAAGCAACAGACAGCATGGATTCATGAAAGACAGAAGTTTTCAAACACATCTGATCTCTTTTTATGAGGAGGTGAGCAAAACCTTGGACAGAGGGGTGGTGGTGGACATGGTATACTTGGATTTTGCAAAAGCATTTGGCACAGTTCCCCACACACGGCTAATGTGTAAAGTAAAGTCTACAGGCTTGTAAATGGATAGAAAACTGTCTAAAAGATCGTATTCAGAAAGTAGTGGGTAAAGATTCATACTCTGAATGGTCTAGGGTTGTCAGTGGTGTACCCCAAGGTTCAAGGTCAGTGGTGTACCCCAAGTAAGGTGGGACCCTTACTTTGTAATATATTTATAAATAATATAGGGTCTGGGTTTAAAAATACCATTTCAATCTTTGCAGATGACACCAAGCTGTGCAGTGGAATAACATCCTTACATAATGTCTCTAACTTACAAGACAACCTCAATGCACTGCTTAATTGGGCAACTAGATGGCAAATGAGGTTTAATGTTGATACATGTAAGGTTATGCACTTGGGGGCTGAATATGCATTCATCATACATACTAGAGGGAGTTCTGGTAGATTAGAATCTTAATAATGGCATGCAATGCCAAGCTGCAGTTTCTAAAGCAAGCAAAATCCTCTCTTGTATTAAAAGAGGTATAGACTCCAGAGAGAGATATTACTTTACCCCTGAACAAAGCATTAGTTATCCCTCATCTGGAATATGCAATTCAATTGTGGGCACCAATTCACAAAAAGAATTTGGGGAACTGGAGAATGTCCAGAAAAAAATGTGTTGTCACTATGATCTGGGATGCTAGAGAAAGTATTTTCCAAGTACAAAACCTAGCATTCGTATTGCTTCTAGAAAGCAATAACTAAAATTAAAAAAAACATCATTGTGGAACCACAATGCAAGATCTCATTCAGCAAAATCTTTCATAGTTTTGCATAGTATGATTGCAGATAAATACATATAAATATAGGTGTACATTTGTGTTGCTATTTTTTTTTCTGTGAAAAGGATGGCAGCATGGCTCAAACACTGACAAGGTAATCTTGGCCAAGATAATCTTGGTTGATTATGTGACAGCATTACAGTAGTGTTCTATGGTACCTTGTAAAGTATTTTATCCGTTCAGAAATTCCCTTCAGAATAGTTTACAACAATGTAGGTGTTACTCTCACAGATTCATGGAATATATCACACACTTTCATTGTTAATGGATAATTATAAGCATCAGAATGTAAAGTGTTCTTGAGTGAGAAGAATTTTTAGAGGCACTTAACTGTTTGAAAAAAAATGACAGGACAATGCAATGTCAATTAAATTACTTGTGGCAAAGTATCAATTATTTCTGACAAAATTAAGATTTGGTATATATGCAGAAATAGTACAATGTAAGTAAATTAAAGTTAGTTGCAATAAAGTTAATTTAAAGTGAAATCTGAGAGTGATATGGATTTGGTTTCTGGCTGTTACAGCACTGTTGTTTATGAACACCAGTTGCTTAGAAAGAAAGCATTAAAGTGATTAACATGAACCTTTGCCCAAATAAGGTCAAGAGCTGTACAATGTCATAAGGAACATTTAACAAAGCAAAAAAAAAAATCTAAATACTATACTGTACAGTGGGGAGAGGGTCCTTTCCAGGGGAGGACTGACCATTTAGACACTTGGACATTGCCCGAGGTCAGAAGGGGGACCCATGAGATACCCCTGGTACCTTTCATAGGCTTTTTTGGGTGTGGTTTGAGTGTGAGCGAGGACACAGGGGCCCCATGATTTCCTATTGCCCGGGGGCCCCATGAGTTGTCAGTCCGCCCCTGGTCCTTTCACTTCATTTTAAGGATGGCATGGGAAAAAAACAAACAATTTTTGAAGTACAGTACATTCTTGTGAGATATGTTTTACCTTTATGTGGTGTTATGGAACAGTATGAACTTCACAGACCGCATCAGCAACATCACATTCTGGCAAAAAACCTATTTTGGACCAGTAATTGTTTTTTTAACTTATACATTTATTTTGGCTCAAATGCATCAGCTACACTGAAATCTGATTGATTTCAACATGAAAAAAGAGGTCCAGCTGAGGAAGCATTTTGTGGCACTTTTGGGGCTCATTTACACTTGCTTCAACTTTAGTGCCTACCTTTTCAACACACTTTTTTCTGTGTTTTTGATGCTTTGGTGATGCTTCTGTGATGCTTCATTAATGCTTCAGTGAGGCTTTAATGAAGCTCTGCAAAATGCCCTGGGTGTGTGTTGAGTTTTTATTTCTTTTAATGGGCCCAGTAGAACCACAGCTCAGTAGTACTCCCACTCAGCAGATCACCAGCTCATTATTACCCTTGTTCAGCATATCCCTCAGTATTACCCCAAGCTCTGTTGATGACCCATTCAGCAGTAACCCTCAGCCCTGCTGATTCTCTGGTTTTCTGGTCCTCTTCTCTATCTGGTCTCCACTCACCTTCCACTATATTGTTTCCATGCTGCACACCACATGTGACATTGCTAGTTTCTTCTGCTTTGGTCCCTAAGACCTGCTGATCCTCTGCCATTCAATCCTCTCTCTCTGCTCCCCATTCACCTTCTGCTATAGTGCTCCCATGTTGCACACCATATGTGCTGTCTGTAAGTTGCTCTGCTCCAGTCTGGACCCCACACATCTTCCAGCTGCTCCACGGTGCACACAAGATGTCATGTCTGCACCAGATACTCCTAGAATATATACACATGAACCAGAAGTTACTGTTGATGAAGTCTCTCTGGTTCACTTGTTGGTTTGTCAGTGCATTCTGGGATATTTCATACCTGCAATACCTTCAAACAAAGTGTGGCATAATGCCTGTCACCCCGATTGAGTGACACCATCAGAGAAATTTTCACATACTTGATAGAAGACTGAAATTATGAGGTCAGCCTCTCTTGTATCTCCAACCCAGGCCCCACTGAAGGTGGAACAGATGGTGCCAAGGGACAGGAGAAACACTAATGCCTGCGGATATTGATTTCAAAACTTGCAGCTGGAGGTGTAAACTAGGTAAATCAAGCAGGGTATCCAGTCAGGAACAGAGGAGATGCCGGAATGGCCAGCTGAGGTTAAGGAAGCACACAACTGGAACTGCAAGATCTGTCTTCTGATAAGCGTGAGGCCGGATCACACCGTGACAACTGGAGCTGATATAATAGATAGCCAGGACAAGCACTCAGCTGGACTGTACAGCCAAACTGGAGCCAGAAGCATAGTCAGAGTAATAGCCAGGGTCAGCAACAAGCAGGCAATGAGGTACTGGAACATCAGACAGGGATGAGGTCAGGAGGAATCCAGGACCAGAAACCGATGAGCAGAAGAATAAACAAAATCCAAGAGCAGGTCAATGGCAAGCCGGGTCAGTAACATATACACACAGGATACAGCAAGACGCAGTGAATTAGCTGAAGATCAGTCAGCACTGACAGAGAGTAAGAGTCTCCTTTAAATAGTCCACCTGGATCCATAAACAGAGGGCATGCTCCCGCGTGCATGCATTGTTGCACGTATGAGTGAGCCTATGCTCATTTTTATTAGCAATGCACCCGTGCTCATTTCTATGCTCCAGTCGCCGTACAGGAATTCTCTTACAGAACTGTTTCCTTTGTCCTGGGACACAGGACCAAGGTATTATTGCTGGGCACTTCATCCAAGACTAGATGAGACTAGCTTAGATGCCAAACAGGAACTCTTTATTGAACAGAAAACAGATTTGTATACACTACAGAAATAGGACAGTCCCCCAGGAACAATAAACACAAATATTATACATTAGGATAAACATCCCACATTGATTAGATAATGAGGTGAAGCTGACATCAGAGTAATCTCATCATGCAGGAACCTCCAAGAGGACTTGCCAACAGACAAACAATAGGTCACTCAATTAGCTCAGTTAACAAATGGTACACTATGGTAGAAAGACACATAGCACCTTAATAAACAGATTAGAGCAAGAGTCCTCAGCATCAGCTTTGTTTTGAGATGATTATAGTAACATTTTCTTAGAGTCTCTGAGACTAGGAAGGAGGGGGGTTGAAGCAGTCAATGCTGGTTTTGGCATAGAGACCCCAAATCTGTATCTTGGTCTTCCAGTTCTCAGAGTCTGTGTGTTTTGAGGAGATATGGTCTTGAATCCAAGAAAAACTGCTCCAAAGATCCCCCAGGCACACACCAAAGAATAGAGCCCCCTCAGATGCCAGGACCATGGTCAGTAGGCAAGAGGCTAGCCTGCAGTCCCCTCCAAAAGCCCCTGTCCTGGTTGGGTCTGCCACACAAAGCAATGCTAAAGCTAAATAAAAGCCTCTCAAAAGTTGTAGGTGCTGTAAGCAAGCTTTGTCATAGACTTCTATGAAGGCATTGAAGATGCTTTGAAGCACCAAGAAGGTGTCACATACCTGGCCGGAGGCCAGAGTGCTGAGAGGGCTTCCCTTGCCCTCACCCGTAAAGGTAAGGACAGGGGATGCTAGGCCCAATGAAGCATAGGTTGCCAGCTGTGGGAGCCTGAAGAGCTGAGATGATGATCACCTGAAGATTTCAGGATCAGCAGGAGCAACTGCAGAGCAGATGTTCCCCAGAAGTGCCAGGCAGTACTTGACAGCAGGCAGGCAGAAAGCAGGGTCGGGAGCCAGATAAGTGGTCATGCACAGAAGATCAATCAGAAGCAGGAGTAGGAGAAAGAAGCAGGATCAGGAACAGGCCAAGGTCAAACACAGGTGATTAGGTAAAAGTGAGGTCAGGGGGATAAGCCAGGGTCACACACAGGCAATCAGACACCAGCAGAGTCAGTAGCCAAATGGGTGCCAGTATCTATTGCATCCTGCACATGCCACTGTACACGTTCACCTGACCGATAAAAATAAATGAGGAGATCCGTGAAAAACGGCCAACTGGCTGGCCCCACTAACGACGTGATTATCGGCCGATTTTTCGTGTGGATAAACGACCCGTCTATGGCCTGCATTAGGAGTGAATTGAACCCTTGGAGTTAGTGTTAAGATAAAAACTTTACCTGATATTCACAGGAATGAATTCTTCCATAGGAAATTAGGACCATCCTGTAACGTGCTATTGTGACACCTATGCATATGCCACTCTGTTGGGAAAGTTCAGGAGACAGCCATGTATCTACTATGGATAAATCTGGTGGTGATCCTGTTATCCAGGAATCCAAGGCTGCAAGTGGAAGCAGATGATGGTGAGATCCCTGACATCCCTATGCTTACAACAGAATCAAGCGAAGAGGAAAGAGAGGAGAGTGAAGAAGAGAGTTTGTTTAATGCTCCAGACAAAAATTCATCAACACCCTCAGTTGGAGGGCAAGGTAAAGTTGGACATTAAGACTCTTGAAAGAAATGCTACAGGAACTACATTGGCACTTTGTGTGCTTGATAAGGAAGGAATGATATCTGACAATGGGACTCTGCACCTGTTTCGGAAAGATGTGCCTCTAATTCAAGCAGAGCACTCTCACATCCTGGTTTGTTGTTATTCACAGCTATCAGGAGGGTATGGACAATAGAGACAGTCCATCATTGCTGGGAGGCAGTAGATGCAGGGACATTTTATTGGACGATGGACACTACTCCAGAGGGCCAAGCAATATACACATTTGAAGGATGAAAATGAAGGATTGTATTTTTGTACTAATGCTACTGTAACAGAACAGCCATGGGTAGCAGAGGTGTTAATCTAACGGAGCAGGCACTGTGGGCCTATGTTGCCACCAAGGAACCCCAGCCAGTGGGAAGCGCACAACTCATTGATCCAATCAATGCAGGTGGTGCACTTGGCTGAGGACCACTGCAAACCATACTGGATGTGTGCACATGTCCCTCGGAGTCACCAGACAGGTATGCCTTACCTGGGAGTGGTTTTGACCATGCCTGAACTGATCAAAGCAATAAAAGAACATTTTACCATAGAGTGAAGAATGGTGGATCAGACTCATTGCTAGTGTTACAACTGCTGCCTTTCCATCTGGTGGCAGATTCCAAAAATATATTTCCTTTCACATAAGGCCATTCCAGCTCTGTACCATCATGGTGAAGGCAATGTTTTGGCAATGTTTTGGCCTCATTGGACAGGGTGGTCAGCAGCAAGGTCCACATTACTGCTGACATGTGTCCAGCAGGCATGGTCAGGGATGTGACCAAGGGTGGACTGAAAACTCATGGGGCCCCCGGGCAATAGGGGATCATGGGGCCCCTGTGTTCTCACCCACACCCATAAAAGCCTATGAAAAAGCCAATGAAAGGTACCAGGAGCATCTCATGGGGCCCCCTACTGACCCTGGGTCCTTGGGCAGTGCCCGAGTGCTTGAATGGTCAGTCCGCCCCTGGATGTGACATTTCCTTCACTGCTCACTGGGTAAGTCTTCTGGCAGCTGGAAAGGATGTAGGACAGGGTTCAGTGCTGGAGCTTGTTCCGCCACCAAGCCTCCAAAAAGCTGGTGGTGATTCTGCCACATCTGTCTGCTCTACCCCCTCCTCTTCCTCTATGGACTCTTCTGCTGAATTTTCCTCTGAACCAGCAGTGCTTCTTAAGCATTCCAGGGGCTACGCAAGCAGTCAGGCTAAAAGATGCAATGCGGTGCTTTAGCTTGTCTGTCTAGGGGACAGGAGCCACACTGGGCCAGAGATTCAATTAGCTCTGTAGGGGTAGGCTCAGAGGTGGTTGACGCCATGGCAGCTTGAACCAGGAATGGCTGTATGCGACAATGGCACCAACCTTCTCACTGTCCTTCGACAGGGACTCTTGACACATGTTCCATACTTGGCACACATCCTGAATTTGGTGGTGCAGTGTTTCTTGAATAGGTACCCAGGCTTACAAAACCTTCTAAAACAGGCCAGAAAAGTCTGTTGCCATTTCCAGCGGTCATAAAAGGACAAAGTTCAGCTGGCTGACATTCAATGGGAATTAAACCTGCCCACCAACCACCTCATTTGAACATGGGAGTGCATCTGTCAACGGACTCCATTGACTGGCTGAAATTTATCATATTGAATCAGTCCTGGATCAACAGCAGCTATCAAGCCCTTGATGCTGATGTAACTGATTAAATTTGGTTGGGATCTGAGATCCCTTGAAAACTGCCTATACTGCCTATCCTATTCCTGAATCCTGATTATGCTAGCTTCCAACAATGTTTTTAGTCTAGGGCACCACCAATACCTAAGGCCCAATTTTTCTGCACTTGTTTGACAGGTGCAAGTAATTTTAATTTTTCACTCTTTTTTAAAAATGTTTAACAAATTTTAACAGCAGGACCCATTCCAGCAAGAATAGCTGTGAGGGGTTACAGTGTTCAGGCACCACCAACACCCAATTTTTCTGCACCTGTTTGACAGATGCATGTAACTTTATTTTTTACAAATTTTGTAAAAAAATTTAGAAAATTTTAACAGCAGAGCCCATTCATGTACCCAGCAAGAGTAGCTTTGAGGGGTTACAGTGTTCAGACACCACAAACTCCCAAGGCCCAATTTTTTCACACCTATGTGACAAGTGCATATCATTACAGTTTTTTAGAGCACTGCCAGTTCCTGATCTCATCAAGAGTAACTGTAAGAGGTTACAGTGCAGAGGCACCAACACCCAAGGCCCATTTTTTCAACACACTGTGACAGGTGCATATAATTAAAATTTTAGAGCAGGGACCTATCCTGCACTCGTCAAGAATAACTCTGAAGGGTTACAGTGTGAAAGCACCACCAACTGTTCACCCACCAAACACCCCACAATGCACTGCACTCACATTTTTAAGGGGAACCACGCCTCCCAAAAATGGGGGGGGGGGATTATGGGGTTTCCTCTAAAATCCATACCAGGCCCTTTAATGTGTCAAATTTACTCTCCTGTGATTATAAAGTTTCCATTAATCAACATGATCCAGTGATTAAAAAGTGTTCATTAATCAATGTGATCCAGTTATTAGTGCTCCTCCACCACCAAACACAGCCACTTACCAGAGATATAGACCCCAGAGAAGATCTATACAGGCATGAAGCTGTGTGTGATCCACCTTTGATTATCCACTCTTAAGTAGGTTTGGGCTTGATGTTCGAGTCGAACATAAGTTCGACTTGAACATCGGCTGTTCGTGTGTTTGGCGAACACATGAACAGTAAGAGCGTTCAGCAGGCTGTTTGCCTGCCATGCCCCAGAATGCACTGCACCCTAACAGTGCTTTGTGATTGGCCAAAGCAATGTACCTAACCACAGGTCAGGTGCAATGCTTTGGCCAATCACAGCCCATGATGACATCACAAGGAACAGGGTCAACCAGGGACATCAACCAGGTGACACTGCCCCCTTGTGATGTCGACACAGTATTTAAGAACTGTCAGGCTGACGCAGCTGTCAGATGGTGGGAGCCAGTGTCAAGAGTGGAGCGGTTTTTTCTTTCTTTTTTTGGGTTGGCGGCGGTGGTGGTGGGCATCGTGACTGATGTTTGATCTACTTTTTGTTTTCAATAAAGGACTTGTCAAAGACTGCCTTCTGTCATTTTTTACACTACACTTTTTTTTGTAAACGAGTAGCTGTTCCATGTACCCCATGCTCATTCACATGGGGGGCGGGGTTCAGGGTGCCCCCTTATTAAAGGGGGCTTCCAGATTCCGATAAGCCCCTGCCAGCAAACTCCCACAACCACTGGTCATGGTTGTGAGGAAGAGGCCCTTGCTCCCATCAACATGGGGACAAAGTGCTTTGTGGAGGGAGCATCCCTGCCCCAAATCACCCCCATATTGAGGACATGTGGCCTGGTATGGTTCATGAGAGGGGCCACTCACTCATCCCCCCTTTTCTTGACTTGCAGGTCTGCATGCTTGGATAAGGGTCTGGTTTGGATTTGGGGGGGACCCCACGCCATTTTTTAAAATTTTGGCGTGGGGGTTCCCTTCAAAATCAATACCAGACCTGAAGAGCTTGGCATGGATGGGAAAGGGGACCACAAGCCATTTTTAAAATAAAATTTTAATTGCCTGTAATTCTTTTTACATTCAGCTGTCAGCGGGGAATCCCACTGACAGCTGAAACATTAAAGAATGTTTTCACTACTAAAATATTGCATGAATTAATAATATAACTCATGCAATATCTTAGTAACTGTATGGTATCTTACCGCATACTCAGGTGCGGTAAGATACCACTATAGTAAATTGTCCCTGTTCGACGATTACAGTTGAACTTTCCTTAGGTTTGAATGTTCGACCATGAACTGAACAGGGGGGTGTTCGGTCCTTCACTATGACATTGTAGTTTTTCCTCAGCCAAAGTTTTAGGTCAGAATGTTGACACCAATTAATGAGTCTCCCTAAGTGGATTGATTGTTAATATTTTCAAATGTCTGATACAGCTATGCTGTTTGAGCAAGGTCAAAAGGCGTCTCAGCAGTCTGGGTCTCTTATGGACCCTTATAAAGCCAATAATCAGGGAGTTAGCTTGTCTGAAAAGACAGCAGGAAAAGTAATTGGTAAAGCTTGGAAAATATATAAAATTTTAGGTAGTATAGACATCTTAATAATATTAAAACCCAGACCAGGAGAAAAGTCCCTTGTGCCACTTTTCAAGCAATTTGCATGTTCTGCTAAGGAAGGGGGTGAAGTTCATAGATCTGGTTCAATTGCTCGTGGATATAGTTGCTAAGATATTTCAGGGCTTTTGAGGTCCACTTAAAATTAAAGTTATGTTGCAAATTATTTATTAATAGTGTGGACATAGCAACGCCCATTGCCTCCGATTTAGGGAAATTAATATTAAAATTGGGTAATGCCCCATATTTTTCAAATTCAAGATATAGGTTTGACAGTGAGATAACGAGGTTAGTCAATGAAAGGAGCATATCATCCACATGGAAACTTTATGCTGACCAGTGATGTCCGTATTTAATCTAACCTTGCAGAGCAAAAGTATCAGGGTAAGAGCAAAGAGGAGCAGTGACATGGGCAGGATGAAACCAATTTAATCAAGATGAACTAACTGGGGCAGATGCTGTTTGAGGTGGTTGTCTAGAATGTTTGTAAATAATTGCAAGTCGACATTCAATAAAGAAATAGGCTGGTAAAAACAACAGGCATATTTTCCCTTCTTAGGAATGACTGAAATCTGAGCTTTCAGTGAATCGGGTGGGAATGAATATGTATGCCCTGGAGCATTGAAAGTTTTTATCATGTGAAGGCCCAAATATGGTAGCAGAAACGAATAGCTATTTTAAGATCAGTAACCCATAGGACCATTTAATTATCATCACATTTGCCCCCACTAGTGTGAATTCTTATTAAGCTCATTTAGGTGTCCGTTTATGACACAGAGAATAGCTGCGATTTAACAGATCTCAGCTATTTTCTGGTCATTCACAGTTTATGACACTAAGGAGATCATGTCAGCCCTTCTCTGGAGATCTGTGTTCTCCCTCCAGATTCTCCAGCCCAGAGCTGGAGAATCAGAGGGACCGAAAACTAAGCAGAGATAATTTACCTCTGCTTAGTAAACTGATCTTTTACTGTAATCTTGCGAGATTATAGTAAAATGAGCCGTTTTCCAGAGTTTGTAGACCGTTCTCCAGCGTTTGTAGACCGTTCTCCCTTCGTTCGGAGAACTGCTTCATAAACTGTATTCACAGGAGAACTGTGTTCTCCGAGAATGCCGGAGAACTGAGCAGCGATCTATTACCGCTGGTTCATGAACGGACACCATTAAGTGAACCTGTGTTTTGTCTTACATAAGGCTAACTGTCTTCCTGCTCCCATGTGACAGCATTGGGCCAATAAGTAAATACAAGCGCTGTCACATGAAGATAGTCACATGTTCCTCCATACCCAGTAGTAATGTGTGTTACCATCACTCACAGCAACTCAAATGAGAAGCGGGAAAGTAAAGGTAGTTGGTTCTCAGTCTTTATGATTAGTGTCTATAGTTACTTTCCACCAATGCTATAATTGTGCACATTTTTAACTCAAAAAATGACTCATGATGCCATGAGCAGGAATGCAATTCCGACTGTAGGCAGCCTGTGTTACGTTATCCTTTCCATCAGATTTCAAATAGAGCTGTTTTTGCTACAGAATTTATAAAATAAAAATTGTTATTTGACACTAACTGTAAGACTGTTCATAGATATCTAATTCACCTATAAACAAATTATATAATTTCATAATTTGCTGTTCTCCACTGATAATTTTGATGCGATGTAACTTAGCAAGCACCAGGGAATTATCTATGAATAACTTGTGTGATTATTTATTAATTTATAAACTGTGTTAGAGGCAAAGTAACTCAACACTCTATCGTGTACCCTCAGGTTACACATGAAAGCACATGTGCTCCAAAACTAAAAGACATACTAAAAAACAATCCTGGGTGCAAAGCTCAAGTCACCTTTTCTGAGTTTATTAAACTACATATAATGTAGAGATTTTCAAATATTTCTTTTGTTCAGTTTATTTTAATTTGTTTTAATTGACTTTCTGTTCCTAGTTATTCTCATGATGACTGGAGCAGAAATTTGGTAACAAGGACTTCTATTCAATAAAGTTATACTTAATCATAATCATACTTTTAAAAATATGAACATAATAGTCCAATAGACAAATTTAAAAAAAAAATACATTTTTGAACTTAATCATTAAACCTGTTCTTCAGTAATTATAGGGCATGCTTTACAGTTGTAGGAGAGGAATGCTAAGGCAGTATTTATTTTAAAATAACATTAGTAATTAGATATAACAATCTAGACTATGTTACAAGATATCTCATATTGGTATTTTTAAATCTGACCTTGAAAACTAAGCTGTCAGCAGAGACACATGAAGGTTTCCATTGATGGCCTCTTAGCCAGTTTCTTGGCTCTCAGGCTAACCCCCCTAATTCAATACCTTGAGTACCTAACCTAAACCAGGTATACAAATAAGGACTTGTGAGGTTTAAAGATCCTATATTTGTAACATGGTAGGTTTACTTTAAGTACTAGAAGCTGGGCCAAGCTTATAGACATAGTCCATTTTATGTGAAATCAATAGAGATTATTAATTTTATGGTAGCACTGTGGCTGTTTAACATTCTGAGAGCTCTGTCTTCAGCTAATAGTTATTTAAATCTTTGTTTTAAAAACCTATTTAATGTACAATAGGCTAATTCATCTATCTTATAATAAAAGCTTGCATTAGTTTAGCAATTTTTGTAGGCAGAATAAGGATGGGGATACACGTGGATGTGCATGGATTTTTAACTATTGTTTGGTTATATTTAGCAAGCTTGAGAAATTTTCAGTCCATTTTGCACATATTTCCCCTGCATACATATAGAAGTTGATTTATTAAAGCAAAGGTGCATGCGGTGCACCAACAGAGGCTACGAATTTGCAAAAAAGTGCATCCCGAAATGTATCAAAGATTTACATCAGCTGCTCTAGAACCAGGTCAGTAGCTGCGCACATATATTACATACACAGCTTCAGCAGCTTTAAGCTGCCACTAACCTCTCTAAAATGCTTTGTTAAGGGTAGCATTAGTATGTTTTCACTACAGTATCCATTGTTAGCTCAAGGACAGATAAAACGGATATGTAAAGCATGTTAAAAACATTATGAAACCCTGAAAACATGTTAAATACATCTAGATGGAAACGCATTATCCCCAGAAAGGAAGACAGTTGTGTACTACTGTGCATGTGCAGAATCTGATTAGTCCTACTGCACCCATTTTTTGCAGATAGGTGGCACTAATTTTCTTTTTTTCGTAAATATGCCATATTCATTTGCAATTGTTAGTAAATACGCCATATTTATATTAATTTCTAGTTTAGAATATTGTGACATCTGCTGCATGAAAGAAGTCATGGGGGTGATGGGAGTGTTTTTGTATTTTAAAGTGCTATTTTTTTAACTGCCTCCATACTCTAATTTCTTTCCTCTATGCTGCACACATTTGTCTGTGCAGTGTTTGCATATTTGTGTAAGCATATCACATATGAATACCTATCTGTAATGCATTGAAGAAAAATGAATGTTGTTAATGTTTTTCATAAAAACGATACAATAAAAAACCTTCATTAACCTGCCTTGGTAAGTGTTCTTTATTTCAGTAAAGTGGAAAGGGAGCCCAAAGGAAAACATCATGGAAAACAAAAGTTTTATTTTTTATTTTCTGTGCATGTGCTGGGAGTTAGGCGCCTTACCAGCACATATAATATAAAAGACTGTACATGTTTGTACTGCTTTTAGATATGTTCTGTATTTGTTTCAACGATGCTTAAACATTATGTAGCCAGGTGGTGAACAACAGCAATATGGAGAAGGAGACATTCAGTTTTATTCTTCTCTCCTTCTGCTGAGATACTGATGTTAGGCTGCACCATTCTTCTCTGGCCAGAAGGGGGAGAGCTAAAGCCAAGCAATCCCATAGACTTCTATGCAGAGTGCTAAGAATCCAGGGAGTAGTTTGAGATAGCAGCCATTTAATTGGGTGAATATACTCTGTACACTGCAGATCTCAATAAGCACTGTACAGTAGGAGTGGAGAGATGATTTTTATTAACAGCCTGGGAAAGTTCTTCCTCTTGGCACCAAGGGAGTTAGAGAGAGAGGGCACATCTTTCTGCTTTTACGCTTGCCAGGGGGAGACCATACCAGCGGAGTTCCAAGCTTGAGACTGGGAGTGAAGACATCCAGGGACAGCGTAACACCACTGACATCAAAGTACCTGCACCTCTGCCAAGGAGGGGAGGAAGATTGAATCATCCACTCACCCTCTGCTTCCCACCACTGATCACTGGAGGCTCTTGCTGAGAGACCAAAGGGGGCCCCCTTCTACAGCAAGAGATCACAGCAGCATCCTGGAGACTGGTGAAAGGGCTATTCACTCATTGCTGATAATTATCACAGAGACTGAGCTACTAAGAGCAGGACCAAGTATACCTAATCCATACTGCACTCTATACCACACTTATTCCAAACCTAGATTGCATCTATACCAACCCTATACCACATTATACTGAACCTTTACCACATCTGAACCACATCTACCTTGCACCTGTGTCAAGACTATATCATACCTATAATGTACCTATACTACATGCAGGTTAATTGGGACTGTCATTAAGTGCACCAGTGCTCTTAAAGAGCCCCAATGATAGCCATCAAAAGAGCATTTCGAAAGAATGCCCCTCCCATAATTATTATTCTGCAAGCCCTCTTTTTTTCCTGATCCCCCCTCTCCTACCATTCTCATTTTCTTTTGGACAATGCATACCTAGTCGGTCTAGGACTAGCATCACACCCTGATAGTATAGTTCGAGCTCTCAGTAGATTAATCTCTACTACTGCTGCATTTGTGGTGGCCTTGCTACTGTTTATGCTGATCTGGACACCAAATGTCATCTTATGCCTAGCCTCTACTGTTAATCACTTTGGGGGAGATTTATTAAAACTGGTGCACTCAGAATCTGGTGTAGATGTGCATGGTAGCCAATCAGCTTCTAACTTCAGCTTGTTCAATTAAACATTGGCAATAAAACATGGAAGCTGATTGGTTTGTATGCAGAGTTGCACCAGATTTCACACGTTCTAGTTTTAGTAAATAACCCCCTTTGTATGTTAAAATGTGCTATTGCCATTGCTAATCCATTTTAGGCTTGCCTAGTTACCAACCATATTGGGAGACAATATATTGAGTTTGCCTTTACTCCCTGGTTTATTGACTGTTTTCTTTGATATAGCGCTGCTACTGGGTGTTAAATATTACTTTCAGTGATTTTCTGTGATATTGTATGTTTGTACACTCAACCTGGTGTGTTAGAGGGACTGAGGTTTTTTGGAAAAGGTAGAAGTAAAGAACAGAGGATGTATCCTAATCAGTGGCTCCTAAGGGGTAGAGCTACAACTAATGTATCAGCACCCCACTAAGCTTCTGCTCATTTTTGTGACATTATTTTTTCTTTCATTCTCCACACTCATTTGTTATGCAGTTTGTAAAACAATAGCATTATTTATGTATTATGTTTAGGTTTTCATATCTATATCATTGTTTGAGCATGTGAATATCTCCTAAGACGTCAATTTAGATTCTTTTTATTTTCGTTTTAGTGTTGGTATAGGGCTGGATGTTTTGTTATTTATAAATAAACATTTCAATTGTTGGGCCCTCAAAGTTGGAAAGCTGCAGCCTTATGCCACAAACAAACAGAAATGTACTGTATATAAACAGGAGGGTGTATACTTATACCCTCTACACCCTGTTCCAAATTATTATGCAAATTCTATTTAAGTGTCACAAAGATTAAATATTTTGTTTTTCAGTTTAACTCATGGATGGCATTGTGTGTCAGGGCTCTTTTGATCACTGAAAACAATCTCTGACACCTGTGATAATTAGATTGGCCGGTGAGCCCAATTTAAGGAAAAACTACTAAAGGAGGGTGTTCCACATTATTAAGCAGAGCACCAATTTCAAGCAATATGGGGAAGAAAAAGGATCTCTCTGCTGCCGAAAAGAGTGAAATAGTTCAATGCCTTGGACGAGGTATGAAAACATTAGATATTTCACGAAAACTTAAGCGTGATCATCGCACTATTAAGAGATTTGTGGCTGATTCAGAGCACAGACGGGTTTGTGCAGATAAAGGCACATTGAGGAAGATTTCTGCCAGATCCATGCATCGGATCAAGAGAGCAGCTGCTAAAATACCATTACATAGCAGCAAACAGATATTTGAAGCTGCTGGTGCCTCTGGAGTCCCACGGACATCAAGGTATAGAGTCCTCCAGAGTCTTGCAACTGTGCATAAACCTTCTATTCGGCCACCACTAACCAATGCTCACAAGCAGAAACGGCTGCATTGGGCAGAAAAATACATGAAGACTAATTTTCAAACAGTCCTGTTCACTGATGAGTGCCGTGCAACCCTGGATGGTCCAGATGGATGAAGTAGTGGATGGTTGGTGAACGGCCACCCTGTTCCAACAAGGCTGCGACGTCAGCAAGGCGGTGGTGGAGTCATGTTTTGGGCCAGAATCATGGGAACAGAGCTGGTCGGCCCCTTTAGGATCCCCGAAGGTGTAAAGATGACCTCTGCAAAGTATGTGGAGTTTATGACTGACCACTTTCTTCCCTGGTACAGAAGGAAGAACTATGCTTTCCGTAATAAAATCATCTTCATGAATGACAATGCACCATCTCATGCTGCAAAGAATACCTCTGCATCAATGGCTGCTATGGGGATAAAAGGAGAGAAAATCATGGTGTGGCCTCCATCCTCCCCTGACCTCAATCCTATTGAGAAGCTTTGGAGCATCCTCAAGAAAAGATCTATGAGGGTGGGAGGAAGTTTACATCCAAACAGCAGCTCTGGGAGGCTATTCTGACATCTTGCAAACAAATTTAAGCAGAAACTGTCCAAAAACTCACAAGTTCAATGGATGCAAAACTTGTGAAGCTGCTATCAAATAAGGGGTCCTATGTTAAAATGTAACATGACCTGTTAAAATATTTAAAAAGTTAAAATGGTGTTAAAAGTTTGATTGAAATAGCTTTTGATTTCAGTAAATACGCTGCAAACACAACAAATGACAATTTTCAGTTCTTTACAACCTATAAAGTGTTTTGAAACTTACTGTGTGTAATAATTTGGAACAGAGCATTGTAAGTTTTTTATGTTTAAAAAAAATACTGTTATCATTAGGAGGTTTGTTTAATAAAATTTGAATTGTACTCTTAATAGTTGATAACATGAGAATTATGCTGACTGTTATTTACATCAATTATTTAGGTAAATGAGAAAAATATCATTTGCATAATAATTTGGAACAGGGTGTAATATCTTGCCTTTTATATTTTGTCCCCTTTAACACCCCAGTCACATCAAGCCTGACTTTGAAATAATGCGATTTACAGTGAAGATGCCGATTTCAGGTGCGCTTTGCAAGACATCTGACACACATGTCTATGCAAAGCGCATCAAAAGTAGTGCATGTACTACTTTAGAAATTGGTGCGGCTCCGACCAAGTCGGAACCACACTGATATGACTAATTGCGAACAGTAGCGTGCGACTTGGAATGCGATTTGCAAGTCACATAGCATACAAATTGCATGACAAGTCACACCCAATGTCACCGGGGTGTAAAAAAGCACTTTGTACTATGACATAACATGGATAGCATGTCTAATGTATTTTGGTGTAATCATTAGTCCTGACTTTATGTACATACTAGTCATGATGTTATATAGTTACATAGTTAGTCTGGCTGAAAAAAGACAAAAGTCCACCCAGATCAACCATTAAAAAAAAAAAAAGTTATAATCCTATACCCACAGTTGTTCCAGAGGAAGGCAAAAAAAGCCCACCAAAGCATGATCCAATTTGCTCCTGCACAGAAAAATATTCCTTCCTGATCCCCTGAGAGGCAATCAGATAATCCTTGGATCAACTTTACCTATAAATGTTAATATCCAGTTATATTCTGTGTATCTAAGAAAGAATCCAGGCCTTTTGTAAAGCAATCCACTGAGCTGGCCAGAACCAACTCTTGAAGGAATCTATTCCACATTTTCACAGCTCTCACTGTGAAGAAACCTTTCCGTGTTTGGAGATTAAATGTCTTTTCCTCCAGACGTAGAGTGCCCCCTTGTTCTCTGTGATGACCTCAAGGTGAATAACTCTACATCAAGTTAACTTGTACACTGGATATAAAAAGTCTATACACCCCTGCAAAAATGTCAGGTTTCTGTGATGTATAAAAATGAGACAAAGATAAATTATTTCAGAACTTGTTCCATTTTTAATGTAACCTATAAACTGTACAATTCAGTTGAACAAACTGAAATCTTTTAGGTGGAGGGAAGTAAAAATAAAAAACAAAAATAATATGGTTGCATAAGTGTGCACACCCTCAAACTAATACTTTTTTATTTACTTTTATTCCAGCACTCTTTTTTGGTATGAGTCTATCAGCATTGCACATCTTGACTTGGCAATATTTGCCCACTCTTCCTTGCAAAAACACTTCAAATCTGTCAGATTGTGAGGGCATCTCCTGGTCACAGCCCTCTTCAGATCACCCTATAAATTTTCTTTCAGATTCAGGTCTGAGCTCAGGCTGAGCCATTCCAAAACTTTAATCTTCTTCTCCTTGTTAAGTTATTCCTTTTTTGATTTGGATCTATGCTTTGGGTCATTGTCCTGCTGAGAGATTCATGTTCAGCTTTCTAGTAGAAGCCTGAAGGTTTGTGCCAATGTTGACTGGTATTTGGAACTGTTCATAATTCCCTCTACCTTGACTAAAGCTCCAGTTCCAGCTGAAGAAAAACAGCCCCAAACCATGATGCTGCCACCACCATGCTTCACTGTGGGTATGGTGTTCTTCTGGTGATGTGCAGTGTTGTTTTTGCGTCAAATATATTTTTTGGACTTATGGCCAAAAAGTTCAACCTTGGTTTCATCAGACCACAACACATCTTCCCACATGCTTTTGGGAGACTTCAGATGTGTTTTTGCAAAATGTATCCGGGCTTAGATGTTTTTCTTCATAAGAAAAGTCTCGACCCCATAGCCCAGACATATGAAGAATGCGGGATATTGTTGTTACATGTACCACACAGCCAGTACTTGCCAGATATTCCTGCGGCTTTACTGTTGTTATAAGCCTCTTGGCAGCCTCCCAGACCAGTTTTCTTCTCATCTTTTCATCAATTTGGAGGGACGTCCAGTTCTTGGTAATATCACTGTCGTGCCATATTTTCTCCACTTGATGATGACTGTCTTCACTGTGTTCCATGGTATATCTAATGCCTTGGAAATTCTTTTGTACCCTTCTCCTGACTGATGCCTGTTAACAATGAGATCCCTCTGATGCTTTGGAAGTTCTCTACGGACCATAGCTTTTGCTGTAGGATGCGACTAAGAAAATGTCAGGAAAGACCTAACAGAATAGCTGAACTTTATTTGGAGTTAATCAGGGGCACTTTAAATGAAGCAGGTGTGTACTGACTCCTATTTAGCATGATTTTAAGCTCAAAAGAGCAGGGCCCTCGAACCCCTCGTGTATTGTTTTGTTACTGTATTGTCTCATGTTCTGTCCCCCACTATAATGTACAGTGCTGAGCAAACCTTCTGGCGCTATATAAATACTGTATACTAATAATAATAATAATCATTTTAAATGTGATTGCTTATGTCTGAACACAGCTACATCCCCAGCTATAAGAGGGTGTGCACACTTATGCAACCACATTATTTTAGTTTTTTTATGTTTACTCCCCCCCTCTAAAAGATTTAAGTTTGTTTTTCAATTGAGTTGTACAGTTTGTCAGTCACATTAATGGTGGAAAAAGTTCTGAAATTATTGATCTTTGTCTTATTTTTTTACATCACAGAAACCTGACATTTTAACAGGGGTGCGTAGACTTTTTAAATCCACTGAATTAATACATGTTGATCATATCCCCCTTAATCTCCTCTTCTCAAGAGAGAATAAATTCAGTTCCTCTAATCTTTCCTCATAGCTGAGCTCCTTAATGCCTCTTATCAGTTTGGCTGCCCTTCTCTGTACTTTCTCCAGTTCCCCAATGTTCTTTTTGTGAATTGGTGCCCAAAACTGAACTGCATATTCCAGATGAGGTATTACTAATGATTTGTGCAGTGGTAAAATGATATCTCTCTCTCTGGGGTCTATACCTCTTTTAATACAAGAGAGGATTTTGTTCGCTTTAGAAACCACAGCTTGGCATTCCATGTCATTATTAAGCTTGTGATCTACCAGAACTCCCAGATCCTTCTCGACCATTGATTCCCCCAATTGTACCCCACCTAGTATGTATGATGCATGCATATTCTTAGGCCCCAAGTGTATAACCATACATTTATTAACATTAAACCTCATTTGCCACAGAGTTGCCCAATTAAACAGTACTTTGAGGTCAGCTTGTCAGTTGAAGACATCTTGTATGGACGTTATTCAACTGCACAGCTTGGTGTCATCTGCAAAGACTGAATTGGTATTTTTAATCCCAGACCCTATATTGTTTATAAATATATTAAAAGTAAGGGCCCCAACACTGAACCTTGGGGTACACCACTGACAACTCTAGACCATTCAGAGTATGAATCATTAACCACTACTCTTTGAATACGATCTTTTAGCCAGTTTTCTATCCATTTACATACAGATTTTTCCAAGCCTGAAGACTTACACATTAGCCATGTGTGGGGAACTGTGTCAAATGCTTTTGTGTTTCTTTTTTTTTTGTAGGTTGGACACCAGTGTTACTAACCATCCATAAATTTATGGACAGTTTGTAAAAAACACCCTGATTTCTTCCGTCTGTAAATGTTTGTACACGGGAGTAATCTGTCTATAAAAATACAGAGGCTGACTTTTCATCTGTAGTTTACACTCACCCAACTAGTCCAGAGTCCTGGCTGAGCCCCAAGTCTTGGTCCCCACCAGCTCCGCCTCTGCCCATTGTTCACCACCAACAATGTAATGCACAGGTCCCCAAATTCAAAGTGGAGGTGGATTTAACTTCCACCTCTAGACCTGCTCCACCTCCTCCAGATTCCTTCCTGCTGACAGTGACAATAGAACTGAGAGTCTGAAGTGAGGGGGACATACTGGGATATGAGTGGGGGAGCTGGGCAAAAATGGAGGGACAGAGAATGGCAGCTAGTGCTGGAGGACAGAGGGGGCTGGAGAGGGGAGGAGGAGGCAGCCTGACAGGATGAGGCAGCTGGAGAGAACTGAGAGGAGGAGGAGGATAAAGCTGGGACTGGAGCATTTCAAAGCTGCCAAGACCTGTCTTGCACTGACAGATCAACCACCATTCAGTCCCCATATACACAGCCTGCACTGACAGATCAACACCCCATACACCAACAAATCAACACCCTATACACCGGCAGATCAAGTTCTATACACTGACCTCCACTAATAGATCAACACTCCAGTCATCATACACCCCTCTGCACTGATAGATCAACACTTCATATACCACTGAGTACTTCCCATGCTCCATCCTGCACTTGCAGATCAGTCCACAGTTACAACACCCTGAGCTGACAGAACAACACCCCATACACTGATATATCAAGTCCTTGCACTGACAGCTCCGTCCATTCCTCCACCCTACACTAACACATCTGCCCCTTCTGCTTCTGTACACTGACAGATCTGCCCCTCTATCACTCTGCACTGACAGACTTGTCCTCCATGCCACCCTACAGTGACAACCCTCCCCCATTCTTTGCCCCGCACCGACATCTATGTCCCCACTTCTGCCCTGCACAAGACAGATCTGTCCCCTTCCATACCCTCACTGACAAATAAGGGTGTGGGGGGGGGGCTGACAGGCTGTAGTGGTGGAAGTCTCCTTGTGCTGTGTGTGCTGAAGTGAGGAATAGGAGCCTACTATCCTTGGATTTTTAGTACCTTAGACAGTCTCTCTTCTTTCTCCCCTCCCTGACTCTATCTTTCCCTTTCTCTCTCTCTCCCTCTATCTCTCTCTGCTCTCGCTCATTCTTTCTCCACTCACCCTCCCTCTTTTGTTCTCTCTGTCTCCCTCTCTCAGCTCTCACTCACTCTTTTTCCACTCTCCTTCCCTCTCTTTTTCTCTCTCTCTCCCTCTCTCTGCTCTCACTAACTCTATCTCCTGTTTCCCTCCATCTCTCTCCTCTCTTCCTCTCTCTCCTCTCTCCCTCTGCTCTTGTTCACTCTTTCTCCACTTTCTCCCAACTCTCTCTCTGTTCTCCCTCTTTCCACTCTCCCTCTCAAATTCAAATTAGCTTTATTGGCAGGAACAAACATTTTATCATTCCAAATGCAGTTTATATGGGAATCGGTGGTGGGGGTTAAGGGGTAATATGGGTTGAGTTCATGTTAAGGATTTTTAGGTCCTCAGTTTTTCATGTAACTCTCAGTCTGTGACACGCTGTCACATATTTTGCAGCTATTTTCACCAATGGCTCCTCTTTTTCCAGTAGAATTTGAAGTTTCCTCTTTTCTATCAAATTAAAGTCTGGGGTAAGAGTGAAGAGTCTCTGGGAATGAATACTAGGCGCACTGTAGCAGGGAGTGGTCCTCATCCACCAGGGCCTCCTGGTCACATTGCTGGCAAAGTCTACTCTCCCTGGGCTTGTAGGTCTGTCTGTGCTGTCCTGATTCTATTTCCAGCCTGTGGGTGCTCAGTCTGTACAGACTGAGGGTCTGTCTGTCTTTGGGGTCTTGTAGTACCTCCAAAATGGGGACAGTTTGTAGTCTCTCTGCAGAGACTGGTAAACAATTTCTTGGAGTTTATTATTTAATTTCTCCATTCTCCAACATATTTTTCTTTGGAATCATTTTTTATGTTTTTTTGCTTGAGATTTTGTCCGATCAGTATGTTGGGAGTTTGGGATGGGCAAGATGCCAATGAGTTGTTACAGGCTGCACGGCTTGGACTGGTCTTTATTGGTCAGTAGGGCCTTATGGTAGTATGAGTTAGGACTGCTGTTTTGTTGGTGGTCTCAGTATGATAGCACCCTCTTCTGCACTGCAAAAAGTAAAGGAAATCTGCCCAGCTCAGTTCAATGGACTTGGAGGAGGTGCTTGAAGAGTTCCAGATGAAATATTTCTGGCGAGCTGGAGTCCCATTTGGATTGGTCTGGGTAGGTGATAGAAACCCAAAATTCACTATCACAAAGAAGAATTGGGGCTGGTGGTTTTAGGTGGTATAGCTGTCTCCTGATGGCATAGAAGGCTCTGCATGCCTTGTCTTTTAGGGACTCTATGGCTGGCTTAAAACTTCCTGATTGGTCTATTTCTAGATCGAGGTATGTGTAGTTGTTAGTTTCATCAAGAGTGCAGATGTTTAATATAAAGGACTCTCTCTCCTTTTTTCCCTCTCTTTCTCTCTGCTCTCTCTCTTTCTCTCTCTGATCTCCCTAGCTCTCTCTGCTCTCTCTCTCTCTTCACTCTCCCTCTCTCTCTTTCTCTGCTTTCCATCCCCTACTCTCTCCATTCTCCTTCTCTCTCCACTTTATTTTTATCCACTCTCCTTTTATTTCTATCTCCCTTCTCTGCCTCTCTCTCTCTGCTCTCCCTCTCTCTTTCTGCTCCCGCTTTCTCTCCCCCCCCCTTCTCTCTCATCTCCCCTCACTCATCCTTTTTTTTGTCTCTCATCCCCTCTCTTCCCCTCACTTCCCTTTTTTCCTTCCCCCTTCTTTCTTCCTTCTACTCATCCTCATCACCCCCCCCCCCCTATTTTGATCTTCCTTTCCTTTCTCAACCCCTCCTCTCTCTCTTATCTTTTCGTTTTTCCCTCTTTTTCCTCTCTCTTTCATTGCCTCTTTTTTTCATTTCCTCCTCTCTCTCTCACCCTCCTATATTTCTCTTTCTCACTCTCCTCTCTTTCTCTCTCTCTCTCTCTACTCCTCTCTCTCCCCTTTATCACTTTCTCTCTACACCCACCACCCATCTCTATCATCCTAACTTCTGCAGTCTGTACACTGGAGGGCAATTTATTAAAACTGGTGCATACCAAATTTGGTGCAGGTTTACTTACCAAAACGTAATTGAACAAGCTTAAGTTATAAGCTGATTGATTAATATGCACAGTTGCACCAGATTCTGTGTGCACCAATTTTAGTAAATCTTCCCAAATGTGTTTTATGATTCTAAACGCTCATACACACGATAAGAAAATCGTACAACATCTTCAGTATGAGGAACGATCAGCCGATTGTCTGATTGGTAATATAGTGCTTTCAGCAGATGAATAGAAAAGAAATGTGCATGATCAAAAGCAAAGAACGACCCTACACTTCATTTTCTACTACACTAATATGTAGCTACAGTTTCCTTTGTTGGCCGAGAACTTTTGTACAAGTCAATACCATTCTGACTACATCATGATATGCACTTTCGTGGAAAATCGCACGACTAGTTGTCAGGGCTCCCAGGTATGACCAGAGGTGTGTGACTGAAGCAGGGAAACGCAGACCTCAGATATGTTATAAACAATATAATTTATTAACACTAACAGTACAAACATAAACGCAGTGCAATACTAAAACATAATACAGTGCAAACAAACCAACCAACCACCCACAGATAACAGTACATACAAGCAAGCGTCGTCAGGCAGGCCGGGTCAATATCAATTGGGCAGGTAGGTACAGGGGGAGCAAGCGGAGAATGGTCGGGGTCACAGGCCAGGTTCAGCAGGTAGCAAGCAGCATAGTACAGAGGGTCAGGCAGAGGGATGGTCCGGGTCACAAGCCAGGGATCAGAACAGGTAGCAAGCAGCGTAGTACAGAGGGTCAGACAGAGGGATGGTCAGGGTCACAAGCCAGGATCAGAGCAGGAGAAGTCAGCAAAGGAACAGAAACAGGATGCAGGACAGATACAGGGCCCAGGACAAACACAACACCAAGGCAGAGTCTGTGGGTCTGGCCATCCCTTAAATACCCCAGCATCATCAGTTACAGGTGTTAGCTGGCTGCAAAGTTGAGTCTCTGATTGCTGGGAACACCCGCTGGCCAGCCCTGGTACTGCAGATCAAAAGGCAGGTGAGTCCCACCATTGCTGGCCAGTCCATTCCTAACAGTACCCCCCCCTCAAGGAGCGGCCTCAGGACGCTCCAAACAGTCCTAGCTGGGCAAAATGTTCCACCGCCCGGGTCTGGCAACTGGCGGGATATCAAAGACTGGCACACCGGGCAGGACTCCGGGCAGCGGCACACCGGGCTGGACTCCGGGCAGAGGCACATCGAGCAGAGGCACACCGGGCAGAGGCACATCGGGCAGGACTCCGGGCAGAGGCACATCGGGCAGAGGCACATCGGGCAGGACTCCGGGCAGAGGCACATCGGGCAGGACTCCGGGCAGAGGCACACCGGGCAGAGGCACATCGGGCAGGACTCCGGGCAGAGGCACATCGAGCAGAGGCACACCGGGCAGAGGCACATCGGGCAGGACTCCGGGCAGAGGCACATCGGGCAGAGGCACATCGGGCAGGACTCCGGGCAGAGGCACATCGGGCAGGACTCCGGGCAGAGGCACACCGGGCAGAGGCACATCGGGCAGGACTCCGGGCAGAGGCACATCGGGCAGGACTCCAGGCAGAGGCACATCGGGCAGGACTCCGGGCAGAGGCACATCGGGCAGGATTCCGGGCAGAGGCACATCGGGCAGGACTCCGGGCAGAGGCACATCGGATTACCAGGCGAAGCAGCAGGCAGCGGGCCACCAGGCGGAGCAGCAGGCACCGGGCCCCCGGGCGGGGCTGCAGGCACCGGGCCCCCGGGCGGGGCAGCAGGCACCGGGCCCCCGGGCGGGGCAGCAGGCACCGGGCCCCCGGGCGGAGCAGCAGGCACCGGGCCCCCGGGCGAAGCGGCAGGCACCGGGCCCCCGGGCGGGGCGGCAGGCACCGGGCCCCCGGGCGGAGCGGCAGGCACCGGGCCCCCAGGCGGAGCGGCAGGCACCGGGCCCCCGGGCGGAGCAGCAGGCACCGGGCCCCCGGGCGGAGCAGCAGGCACCGGGCCCCCGGGCAGAGCAGCAGGCACCGGGCCCCCGGGCGGAGCAGCAGGCACCGGGCCCCCGGGCGGAGCAGCAGGCACCGGGCCCCCGGGCGGGGCGACAGGCACCGGGCCCCCAGGCGGGGCGACAGGCATCGTGCCCCCAGGCGGGGCGACAGGCATCGTGCCCCCAGGCGGGGCGACAGGCATCGGGCCCCCAGGAGGGGCGACAGGCATCGTGCCCCCAGGCGGGGCGACAGGCATCGTGCCCCCAGGCGGGGCGACAGGCATCGTGCCCCCAGGCGGGGCGACAGGCATCGTGCCCCCAGGCGGAGCGGCGGGCGCCGGACCCCCAGGCGGAGCGACAGGTCTCGGGCCCTCAGGCGGAGCGGCGGGCGCCGGACCCCCAGGCGGAGCGACAGGTCTCGGGCCCTCAGGCGGAGCGGCGGGCGCCGGACCCCCAGGCGGAGCGACAGGTCTCGGGCCCTCAGGCGGAGCGGCGGGCGCCGGACCCCCAGGCGGAGCGGCGGGAGCTGGACCCCCAAGCGGAGCAACAGGTCTCGGGCCCCCAGGCGGAGTGGCGGGCACCGAGTCACCAGGCACGACAGTGGGCTCCGAGTCAACTGGTATGACCGCAGGCACTGGGTCAGACATTGTATGGTCTGGCTGGACAGCGGGCATCGGGTCACCAGGCATCAGGTCATTTGGCTCGACAGCGGGCACCGCGTCATCTGGCAAGGCAGTGGTCTCCGAGTCAACAGGCACGACAGTGGGCACCGGGTCATCAGGTACCGGATTGTCTGGCTCGACAGCGGGCATCGGGTCATCAGGTATGACAGCGGACACTAGGTCACCAGGCATCAGGTCATTTGGCTTGCCAGCGGGCACCGCGTCATCCGGCAAGGCAGTGGGCACCGAGTCACCAGGTACGACAGCGGGCTCTGAGTCAATTGGCACGACAGCGGGCACCGGATCAGGTACCGGATCATCTGGATCAACAGCGGGCATCGAGTCAACTGGCCTAATAGGATCGTCAGGCTGGATCAGTTCATCATGCTGGGTAGAGGCATTAGGCCGAGTAGAGGCTTCAGGCCGAGTAGAGGCATCAGGCCGAGTAGAGGCTTCAGGCCGAGTAGAGGCTTCAGGCCGAGTAGAGGCTTTAGGCTGAAGAGAGGCATCAGGCCGAGTACAGGCATCAGGCCGAGTACAGGCATCAGGCCGCGTAGAGGCTTCAGGCTGAGGAGAGGCTTCAGGCCGCGTAGAGGCTTCAGGCCGAGTAGAGGCATCAGGCCGAGTAGAGGCATCAGGCCGAGCACAGGCATCAGGCCGAGTACAGGCATCAGGCCGAGTACAGGCATCAGGCCGAGTACAGGCTTCAGGCCGAGTAGAGGCTTCAGGCCGAGTAGAGGCTTCAGGCTGAGGAGAGGCTTCAGGCCGCGTAGAGGCTTCAGGCCGAGTAGAGGCATCAGGCTGCGTACAGGCATCAGTCTGAACCACGGAAGGCAGGCTCACCGGTTTGGATACTGGCAGGATGGTATTGGTTGGAAAGAATTTTCGCTTTTTTCTGGTTTTAACTACTGGAGCACTGCAAGTAAACGCAGGTCTGCAAACGAATGGAGCAGCTGGAGACAGAGAAGAACTGGAGGATGGAACAGGAGAGGGAGCAGTTGCTACAGAGGGCTTTTTTACAGGGTTAAAGGCAGTATAGGTGCAGCGAGTGGGAACAGGGTACTGACATGCGGTAGATAGCCAAGTATACTGGGCTGTAACTGGAGGAGCTGGTGGGAATACAGGAGTAGAGTTAGAAGCAGGACTGGGTCTTTGTAAGCTGACTGAGGCTGGGTGCAACAAATCTGTCCATGTCTGCAGTAGGGGTTGAACAAAGCTGAGCTTACACAAAGTCTGTCTGGTCAATGATTGCACTGCGTTTATACAATCTCTTAGTGTCTGTGGTGAACATGTGGAATAACGCTCCAGAAAGTAACCCACATCATCCTCTAATAACCACACCAGGGACTCTACCTGGTCTGCACTAAATGGTGGCAAAAATTCATCCCTGCATTCGGGGGAACCAGATGAAACCAACTCTGCACAAACCTCAATCAATGGCTGCACCTCAGAGAACACTGTGCCCTGATCTACTAGAACATGAGCGAGCCGTATACATTCTAGCAGTTCATCCCGGGTATACTCCTTCAGAGTTTGATAAGCATACTCCCTGTCATCAAACACTAGCAGATATAAATACTCAACCTCATCAAGATCCATCCTTCCCATCAACAAGCCAAGATGGCTTCCCTGTGCAGCCACTTCTGGTCAGGATTGGCCTTGGTGTAATGTCAGGGCTCCCAGGTATGACCAGAGGTGTGTGACTGAAGCAGGGAAACGCAGACCTCAGATATGTTATAAACAATATAATTTATTAACACTAACAGTACAAACATAAACGCAGTGCAATACTAAAACATAATACAGTGCAAACAAACCAACCAACCACCCACAGATAACAGTACATACAAGCAAGCGTCGTCAGGCAGGCCGGGTCAATATCAATTGGGCAGGTAAGTACAGGGGGAGCAAGCGGAGAATGGTCGGGGTCACAGGCCAGGTTCAGCAGGTAGCAAGCAGCATAGTACAGAGGGTCAGGCAGAGGGATGGTCCGGGTCACAAGCCAGGGATCAGAACAGGTAGCAAGCAGCGTAGTACAGAGGGTCAGACAGAGGGATGGTCAGGGTCACAAGCCAGGATCAGAGCAGGAGAAGTCAGCAAAGGAACAGAACCAGGATGCAGGACAGATACAGGGCCCAGGACAAACACAACACCAAGGCAGAGTCTGTGGGTCTGGCCATCCCTTAAATACCCCAGCATCATCAGTTACAGGTGTTATCTGGCTGCAAAGTTGAGTCTCTGATTGCTGGGAACACCCGCTGGCCAGCCCTGGTACTGCAGATCAAAAGGCAGGTGAGTCCCACCATTGCTGGCCAGTCCATTCCTAACACTAGTCATCCGATTTACTTATAGTTCTTCAACAGTTGCCTCGTTCACACTAGTATCACATGCAGATTTTTCTGCACAGGAATCTGCAAAGTGTATGCAGTTTTCTGCGTGGCAAAACAAAAAAAAAAAAACGTGGTAAGCTGCAGAGGATCACTGGGAGGAAAAGAAGCCGGCCGGCATCCCGAGGAGAGCAGGAGTTGCCGGTTCGCTCCTGGCTTTGTTCCCCGGCTTGATGTACGGGCTTAGACTCAGGAGACCCAGCTTGCTATTAAAGGATGGACCCCAAATAGAAGTGGGCTATAAAAGAAAGGCCCAGGAGACCCATAGGAATCCCCCTGAGGACTGAGCATCTGAGGAAAGCCCTCCACCCGAAGAACGTAGAAAGAGAAGGGTGAGTGAGAGCGGCTGGGGCTTACTGTGTGCTGTTATCCTTTGTGGTATAGAGGAGCAAAGGGTGAAGGAGAGGAGGGGAGGACTCCCAAGGGTCATGAAGAAGTGGTGAAGAGAAGAGGACTAAGGTGACTTAGAAAAATAAAGTAAAAAGAAAAATAGTAAGGCAAGGCTAGGTCACAAAACATAGACATTTGGTATCTTCCTGTCTTGAGCATATAGAAGAAAATAAGACCCATAGAGGACATGAAGAATAAAGGAGTCAAAGGAATTGGGCTCAAAGGGTCTCAAATGGGTACGATTAAGAAATGTACATCCCAAGGAAACGTTACTCCAGAAAGGTCCCAAGGCGCAAGCGAAAAGGGTGAAATGGAAATTAGTCTGGGAAATAGCCCTAGATTATCATTGGGCATGAATAGTAGCTGTAGTCAACAAATAGCGGATATTATGGAGAAGAAAGAATCTGACAGTGAATTACAAGTACCAAATAAGAAAGAGATGACAGAAATGTTTCAAAGTTTGGAGAAAATGATAAAGCAAGAAATGACAACTATTCGTAATGATTTAGAGCAGCTGTTATTGAGAGTGGAAGAAATGGAGGAGAAAGTTAAAAATCAGGCCCAAACCATAGTCAATTTAGAAAAGAAGATAACAAATATGTGGAACGTTGAGAAAAAATTGCTTTATAGGATGGAGGTACAAGAAAATAAAGAAAGGAGGAGTAATCTCAGGGTAAGAGGAATTCCAGAGACTGCAAAAGGGGAAGCATTGTATGAATTAGTTTGCAAAATTTTAAACTCCATAATGGACAGACCTGAACTAGACTTGATCAAATTGGATGGAGTTTTCAGAATAGGAAGGCTCAAACTGGTTACTGGGAAGGAGAGACTGAGAGATACAGTTGTCCAATTTCAAAAGTATGGGGATGAAGATGAGATCTGGAGGAAGATCAAAGGAAGAGCAACAATTAAGTATGGAGAAATAGATATACAGATTTTTGCGGACTTAACAACAGAGACCCTGTCGAGAAGGAGATCCCTGAGACCCTTGTTGGAGCAAATGAGAAAGCAGAACATGCAGTATAGAAGGGGAACCCCAGCGTGCCTAATTGGATAGAGAAATGGAGTTACAGCCTACCTGAGATTTCCGGAGGAATTGAGAGACTTCTGTGATAGACTGGAGTTGCAAAGAATGGAGATAGTTGGGTGGGAAGAAGAAGAAGGAGTAATAGAAGCTATAAGAAGAGAGGACTGGCAGTGGGTCGGAGGGGGAGGGAGGCGAGGTTTGGGAGGGGGGAGAGAGAGGATGTATTTATTTATTTTTTTCTTCTCCCTCTATCTCTCTCTTCCTCTCCGTCCCCCCTTCTTAAGATATGATACCCCCTCCAGAGTATCCGTTCTGGGGGGTTGGTGGAAGTTTTCTGAGTCAATTTGATAGAGAGAGGGTAATTGGGGAGGTTGGAGGAGGGGAGAGCCGTTCATGGGCAGAGGTCAACCCCAAAGTCTTAAATCAAAGGTGGGATTAGGCCCACAAATGATTAGTAGGCAGTTTACAAGCCTAAAAAGGAGTGGGGGAAAAATGGGAGGGGGATAGGTGGGGGTGGGGCTTAGGTGGAGAGGTGGAGAGGGAGGGGTTTTAGAGTCAACACTCTGCATGATAGAGGGAGGTATAAAAGCAAGGAAAGAGGAGGAGGAGAGTTGGAGGAGAAGCAGAGAGAATTAAGAAGGAAGATGGAAGAAATACAGTTTATAAATTATAATGTGAATGGGATGAATTGTCCTGGGAAAAGATTTAGATTATTTAAAGAGTTACATCACAGAGCATCTTCAGTAGTATTTTTGCAGGAGACACATTTTGAGATAGAGTCAAATGTGAAGTTAAAATCTAAATATTATCCAATATGGTATTATGCCGACTCCCCGATTAAAAGAGCAAAAGGGGTTGCAATAGGGTTGGCAAAGAATATAAGGTTCGAGCTAGAGGATAGAAAGACAGATTCGGAGGGGAGATTCTTGTTTTTAACCTCCCTGGCGGTATGATTATTTCAGATTTTTGGTGCTGAAAGCGGAACCATTATTTTGCATGGAAATATGTAGTTTTTTTATTGTAGGCTGTAATTTTTAGGAATAACTCACTGAAATCTGTACGAACAAGAGTCTATTAAACATCCCGGGTATGATAAAATTTGAAACACAACATCCTAAATTATAATTTAATAAATAATCATAAAAAATAATAATATGATAATGATACATTTAATTCAATAATATAATCAAACCAAAAACACTGAAATTTGAAATAGAGCGCCAAGTTCGCACATTGCTGAGCAAAGTCGCAAAATCGTTTTCAGTGTCTGATGACGAATTTCCCCACGAATCATTATCACTCAATTCTGCAAGTGGTTCTGATTTACTATCGCTGTTCTCTAGCTGATCTAAACCCACTTTTGACCTAAAGGGACCCTTTTTGGACACCATGGACATTTTTCAGTTTCCAGGCAGAAAAAACAGTCAAAATGCAGACAGGGCACAGGACAAAGCAGTAGGGACAAAATGTATGTGAAATGGGTTGAAACAGCAATGTTTTACTCTGTAAAATTTGTTTGGAAAAAAATGAAATTTTTTAAAATTTTCAAATTTCCCAGCGTCGGCAGCGCTCGTACGTCCCAACGTCACAGGGACCGGAACACAGAAGCCGGATGCCGGTATCGGCTGGAGGATATGGCCGGGGATGCTGCAGGGGACACATCGCGGGAGCGCAGGACAAGGTAAGCTCTGCAGGGAATCCCTATGCAGCGCCGCATGGTAAGCCCGAGTGTAGCTCAGGGTTACCGCTTTTGGTACTGACATTTTACCCCGAGCTACACTCGGGAATACCGCAAGGGAGGTTAAAAGGTAAACTACAAGGAATCGAGTGCACATTAGCCAATATATATTGTCCTAATAAGAATCCGGAGATGTTTTTGAATGGTGTGTTGAAAAAACTGATGGGCTTTAAAAAAGGCCGTTTGATAGTAGCGGTAGATTTCAATTTCTGTATGGACCCACAAAAGGATGCAACCTCTTCTGTGCAGAGGGAGGGGGGTAGGTTTCTGAGAGTTTTGAAAAAGGTGATCCATGAGTACCAACTAGTGGACATCTGGAGAATTATGCATATGAATGATAGAGACTATACCTTCTTCTCAAATGCACATGAGATATATTTGAGATTGGATTATATATTATTAGATCACCAACTTACTGAATTTCTGATTAAAGTAGAAATAGAAGCAAGGACACTCTCGGACCACGCACCTGTTATAATGAAAATGGGATGGGGAAGGCAGTGGACGGGAGGTTTAGGATGGAAGTTAAATGAGGCACTTCTCCTGGATAAGGATACTGCTCAGAAGATTGGGGAAGAGATTAAGCTATATTTTAAGGAGAACGAGACAGAGGAAGTGTCGATAGCTACAGTGTGGGAGAGCCATGGGGTATATATTAGAGGAATCTTGATTGCGATTGGAGCTAAAAAGAAAAAAGAAAGAAGAGAGAAAATTAGTGGGCTTCTAAAAGAAATATTTGACCCGGAACAGATATACAAGAATAAAATAACAAAAGAAACAAAGCAGAAGTTAATATTTAAGAAAGAAGAAATAGAGACATTGATGGAAGAGGAGAGGAGAAAAGTATATAATAAAGTATTAAGTGAGAGATATAGATGGGGAGATAGACCAGGAAAATATTTAATGAGAGCCCTGAGTAAAAAAAAAAACAGGAATTATATGGATAAAATAAAAAGCCCCAAGGGGGAGTTGGTTCATTCAACTAAAGAAATTATTAAAGTGTTTACGGAGAACTATAGAAAGCTGTATAATATTAGTTCCCAAGTTTCTTTAAAAGACACTAAAGAGGTGAACATTGAAAAAAGGAAGATATATCTAAAAAATGCGGGCCTACCAAAACTAAGCGAAGCACAATTGAACTCCTTGGATGCAGAAATTACCCAGGAAGAAATAAAAGCTGCACTAAAAAGTACAGGGGCGGGGAAAAGTCCAGGACCAGACGTGGGTCCGTGAGGTACAGGACCGTGAGGTACTATAAAAAAATACAGTGAATTATTATTACCTAAGTTGAAGAAATATATGAATGCCTTGGGAAGTGGGATGGAGATGAGGAGAGAATCTTTACAGACCCATGTAGTTCTTATTCACAAGGAAGGAAAAGATGCTTCTCAGTGCTCTAGTTATAGACCAATCTCATTACTGAACACTGATACTAAGCTGTACGCAAAGGTTTTAGCAAATAGGTTGAAAGATCTAATGCCTGAATGGATACATGAGGATCAGGTGGGCTTTGTCCCAGGGAGGGAGGGTAGAGAAAACGGGTTGAGAACTCTGATGCTCATTCAGAAAAGTAGAAAAGGGAAAAGCTCCGGTGGTAGTGCTGTCAATCGATGCCGAGAAGGCATTCGACAGAGTTGACTGGGGCTTTATGATGGAAACCCTGGAAGCCCTGGGGATGGGAGTGAAAATGCGAGAGTGGATAGGAAAATTATATAGGAGCCACCGCAATTATTACGGTAAATGGGGAGAGGTCGGAACCATTGGGATGGCAAATGGAACAAGACAGGGTTGCCCACTGTCCCCTTTGTTGTACGTTCTGTCATTGGAACCCCTGTTGTCAACAATAGAGAATAGTGGGGATGTAAAAGGAATTCAGACAGAAACTACAGAATATAAAGTAGCGGCCTTTGCGGATGACTTGTTGCTGTATGTGGGGAACCCCAGGATAACACTTCTAAACTTAATGAAGGTACTGAAGGAATATGGAGAACTATCGAACTTAAAAATTAACCCAACAAAAACTGAGATTCTGAATATTAATATACCAAAGGGCGTAAAAGAAAAAATACAAAAGGAATTTCCCTTTATATGGAGAGAAAGGGATATAAAATATCTAGGAATAAAACTCACTGCTTCACATAAGTATTTGTATAAACTAAACTATATTTCAATGTTAAATGAGATCACGGAGTAATTAAAAACATTAGAAGGAGAAAACCCATCATGGATAGGACGCAAAAAAACTGGGTAAAAGGATAGACATAGACACAGACATGCAGTGTATACAGGGTCTAGGCTCAGGTTCTTATCATAGAAACAGTTTGCCACAATGTGCTACACACACTTCAGCATCTGCTTTTTTTTTTTTTAATTAATATTTATTGATTTTCAACAAAATACATTTTACAATCATTTTCTCCAATTAAAAAAAAAGAAAACGAAACAATATCATTCTACTACCATGATTATCTCCCTAAAATATCCTTATCCCCCCCCCCCTTCCCATCAACATTCATCTCCCACCCCCCCCCCCATCCCAACCACTCTACGTTTTCCTACCTCCTCACTATGGAAAGCAATCAAAGTATATCTAATAGGATATTACATATTCATATATTTCACCTTCCCTTTGTGATCTTCCCATTTTTTCCATTTTGAATAAAATGACCTCATCTTGTCTACATGCATATAATAAAGTTTTTCCATCTCACAAATCTGATTTACTCTAACTACCCAATCCTCTTCCGTCGGCCCTTCCTTTTTTCACCAGAACCTGGGTATCAGATTCTTTGCTGCACTTAAAAAATACCATACCCTCGAATCCTTATATAATTTCACTGACATCTCTGTATCGTGGAAAAGACAAACCTCTGGATCTAATCTAATATTGATTTCAGTAATCCTCCCTACTAAGTGAACTATTTTCTTCCAAAATGTTTGTATTTTTGAGCACTCCGACCAGATATGATACAACGTGCCTATCTTTCCACAACCCCTCCAACACAATGGTGAAATATCCCCATTCATTTATGTTCAATTTGTGGTGTAATGTGCCATCTTATAAAACACTTATAATTTATTTCCACCTCTCGCATGCTAATATTTTCATGAATTAATTTATATATTTTCTTCTGCTTCCCCTCATCTATTTCCATCCCCAAATATCTTTCCCATTTCCCTATATACATTGGTTTTGTGCTGGTGTCTAAATCAGTGAAAATCTTACATATTCTAGCAATTCCATGTTTTCCATCTCCCCGTGATTCCAACAATTTTTCAAATGGATTCCAGTCCTTTCTAGTTCTCAAAGGCTTTGGGAGTCTCCCAACAAAGTGCTTCAATTGGTGATATCGCCACTCATCCATCCTATTGAAAACATCTCCTTTCTTCTTTTCCAACTCTTTATATGATCCCAATTCCTTCCCCACCATTATATCTCTCAATTGCGCGTCCTCCTTTACAATCCATTTTCCTGTGATACCCTCCCTACCTGGGGCAAAAAACTCTGTATTCCTTAGTGGCATTAACAGTGAATTAAAAACCCACCCCTTCTGTCTGTGCAATATTTCCCAAACTATTAAAACCTTTTTTAACGTGTACAAGCTTGTGTTAACATCTAATCCTCTATATTGTGCAGGCACCCATATGATCCTACTTAGATTCGTTCCACTCAGTGTATTTTAAATTTTGGCCCACTTTGCAAGCACACTGAAGAGTCTGATTATAACCGCACACAGTGGTATTTACACAAAAGCGCTAACTGTTTTTAATCATGTGAGTGCATTATGGGCACATAATAAATTACAATTTTTTATCAACGATAAGACACTATGTACTTTCTCTTTTCTCTCTGGCTACCATGAGGATTTATAGAAAACTGGATAGAGGAGACTGAGCAGGGAGTGATCTGCACGGCTATACGATCAACAGCTGGTCGCATTACAGAGGATCAGATTGCAGCATATATCCAGCTTTAGGCTGATTAGAAGGAGAGTATATTGCCTTTTGGAACACTCACAGGACTTTTCATATATAATTCCAATAACATTTTATTATTTTTTCACTATCGTTTGGATATACTTTTTCAAAAAAAATTTTTTTTTTCTTTCATATTATTTGGAGACTTTTTGTTTTTTTGTTTTTCACGGTATTTCCTTTATTCATTTTGAATTAAATTTATTGGACACATTGTAAAAAAATTTTTTTGGATTTTTTTCATAGGATTTATAATTGAATGGTTATTCACTGGTTATCACGTTTTGATATTTCATGCACTTGTCTAATAATGACCATGAAGAATTCAATCACCAGATTTATTAATTTTATTATTTATATTTAATAATCAGGTTTATACAATATTAGAGCGCGGCACCCTAATACTATAACCTTTGTTCAATTTTGGCCCAGCTTTTCCCTGGATTGTGCGTCCAATCAAAAATTCTTGCCAATATTACAGATTTATAATATCTCTTAAAGTCTGCTACTCCCAAACCACCCCTCTCTTTATTTCTACTCAACGTTTCATAACGTATTCTAGGTTTTTTGTTCCTCCATATATATCTTATCATTTTTTTAAGTTCTTTAAAATATACCTCTGGAAGTTTGATTGGAACCATTTGGAATTTATATAAGACTTTGGGCACAATTACCATTTTTATCAGATTTATGCGTCCTATCCAAGAGTGGTTTCCTCCCCTTAATCTCTTTAATTCCTCTTTAATCTCATTTAATAGTGAAATATAATTTAGTTTATACAAATTCTTATATGAAGCAGAAAGTTTTACCCCTAGATACTTTAATTCTTTTTCTCTCCATACGAAGGGAAATTTTTCTTGTATTTTTTCATTTTCCCTGTTTGTAAGATTTATATTTAAGATCCCAGTTTTTGTCGGGTTAATTTTTAAATTTGATAACTCCCCATATTCCTTCATTAACCTCATTAAATTTGGAAGAGTTATCCTAGGATTTCCCACATAGAACATCAGGTCATCCACGTAGGCCGCCACCTTATGTTCTCTATCTCCTATCCATATTCCCTTTATATCTATATTCTTCCTTATTGTAGATAGCAATGGCTCCAAAGATAAAACATACAACAATGGGGACAATGGACATCCCTGTCTTGTTCCATTTGACATCTCAAAAAACTCAGACCTTTCTCCATTAACCATAATAGCTGCTGAGGGTCATCTATATAACTTTCCAATCCACTCTCTCATTCCAACTCCTAGCCCTAGCGCTTTCAAGGTGTCCATCATAAATCTCCAATTCACTCTATCAAATGCCTTTTCGGCGTCAATTGATAACAACACCACCGGGGTTTTCCCTTTTCTACTTTCCTGAATGAGCAACAATGATCTCAACCCGTTGTCTCTGCCCTCTCTCCCTGGGATGAACCCCACCTGATTCCCGTGTATCCAATCAGGCATTAAATCCTTCAACCTATTTGCCAATACCTTTGCGTACAATTTAGTATCTACATTCAACAATGAGATTGGTCTATAGCTTGAGCACTGGCAGGGATCCGTATCTTCCTTATGAATTAAAACTACATTAGCCTGTAGAGATTCTCGCCTCATTTCCATCCCCCCCCCCCCCCCAGGGCATTTATGTATATCTTCAATTTGGGTATTAACAGTTCTTTATATTTTTTATAATATCTCACAGTATACCCATCTGGCCCCGGGATTTTCCCCGCCATAGTACTTTTTAATGCTGTATTTATTTCTTCTAGTGTAATTTCTGATTCTAGGGAGTTCGATTGTTCTTCACTCAGTTTCGGTATTGTATCTTGGGGGATGATATTATACAACTTACTATAATATTCCTTAAATACTTTAGCAATGTCTTTAGTTGAGTGAACCACTTCACCCTTGGGGTTTCTTATTTTTTCTATGTAATTCCTATTTTTCTTTTTCCTTAAGGCTCTCATTAAGTACTTTCCCGGCCTATCTCCCCATCTATACCTTTCACTTATTACTTTATTAAAAACTCTTCTTTTTTCCTCTTCCATCAAGGTCTCTAGCTCTTCTTTCTTTTTTATTATCTTCTTCATTATCTACTTAGATATTTTACTTTTATGCACCTGTTCAAGATCGAATATTTCCTTTAGAAGTCCGCTAAATTTTTCCCCCCTTTCTTTTTTCTTTTTTGCCCCCATTGCAATAAGTAATCCTCTAATGTAAGCCATATGAGCCTCGCACACTGTAGCCACCGACACTTTGCCTGTATCATTCTCCTCAAAAAATTGTTTGATTTCGATCCTCTGATCAATCTCATGATCCAGAAGAAGTGTCTCATTCATCTTCCAAACTAAGCCTTTCCTTCACCTCTCTTCCCCGTCTTGATTTCATTGCAACAGGGGCATGATCTGATAAAGACCTTACTTCAATTTTTGCTTCTGCTACAGACTCTATAAATCGATGTTCTATCAGTATATAGTCCAATCTAGAATATGTCTCATGTGCATGTGAGAAGAAGGTATAGTCTCTGTCTTTCACGTGCTTAATTTTCCATATATCCGCTAATTGGCATTCATGTATCAACTTCTTTAATGATCTCAGAGACCTACTTTCCTCCCTCTGCACAGAAGAGGTTGTATCCATCCGCAGATCCATACAAACATTAAAATCTCCAGCCACTATCAGACGGCCTTTTTTAAAACCCATCAGTTTTTTCAATACTCCCTTCAAATATATCTCTGGCTTCTTATTTGGGCAGTATATGTTAACTATTGTGCACTCAATTTCTTGCAATTTACCCCTCAAAAACAGAAATCTTCCCACAGGATCCGTCATTCTATTCTCCAACTCAAACCTTATATTCTTTGCGAACCCTATGGCTACCCCCTTTGCTCTTTTAATTGGTGAATCTGCATAGTACCATACCGGGTAATGTCTAGTATTCAGCCTAACATTTGACTCAATCTCTAGATGTGTCTCCTGTAAAAAAACCACTGAAGATGTTCTGTGTTGCAACTCTCTAAACAATCTAAATCTTATTCCCAGGACAATACAACCCATTTACATTATACGTTACAAACTGTACTTCTTCCATATTTCCCTTCTCCTCCAACTCCTTCCCTCTTCTCCTGTTACTCTCATAACTCCCCTCAGCTCACAGAGTGTTACCCCTAATACCACCCTCCCTCCTCTCTCTCCCCAACCCTCCCACACCCACCCCCCTTCATCCTCCCTCTTTTTAGGCTTGAAATTTGCCTACTAATCATTTGTGGGCCGAAACCCACCTTTGATTTAAAACCTTGGGGTTGAACTCCGTCCATTAACGGCTCTCCTTTTCCCAACCCCCCCCGTCCCTTTATTTATCTAGTTTAATATCTTATCACCGACACTTGAGAGTGAAAACGGCATTTGAACTGAGAAATCGTGGCGAGAGAAAGAGGAGAGAGGAAAGAAAAAAAAAAAAACCCTCTCTCTTCTCAACCATTCCCCTCTCTACCTTCCCCCTCCTACTAACTGCCAATCCTCTTTCTCCGTAGCCCTTATATCTCTTTCTTCTTCTTCCAACCCTGGTAACCTTATTCTCTGTAAGTCAAGTCTATCACAAAAGTCTCTCAAGTCCTCAGGAAATCTCAGAATAGACGTGAGTCCGTTTTTCCATCCAATTAAGCTCGCCTGGGCTCGTCATCTATACTGCACATTCTGTTTTCTCTTCAAATCCACCAGGGGTTTTAAAGATCTCTTTCTCCATAATGTCTCTGGTGCTAAGTCTGCAAAAATTTGAATGTTTATTTCTCCATACTTGATATTTGTTCTTCCCTTAATTTTCTTCCAAATCTCTTCTTTATCACTCAGCCTATGAAATTGGACAATTATATCTCTCGATCTTTCTCTATCTTTTCCTTGTTGATCTTTTCCTATTCTAAATGCACCGTTCAATTTAAACATTTCTGAAGTAGGTCTGTCCATTATGGAGTTTAAGATTTTGCTCATTAACCCTTTCAAATCCTCTCCCTGTGGACTCTTTGGGACTCCTCGTATCCTGAGATTACTCCTTCTATCCCTATTTTCTCGGACCTCTATTTTGTAAAGCAATTTCTTTTGATCTTTCCTGATTTCCAGTGTCCGTTTCTTAAGTTCTAAGATATCTTGGGCATGATTTTTAAGTTTTTCCTCTGTTTCTTCCACTCTGCATAACAATTGCCCAAAATCATTCCGTAGTGTTGCTATTTCTTGCTTTATTGACTTTTCCAGATTTGTAAACATTTCTGACGTCTCTTTCTTATTCGGCACTTGCAATCCCCTTTCAAGTTCTCTCCCCTCCCCATTTTCTAACATATGTTGACTGCCATTGTCCATTCCTAGGGATAGTCTAGGGCTTTTTTCCAAACTGAGTTCCAATTCGCTCTTTTCATTTATCCCCAGGGGTCTTTCTGGGGTCACATTCCCCTGAGACGTATACTTTTTTATCAAGCCGGCCTGAGCTCCCTTGGCCCCACTTCCTTTAACATTTTTGTTCTTCATATCTTCTGAAAGACTGACCTCTTATCAACCGCCAGGGAAAACTCAAATAGACACAGGGAGCCTGGATTTAACCTACAGGGGACCCCATGCAGTTTTTTTTTTTAAATGTCATTTAAAATAAAAATGTTAGTCCTGCTGCAGCAGGTTCTATACATTGTACAGATGTGATGACATGATACTTAAAAGACTTTTTTTTTTTTTACTTTAAGCAATGAAAAATGACTACCCTTAAAAAAAAAATTTCACTGATTCATGTCCCTCAGGGCAGTACCCAAGTCCCCATACCCCTTTTATGGTTAATAACTTGCATATAAGCCATCAAAATGGGCACTTATAAATTGACAAGTTTGAGTCCCATAGATTTGCATTGAGTTCGAAGTTTGCAGTCAAACATTCATTAGGTTCAAATGTTCAACCACAAACCAAACATGGGGCTGTTCAGCCCATCACTACTTATGTGTTTTAAATACAAATATATGCGACCCATAAAAATTTCTTAATATGGGTTTCACATCTCAGATTTAAATCCTGAAAGGGAGCAAAAAATTGGTTTAAAGGATAAGTTCACCTTTAGACAAAAAATAATAAATTCACATTTTTTTGCAGGTAAAAAAAAATGTGCATTTTTATTTTTGTTGCAGAAGCATTGCACCAGTGACCACGGCATGCAGGTCTCCTGCAGACCTGTCAGTATATCTGCTTGCCCTAGCAGAATGCTCAAAGAGCCGTGGTAGTTCATTGAGAACTACAAGTCAACAGCCACTAAGGCTGTTGGGACTTGCGGCTTTCTCATTCACAGAGTACTGTAAATGAGTGATGCGGGCGGGCAGGTGGAGCCCCGTATGGCCACATTTATTTGAAATTTTGATAGCTAACGGGAAGAGAAGATCCCCTTTAGTCAAAGCAGGGGAGTAGCAGGGGGCTGGTCACCCTGAATATGGGTGTATCATGTAACACGTTATGAAAGGTGAACTTATCCTACACTGTTCTTTGAGTGGAACATGTAACATGTTCCAGTTGCTGAAGCTGCCTGAATCCCCCTTCCTCCACCTTGACAGCAGTATGGGGAGAAGTTCCCTGTACTGGCTGTCAGTTTTTTAAATCAGTGCGGCCGTGCAGGGCTCCACACGGAGCTCTATTCTGTGAATGAATGAACTACAAGTACTGACATCCTTTGCAGATGTTAGCTTGTAGTTCTCAATGGACTACCACTGCACAGTGAGGCACCCTGGTAGTTCATTTGGTCTTCCTGTCAGTGTTAAACTGTCTGCTCATATGAGGTATGAGCACAAAGATTAAACTGACAGTCTACTGGAGACCTGCATGGCACCAGCGTTCTGATCGCTGGTTCAATGCTTTACAGGCTCCAAAAAGAAAATAATAATTAATGCCCATTTTTTACCTGCAAAAAAAGTGCATTATTTTATTTTTAAAAGTGAACTTATCCTTTAAGTTATCAAGGAGTATGGGGTTACAAACCTGTATATTGCTAGATTTAAAACTTACACTTGCTGTAGGCCTTATGTACATTGCTGCTCCTAAACGTGAGTTTAGGAGCTTTTGATGTACACATAGGCTTTTACCAGAGTTTAGGAGCAGCAGAGTTTAGGGGCAGTTAAACGTTCCTCTTCTGAATGAGAATATTCACGTTCAGAGGATCGTTTTGGCCAAAAAACTCTAAACGTGGCAAAAACACGTGTAAACACGGCTAAACACTAGCCGCATCTAGCGCTTGGGTGTTTATCCATATCAATGGAAAATACTCTGGCCAATCAAATGAATAAAGGTCCAAACACTAAACGAGGGTAAACGTGGCTAAACATGGTACCGTGTGTACACATGTTTTTGCCACGGTTAGCATTTTTCTGCTGCTAACAGGAGAGTTTAATGACTAGGGGAGTTCATGTGTACATGAGGTCTTAATTCCCTTCCACATGCTCAGAGAATTTTAATTCTTAAAATAAAATTCAATGCACTGTTTATATCTATCCTTAGCCTTCTTAATGCACTTCTTTAACCGCCTCCCGCCCGCCATATAGGCCAATGATGGACGCAAGGCGGTTCTCTCGTTCTGGGAGGACATAATATTACGTCCTCCCATTCTCACCGCGCATGCGCGGCTCCAGGAGCGCGCAGCTCAGCAATCGGCGGTGCACCCTCGGACACAGCAGATCACCGATCGACGGAAAGAGCCGAAGATGTCGGCTCGGTCATGTGATCAGCTGTGTCCAATCACAGCTGATCGAATGTAAACAGGGAAATGCCGGTTATACACATTTCTCTCCTCACGAGCTGTCACGCTGACAGCTTGTGAGGAGAGGAGAGACGGTAATCGGCATTTCTCGGAGGGGACATGTACACTGATCATCAGGGCACTGATGATCAGTGTAACCCCAGCAGTGCCCCCTGACAGTGTCCATCAGTGCCAGCTCTCAGTGCTCATCCATGGCACCTGCCAGTGCCCATCAGTGCCACACCAATGCCACATATCAGTGCCTACCAGTGCACATCAATGCCACATATCAGTGCCCATCTGAGCTGCCTTTCAGTGTCACCCATTAGTGCCAGTCAGTGCCACCCATCAATGCCAATCAGTGCCACCTATCAGTGCTGCCAATCAGTGCCACCTATCAGTGCCAGTCAGTGCCGCCTATCAGTGCCAGTCAGTGCCGCCTATCAGTGTGCATCGGTGCCGCCTATCAGTGCCCATCAGTGCTGCCTATCAGTGCCACCTAACAGTGCCAGTAAGTGCCACCTAACAGTGCCAGTCAGTGCCACCTATCAGTGCCAGTCAGTGCCACCTATCATTGCCGCCTATCAGTGCCATATATCAGTGCTGCCTTTCAGTGGCCATCAGTGATGCCTGTCAATGCCCATCAGTGCCACCTACCAGTGCCTCCTCATCAGTGCCCATCAGTGCCACCTATCATAGTCCATCAGTTCAGCCTATCAGTGCCCATCACTACAGCCTCATTAGCGCACATCAGTGAAGGAGAAAAATCACTTATTTACAAACTTTTATAACAAAAACTAAGAAAAAACAGTTTTTTTCAAAATTTTCAGTGGTTTTTGGTTTGTTTAAGAAAAAATAAAAAACCCAGAGGTGATTAAATACCACCAAAATAAAGCTCCATCTGTCACAAAAAAAGATAAAAATTTCATATGGGTACAGTGTTGCATGACCGCGCAATTGTCATTCAAAGTGTGACAGCGCTGAAAGCTGGAAATTGGCCTGGGCAGGAAGGAAGTATAAGTGCCCTGTAGGCTAGTGGTTAATTTAGCTTTTCTGTAGCCCCTTAGCCACCTGCTCTAAAGGCCACATCTCTCGTTCTAAACTAAGCCCTCACTTTACAATTCAGACTTGGCTTTTAATTTGGGAATACCTTAGTAGTTTTTGTAACCAATAACATCTTCATTCAAAGGTGAATATAAATTAGAACAGATGAAGCATATTTTTTATGTCACCAGACAGACCACACTTTCACACATCTGTGATCTGTCTCACACTCCATGTCACCAACATGTGCTGACTCATTCCTGCTGCCTTTAAGCCCACCTTTGCTGGTGGGTTAACCTGTTGTGGCCCAAAGTCCCTGTAATCATGGTTTGGAGCATCTCTCTCACCCAAAGTCTCTCTGAGCCTCTGAATTCCGGGTTCCAATGGGGGCCTAAAACGTATGGGCGCATGTGGGTGATCCTAAGCCTATATCAATTCCATGTTTTATTCAAAACAATAAATGTAAAATCAAATGTCCAGTTGAAACAATGTTTAAATAATAGTCCAATATGGATTCAATTATAATCCAACTTAATCCACTAAAGTCCACTTATGGCAAGTTAATCCAAGAGTAAAGCAAACTCTGTGTGACAGGTAAAATGAGCCAAAAGGGGAAAAACGCATCTAAGTGTAGTATGAAGTGGAATTTATTGTAGTAAATCCAAATGGGCCACTCAAATGATGACATAACAGGCTCATCTCATGGAAGGACAACTGCTGGGTGAAGAATCAATTATTTGCACCAACCGCTAAGGAGGAAGAGCCAGCTGGTCACTCTTATGCAAAGTCACAGAGGGAGCGGAAGATCCGGAGGAGCACAGCATGGACCACAGAGCCAGCAGCATGATGCTAAAAAAAGGATCCTTTGAAGAAGTGGCCTCCGTCTTTGAAGCTGGCTTGCTAGTTTTTTTATCTTTCTTTATATGTGCATGATCAGAAATAAATTTCCTTTTTTATTTGAGCATACTATACTATGGCCATTTATTAATTTATTGCATGGACATCTGGGTAACATCACTGTGGATGCTGAGCGAGGATTGTGTTACAAGTGCATGGATTCTGGAGTTTGGTAAGGTATGTGGAGTGAATAAGTTATGGACTGACACAAGTGTCAGGATTGAAAGGATTACTGTGTGGATACGGTTTGCACTTTAATTACATGCAAGAATGTGAGTGGTTTATAATTTTTTTATAGTAATTAAAACACTAAAAATAAAAAAATACTAACAAAAAATTTTTTTATTTGTTTATATAATAATATCCCCATACTCGGGAAGTAGCAGAATGATTTTTGGTATGTAATTATAAGTATGCTTATGTTGTGTCTAAGAAATAACATTGTGGAGAAAAAAAACAATTTATTACATTTCTTCGTTTTTAAAAAAATTGTGGCAAAAAATTACAATTTAAAAATATCACCAGGCACTTATAAAATACCTTTGGCCATTTACTTTCCAAAAAGGGGTCATTTTGGGGATATTTGTACTATTCTAGCATAATATTATACACTGATTTTGGTTATGTTTACCAAAGAAATGTATGAGAAATGAGTACATTGTGGCCTAAATTTGTGAAGAAAGATTATTTATTTGCAAAATTCAAGAACATTGACTAAGAAATATGTTTTGTTTTTTTGTTTTTTTCAAAATATTCTTTGTTCCTTTATATTGCAAAAAATAAAAAGCGGTGATTACATACCAGCAAAAAAAAAGCTCTATCTGTCTCAAAAATAATAGCAATTTCATTTAGACACAGTATTGCATTACTGAGTAACTGTCATTAAGAAATTTGACAGTGCTGAAAACTGTGAAACTGCAGCTTAGTAAAATCAGCTATATACTGTTCATTAAGTCAATGTAATATTTCTCTCTTTTCAGTACACCCTAATTTTTATTGCTTGATTAAAACCTTCTTATGAATGTGTGGCTTATTAAACGTTGCTTACACACTGTGCATGGAGTCAGCGCAATATTTCCAGCTTTTTTTAGGATTATTGTGGTGTACTGTAGGTGTAGAATTCTTCAATAAAACCTTTCTGGTGTTTCCTGTGAAATTAATGCAAATAAAACTGCTTACATTTCAGCCTTTTTCTGTGAAAAAATAATATATATATTTTAAATTTTTTTGGTTAAAAGTATCTTCCATTTTGCTTGAGGTGATTGTAGCCGTATTAGTGCATTTGTGACAGAAACAATTGAGTACTGTCCGTGATACTTTTTTTGTTTGCACTAACATACAATTTTGAGGGCAAGCTTTCGGGGAGTACTAACTTGGACCTTGAAGTACTGCTTGGACCTTGAAGAAGGGAACACTCCCGAAAGCTTCTCATCAAAATTGTATGTTAGTGCAAATAAAAAAAGTATCACAGACAGTACTCAATTGTTTTTGGTTAAAAGCTAATTTGTGTTTTCCTGTGTGACTGTTGTCCAGTTAAAAATGTGTAGATATTGTGCATGGAGTCAGCACAATATTTCACACTATAATTTTATTTTGTGATTAAAAACTGACTGGCGTTTCTCTGTAAAACTTCTGCCCAGTAAAAGATGCTTACTAAACTGCAGTTTTACAGATAGACACCAGTCAGTCTGAATGGAGTCATTAAAATATTTCTAGTGTTTCACTTTAGTATAATACATTGTTATTTAATTTCTTGGTTAAAAGATACCTGTTGTCTCATTGTGAAACTTCAGTCTTTTGAACGCTGCTTACATAATGTGCATGGGGACAGTACAATATTTCTATCTTTTTTTTCTGTGAAATAGTACACTCTAAGGGTCCTTTCACACAGGCGGTCAGTTTTTTTCATCAGTTTAGTAATGTTTTTTCCAAGAAAAAACGTATCAGTTTACATCAGTTTTACATCAGTCTACGTCAGTTTTTCATCAGGTTAGATCCATTTTTCATCCGTTTTTCATCAGTTTACATACTTTTTTTTACATCCTTTACCAATTCAAAAACAGACCATATGTCCATTTACATCCGTTTTTCATCTGTTTTCATCTGTTTTCATCTTTTTTGTCCGTTTCCTTTTTTTAGGGAAGAAAATTAGGGTTTTCTTCCGTAAAAAAAAAGAATGATAATGGCTGCGGACATTAACGGATGTAAACAGATGATCATCCATTTACATCCACTAGTCCATAGAAATGTATCAGTGTCCGTTTTTCATCTGTCCGTTTACGGAAGGGGCCTCACTTTATTTTCTTTATTATAAACCTTCTTGGTGTCTTCCTGTAAACTGTAGTCTAATAAAAGGTGTTTACATACTGTTCCCTTACTCAGTACAATATGGTTTACTTTTTTCTGTACACTGTAATATTATTTCTTGATTCAAACCTGCCTGTTGTCTTAAGCCTAGTATTAGAAAATCATACAAAAAATATTGCTTTAGAAGTGATTGTACGGTAATCTGATCGCTAGTACACAGCTTTCATCCAAAATTATTCAAAGGGACCAGCACAAAAATGTTTTCATACGATACCAGATTGTACAATTTTCTTTAATTAGTACAGCTTTTGTCCGAAATTAAAAGCTGCCTGGTGTCTCCCTTTAAACTGCAGCCTAAATAAAGCTCTTTACTTATTTTGCATAGAGTCGGCACACTATTTATAGATTTTTGCCAAAAATAAACACTTGTATTTTGATTTGACTAAAAGCTGACTAAAAGCTGTTTCCCTGTAAAACTGTTGTCTAGAAATTCCTTCTTACTTTGTGTGAATGTAGTCAGCTGAATCACTCTGTTTGTTTGTGAACTACTGAGACTCCATGATGTGCCTCAGAATAGTGTATCAGACAGGGGCATGTAATCTTTATCAAAGTTTTGGAAAGCTTTCTGCACTCTCATTGGCTCCAGTCTGTCCTTCTCACTGGCTTATGACCCCCAAACTAATGAGCAGAGTGAGCACACCAATAAGTCTTTAGAGATTTTTCTTGATTGTTTTTTACAAACTGAAATGGTTTACCCTGCCCTGGGTTATATTTGGGTATAACAGCTAGCCCCATTCCTCCATGGTAGGATTTCCTTTCTATTGTGTTTATGGCTCTCATCCTAAATTCTGCTCTTCTTTTCAAATGTAGAGAAATACCTAGGCTAGCCTCTCCTCCAGATTCACCTTGCAGAATTACTTTGTAGATTGCCTTTGCTCCCATGACTCTCAGATTAAGGTCAGGGATTAGGTCTGGCTTTATAGAAAAAAAATAGCTTTCAGTCTGGGTTCACACTGATGTGGTGCGGAATGCTCAGTGTTTTCTGTGTGAATTTCGCACCACATCAGAATTGCACCCGTTCGTGCAAACCGCTGTGGGTATGTATGTTAAGTTAAGAACACCCCAAAATCGGTCCAAAAAACGCAGTGCGATGTGCAGAATCGGATCGCATGGGTGTGAATGCAATCCGATTCTAGTGTGGACCAATAAAAGGGTCCTGCACCTTTTTGGTGCAGATGCAGTGTGATTGGAGCCACACAAAATGTATGGCTCCAATCGCACTGCACACAATTCGCATGTGATTTGCACAGGAATGCGGTGTGGTTCCTGTGCAAATCCCATGCGATATACCACACTGAATATGTGTGAACCCAGCCTCAAGGTCCCCACTCAGAAACTGACTTTTAGGTTCATAGATCCTCGCAGGGTTGCTCAACAGATTAACCTTGTTTCATTTAGATTACATCTTCCTGCTTCATTTAATCTCTTAAATCTCTCTTCTGAAGCTGGTTCACTGGATACAATTATTTCATCTCAATCTCCACTGTCAATGGGCAAGAGGAATATGAAGTCTTGGAATCCAGGAAGGTCAGAAATTCTATTGAATACATTGTTTAGTGGGAGGGCTTGGATTCTGAGTAAAATTCCTTTATTTCTGCCTCCTACGTTTATGCACATAAACATGTGAACAAATTTCACTCATCCTGACAAGCCTACCTCAAAGGGTCCTGGGGCCTCTCCTTGGAAGGGAGGGAGGGTAATGTTAGGAGCACAAAGATGACTCTCAATCCTGCTCCATTCCCCACTGCTTAGAGACTCTACATCCTGGGAAAAAGGATGGTGTCATAAGCATGGCTTTCTCCAGGTGCCCTTGTCGCTAGGCAGCATGTTGATCATCTGGCTAGCTTTCCTTAGCACTGAATGGCTTTTGACCACACACCCTTACCCCCCAGTTGGTTGTGTGTTATTGATGCTTTTTTAGGCATTACATCAGGGTGGGGCCTAGCCGGTGACGTCACGCCGTTCCGTACCTCGTGGAGGCCGGCGGCCATCTTTGATTCTGGGATACCCTGTGAGTGATCACTTTTTACTCTGCAATAAAGGCTTTTTGGAACATACTACACTATCAGTGTTTTTTGGGGTGGGCTTTTTGGTCAAGCCCCCCCCCTCTCTTAAGGTGGATATCTTATATGAGTGCCCTGGGTGAGGAGTCTGGATCAGTGTTACTGAGTATCTCTGGATGTCTGGAATCCCCCTGCTGGCCAAGGAAAGGTGTATCCCCATCAGAGTGACAGCCTGCCAGATGATCTACACTGTTTCAGCTTTCTAGGACCAGGAGTGGTCTGACAACTCAAATGCGCATATTATGCGCTTTCTGGTGAGTGCATAATATTATACACCTTTCAGCACGGAGTCGACCACCTTTGCACTGTTTACTGGGACTATTGTATCATGTTATGAGGACGTTTTTCAATCACCATTAAGCACCAGTAGCCCATCACTTATTACCCTTTATGCAACATATATTAACCTTTTGTAGCGCTGCATGTGTTATTATTTTAGTGTGAAGGTTTGGGGTTTGTGCCTTTCATGCTAGCTGCTTGTCATCTATCTCCAAGCGCTCGTTAATTATTTTCACTGTTTTGGCTCAGTAGCAAGCCTGCATGGGTGTCCCCATGGGAAGTGGCTTTTCATGGGGGCACCCACCGAAGAGGAGAGGCCAGGAGCACTGGCTGGAGACCCCAGAAGAGAAGGATCGGGGCTGCTCTGTGCAAAACCATTGCACAGAGCAGGAAAGTATAACATGTTTTTATTTTAATTAAAAAAACCCAAAGCTTTAGTGTCACTTTAAATGTGGTGGCAATACTATCTTTATTTTATTAAACTTTGTTTATTAGGCATGTATTTCAGCTAAGCTAAATATAAATGTTAAAAAATTAATTGCACATCCAAAATCTGTGATACCAGAATACAATAGCAGTGACACTGTGAGAATAGTGCTGCTCCATAATATTATTTAAAATTTAAAAGCATCTCCCAAGCATGTCATGGACAGGAATGGTATATTTCCCATATTGCCTTCTAAGTCACATTTAAGAGGATCCTCTCCTCTCCCTGCTGTATTGTATTTTTTTTCCATTGGCACATGTCCCCCATTATTATTTTTCAATTTTCATTCCACTTAGACTTCAGACAGTTTGGATTTAAGGTTGCAGTTTTCAAACTTTAAGATGGATTTAACAAACTGTTAGTCAACCAAACCCAGGCCAATTCGCTCATTCTTATTGACTACCAAGGACATGTAAAACATAATTTCTAGCACTAGGAAAAGGAAGCAAAGAACATACTAAAATAGAAAATAGATTAGGAGTTGACAGCCAAATGTTCAGCTGTAAAAGAAAATGTACATTAACATATTTTTTTTTACCAGGTACAGCTGCTGAGAAAAACATTCTGTGTTTGCCAAAATGAAAAAATATAGTTGAAGAGTAGAATGTTTAACTTTTCCTTCTGAAAAACTAAAAGATGTAATATATTGGTATTGAGATTCAGAATATATCCTGAATTAAAGCTATAGAATTCATGTGCTGGCTTTTGCAAATTAACATGTAGTTCACCACCTGTGAGCGCTCTCTGTGAGCACACAGCATCACGATCTGTGCCAGTGGACACAGTGGAACACAGATCATTGTACCAGGCCACTCTGGGCAGCCCAGTACCATGTGATTGCTGATTGACCAATGCACAGTAGTAAACAAGATGTCATTTCCTGGCATCATTGTCTACTACTGTGAGCTCTTTGAACGATCACAGAGATCATATGGTACAAAGCAATTCACAGAAGCCTTGTACCATGTGATAAGCTGTGACCAGGGGTCAGTCCTTATTAATGGGTGGAATGGGGAAAGATGGGGGAGGGCTATGTGTCAAGGTCCTACCTTTTCCCTGAGGTTATGTTACTCCATGTGCTGGCGTCCATCTTGGATTCTGCTGTGCATGGTGGGAATCCTTTTATGCCTTCAGGTCTCTGAGGTCCATCCCCCAGAGGGGTGTGGCTGATGACATATAAGCCTGTGGTCCGCACATGCTCTTTGCACTTGTGTCTTGTGTCTTTGTGTTGCTATTACTCTGTTCTGACTCTCGTGACTCTCCTGGTATCTGATTCGGCTTGTACTCGACTATTCTTTGTATTCTCCTTTGATCTGACTCTCCGTTGCTGAACCCGGCTCGTGACCTGTGATTCTCGTCTGCTGTCCTGTACTGTTTTGTCCTATTGTTGTTGACCCGGCCTGTCTGACTACTCTTTTGTCTCTTCCACCTGCTACACGCCATTGGCGGTGGCCATTACCGCAGCTGGGGTGTCTCGGGGGCCGCGACCTGGTTCCTGGCTGCGTCAAGTCCATCCCCACCATCAGGGGCCCTGGTGAAGGGCAGCCTGGGACTTAGACTCCACGCCCTGAGGGACTTCGGTCTGTGGGTGGTGGTTGTCGTCAGCCAGTGCGTTACATTGTTAGGCCTACCTGTCCATTCCCCGGCCCCTGCCCTGACATTACACAAGTGCCATGAACCCTGACGGTGCAGGCACGCCTTCGCTCCCAACGCTAGTCGCCAGACTCGATCAACAGGATCACCTGTTGGATCAGTTCGCTCAGGCGTTGCAAACTCTGCTTGCACGTACTGCACACCTTGCTCCTGGTGCTATTAGGCCGGTAGTCACTCCGGTGGTCTCTCCCACTGCTTCTCCGCCTATTGTGTCCACCACCTCGGTGGCTGCATCAGCGGCGCCCAGAGGTATGACTGGTTCTGCCCCTCTTCCACAGCGCTTTGGGGGTGAGCTGAGTCAGTGTCGTGGGTTCCTCAACCAGGTGGGTATTTATTTTGAATTAATACCCCACGCCTTTCCGTCTGAGAGGTCAAAGGTGGGGTTCCTAATTTCACTACTCTCAGACAAGGCCTTGGCCTGGGCAAATCCCTTATGGGAGAGGAACGACCCGGTGATTCAAGATTTTTCCGGTTTTGTCGATGCCTTCCGTAGGGTATTCGACGTACCGGCTCGTTCTGCCTCGGCGGCCAAGCTGCTCATGACCATGCATCAGGGTTCACGAACCGTGGCCGAGTACGCCATAGAGTTTCGTACCCTGGCGGCAGAGGTCGGTTGGAACAATGAGGCTCTGGTGGCTGCGTTTTCCCATGGTCTTTCTGACACATTGAAGGACGAGATTGCAGCTAAGGAACTGACTGTGGTGTTGGAGGAGCTCATCTCTTTCCTGATCCTGATTGACACCAGGCTCAGGGAGAGGCCTTCACTCAAGGAACGCCTGCGGAGGCCTTCCAATCGACTGGCTCCTGCGTTTTCTGTCCCACCCGTTCCTCCCTCTCCTCCCACGCCTCCTGGGGATAGCTTGTCTGGTGGGGAACCCATGCAGCTGGGGTTTGCTCGCCTTTCCGAGGGAGAGCGGGCCGCTCGGCGTCGGGAGGGTCGCTGCCTGTACTGTGGCCTTGGTGGGCACTTTCGGCAGTCTTGTCCAGTCCGTCCGGGAAACGATCGCACCTGAGATCATGTCGGGGACAGATCTTGGGTGGAGTTTCCTCGTCCCCGGCGTTCCGCAAGGATAAGCCACTGATCACCGTGGTCCTTTCTTGGACGGAGGGCTCGGTGACGGCCCAGGCATTGGTAGATTCTGGGGCCGGTGGGTTGTTCTTGGACAGCTCGTTTGCTGCACAGAACTCCATTCCCCTGCAGGCTCGTGCTACCCCATTGGTTCTCGAAGCAATAGATGGCAGGCCCCTGCAACCGCTGCAGGTTACCCACGAGACTCTGCCTATAGAGGTAGCCATTGGGGCTGTTCACAGGGAGTTGGCCTGTTTTCAGGTGATTTCTTCCCCACACTATTCGGTGGTTTTGGGGTATCCCTGGCTCCAGAGGCACAATCCAACCTTCAATTGGCAAACAGCCGAGATTCTCTCATGGTCTCCACAGTGTGGGGCCGGTAGCATCCGTGGGCCGGTTAAGGTGTTGTGTGCCTCCTCGGACTCTGCGTTGCCCACCGACTATGGGGAGTACCGGGACATGTTTGATAAGGTACGCGCTGGTGCCTTACCGCTGCATCGTCCTTACGACTGCGCCATATCCTTGCAACCCGGGGCCACTCCTCCGCGTGGCAGGGTGTACCCTCTCTCGGTTGCGAAGAATAAGACCATGGAGGAGTACGTTGTGGATGCGCTTTCCCGGGGGCACATTCGTAAGTCTACTTCTCCAGCAGGAGCAGGGTTTTTTTTCGTAGAGAAGAAAGGTGGGGAATTGAGGCCCTGCATCGATTATAGGGGTCTCAATCGGATTACAATTAAAAATGCATACCCAATTCCTTTGATTGCTGAGTTGTTCGACCGCCTTAAGGGAGCAACAGTCTTTACCAAACTCGACCTTAGGGCGGCGTACAACCTCGTACGGATCAGACAGGGGGATGAGTGGAAGACCACATTTAACACCAGAACCGGGCACTACGAATACCTGGTGATGCCCTTCGGATTGTGTAACGCACCCGCGGTTTTTCAGGAATTCATAAACTATGTCCTTCGTGATTTGTTGCAGCAGTGTGTTGTGGTTTACCTGGATGACATCTTGGTTTACTCTACCTCCATGGAGTCCCATGTCCAGGATGTCCAGCGGGTGCTGCACCGATTGCGTGAGAACGAACTCTTTTGTAAACTCGAGAAGTGCGAGTTCCATCGATCCCAAGTTGCCTTTTTGGGCTACATAATTTCCGCGGAGGGATTTTCCATGGACCCTCTGCAGTGGCCTCGTTCCAATGGTCTTCGGCCCATTCAGCGCTTTCTGGGTTTTGCCAACTACTATCGGAAGTTCATCAGGAACTTCTCCACATTGGCAAAGCCTCTCTCTGACCTAACCAAGAAGGGGAGTAACCCTCACGAGTGGCCATCCGAGGCCATCTTAGCTTTCGAGGCTCTGAAAGCCGCCTTTGCTTCGGCTCCGATTCTTTCGCATCCCAGTCCTGGGTTGCCTTTCGTCCTCGAGGTTGATGCTTCCGAGACGGGAGTAGGGGCTCTCCTGTCTCAGCGTTGGTCGCCTGATGGACCCCTACTTCCCTGCGGGTTCTACTCCAGGAAGCTTTCCTCTGCAGAGTGCAACTACCAGATTGGAGATCGGGAGTTGTTGGTCATCATTCTGGCTCTCAAGGAATGGAGGCACCTGCTCGAGGGTTCCACTGTTCCGGTCCTCATTCTTACCGATCACAAGAACCTGACTTATCTTTCGGAGGCCAAGAGATTGACACCCCGCCAGGCCAGATGGGCACTGTTCTTGTCACGCTTCAACTATGTGGTTTCATATTTGCCTGGTTCCAAGAATGTCAGGGCTGATGCGTTATCACGGCAATACTCTGAGTTGTCCAGGGAAGACTCTGAGCCAATCTCAGTTATACCTCCAGATCAGATCCTGGCTGCCATTCGCACCAGTCTGACCTCTCCTCTTGGGGAGCAGATTTTGGCGGCTCAAACTGATGCTCCTCCCGGGAAGCCGGAGGGTAGATGTTTCGTACCCGAGGGATTGCGCACCCGCCTGCTGCGTACCTACCATAACGCCAAAACTGTCGGGCATCCGGGGAAGAACCAGCTGTGTTGGGTCGTCTCTCGCTTATTCTGGTGGCCAACCCTCCGTGCCGACATTGCCTCTTATGTAGCGGCATGTTCGATCTGTGCCCAGAATAAGTCTCCACGGCATCTCCCTTTGGGTCTTCTGCAACCCATTCCCAATGGGGAGCGTCCTTGGTCACACCTAGGAATGGACTTTATTGTAGACCTCCCGGTGTCTCGGGGTCATACGGTCATCCTCATGATCGTCGATCGGTTTTCCAAGATGTACCATTGCATTCCACTCAGGAAATTACCAACAGCGCAAGAACTGGCCACGGTCTTTTCCAGGGAGATTTTTCGCCTGCATGGGTTGCCTAAGATGATTGTCTCAGACCGCGGGAGTCAGTTCGTGTCCAGATTCTGGCGCGCCTTCTGCTCCCAGGTCGGCGATCGGTGTGGTTGTCTACTCGCAACCTCAATCTTTGAGTGCCCACACCCAAACTAGCTCCCCATTTTGTCGGTCCTTTCCGCATTCTACGCAAGGTGAATCCGGTGGCCTATGCCCTTGCCCTTCCGCCTGGGATGCGGATCTCCAATATCTTTCATGTTTCCCTGTTGAAACCTCTGATCTGCAATCGCTTCACTACCTCCCTGCCTCGGCCCCATCCTGTCCGGGTTGATGGTCATGAGGAGTATGAGGTGAGCCGGATCCTGGACTCTCGATTGGTGCGCGGTCGATTGCAGTTCCTGGTTCATTGGCGCGGTTATGGTCCCGAGGAGCGTTCCTGGGTTCCTTCCGTGGGTGTCCATGCTCCTGCCCTCCTCCTCGCTTTTCATACCCGCTTTCCTCGGAAACCTTTTGTTGAGCCGCAGAGGGGGAGGGGCCCTTGAGGAGGAGGTACTGTCAAGGTCCTACCTTTTCCCTGAGGTCATGTTACTCCATGTGCTGGCGTCCATCTTGGATTCTGCTGTGCATGGTGGGAATCCTTTTATGCCTTCAGGTCTCTGAGGTCCATCCCCCAGAGGGGTGTGGCTGATGACATATAAGCCTGTGGTCCGCACATGCTCTTTGCACTTGTGTCTTGTGTCTTTGTGTTGCTATTACTCTGTTCTGACTCTCGTGACTCTCCTGGTATCTGATTCGGCTTGTACTCGACTATTCTTTGTATTCTCCTTTGATCTGACTCTCCGTTGCTGAACCCGGCTTGTGACCTGTGATTCTCGTCTGCTGTCCTGTACTGTTTTGTCCTATTGTTGTTGACCCGGCCTGTCTGACTACTCTTTTGTCTCTTCCACCTGCTACACGCCATTGGCGGCGGCCATTACCGCAGCTGGGGTGTCTCGGGGGCCGCGACCTGGTTCCTGGCTGCGTCAAGTCCATCCCCACCATCAGGGGCCCTGGTGAAGGGCAGCCTGGGACTTAGACTCCGCGCCCTGAGGGACTTCGGTCTGTGGGTGGTGGTTGTCGTCAGCCAGTGCGTTACATTGTTAGGCCTGCCTGTCCGTTCCCCGGCCCCTGCCCTGACACTATGGCAGGTAATAAAAAGGTTCCCATATTACAAACAACCATTGGAAATGGTGCCATTTGTACAAAAATAAAAAATATGCAAAATACGTGTTGAAAAGATGTCAATGAATTGTTTATTCATCAACGCCAGATGTCTGCCAAACAAAATAGGTGAGTTGGCAGCTTTGGTGCAAGAAGAGGACTATGATTTAATTGGTATTGCTGAATCTTGGCATTCTTCACATGACTGGGCCATTAATATTACTGGCTATGTTCTTTTTTGGAGAGACAGGGTAAAAAGGAAAGGTGGTGGTATCTGTCTCTATGTGAGAAGTTATCTCAGAGAGAGTTTGAAAGAGAACCTAGTTGATGGAGAGTGTGATGAGACTGAAGCATTATGGGTGGAACTGCACATGGGGGTGCGTACTACAAAGGTGATTGTTGGAGTTTGTTATAGGCCACCCAGTATTAATGAGGAGGTGGAGACTCAGCTCCTTGCACAGATCGAAAGGGCTGCAAGGGCTGGGACAGTGATAATAATGGGGGATTTGAACTACCCAGACATTGACTGGAGTAATGGCACAGCAGGAACAGTTAAAGGACAAAAATGTATAAACCTACTACAGGACAATTTTATGGTAAAGTTCATAGAGGCCCCAGCTAGGAATGATTCTCTGATGGACCTGGTAATCTCAAACCATGCAGAGCTTCTTACTAATGTCCATATAAAAGAACATCTGGGTAGCAGTGACCATAACATGATTTCATTTATTGTTAGCTGTAAACAACAAGCACATACGGCGGAAAAAAACACTCAACTTTTAGAGAGCTAATTTTCCAAGGTTGAGAGCTGATCTCCAAGATTTAGACTGGGAGGGAATATTGGCATCAATGAACACAACACAGAAATGCGAGTTCTTCAAAACGACTGTATGTGAACACACTGCAAAATATATTCCCATGGGCAACAAGTTTAAAATTCTAAAAATCAAACCTATATGGCTTACGGCCAAAGTTAGGAAAGCTATAAATAATAAGAAAAGAGCTTTCATTAAATATAAAAATGAAGGAATGCTATCATTGTTTAAACATCACAAACAATATAATATACATATTATAATATATGTAAAAAGGAAATCAAGGCAGCAAAAACTGAAAATGAACGACAGATTGCAAAATATAGCAGGACAAACTCTAAAGAATTCTTCAAATATATTAATAGTAAAAAGGTCCAATCCAAGCATGTAGGCCCTTTACAAAATAATCTAGAGTGGGTGACTGGGGACAAAGAGAAGGCAAATTTAATAATACCTTCTTCACCTCTGTGTATACAAAGGAGCGTGGGGGAGCTCTTGTCCATAATGGGCATTGTATTGACACAACCCCAGATGATCCACATTGGCTCACAACTGATATGATCCAGAAATATTTAGACAAAATAAAGGTGAATAAAGCACCTGGACCAGATGGCATACACCCACAGGTCCTTGAAGAATTGAGCTCTGTCATTTCAAAGCCATTGTTTCTAATTTTTAGGGACTTTTTAATGACTGGCACAGTACCACTGGATTGGCGTAAGGCCAATATCGTGCCTATATTTAAAAAGGGATCAAAATCTTTACCAAGTAATTATAGATCTGTTAGTTTACCATCTATAGTTGGGAAGATACTGGAGAGTTTATTAAAAGATCACATAGATGAGTTCTTGCTTGAAAAAAATATTTTAAGCAACAGACAGCATGGATTCATGAAAGTCAGAAGTTGTCAAACAAATCTGATTTCTTTTTATGAGGAGGTGAGCAAAACCTTGGACAGAGGGGTGGCTGTGGACATGGTATACTTGGATTTTGCAAAAGTGTTTGACATACACATGGCTAATGTGTAAGGTAAAGTCTACAGACTTGGAAAAATCTGTATTTAAATGGATAAAAAACTGGCTAAAAGATCGTATTCAGAGAGTAGTAGTTAACGATTCATACTCTGAATGGTTGTCAGTGGTGTACCAAAAGGTTCAGTGTTGGGACTCTTACTTTTTAATATATTTATAAATGATATAGGGTCTGGGATTAAAAATACCATTTCAGCCTTTGCAGATGACACCAAGCTTTGCAGTTGAATAAATGTCCTTATAGGATGTCTCCAACTTACAAGACGACCTCAATGCTCTGTTTAATTGGCCAACTATGTGGCAAATGAGGTTTAATGTTGATAAATGTAAAGTTATGCACTTGGGGGCTAAGAATATGCATGCATCATACATACTAGGGGGAGTACAACTGGGATAATCAATGGTGGAGAAGGATCTTGGAGTTCTGGTAGACCACAAGGTTAATAATAGCATGCAATGCCAAGCTGTGGTTTCTAAAAAGAGCAAAATCCTCTCTTGTATTAAAAGAGGTATATACTCCAGAGAGAGAGATATCATTTTACCCCTGTACAAATCTTCCTCTGGAATATGCAGCTCGGCACTAATTCACAAAAAGAACATTGGGGAACTGGAGAAAGCGCAGAGAAGGGCAACCAAACTGATAAGAAGCATGGAGGAACTCAGCTATGAGGAAAGATTAGAGGAACTGAATGTATTCTGTCTTGAGAAGAGGAGATAAAGGGGGGATGTGATCAACATGTATAAATACATCAGTGGTTCATATAGTGAACTCGGTAGAGTTATTCACGCTGAGGTCATTACAGGGGACAAGGGGCACTCTTTACATCTGGAAGAAAATAAATTTAATCTCCAAATACAGAAAGGTTTTTTCACAATAAGAGCTGTAAAAATGTGGAATAGACTCCTTCAAGAGTTAGTTCTTGCCAGCTCAGTAGATTGATTTAAAAAAGGCCTGGATTCTTTCCTAGATACACATAATATAACTGGATACTAACATTTATAGGTAAAGTTGATCCAGGGAATATCCGATTGTCTCTCGGGGGATCAGGAAATAATTTTTTTCCCCTGCAGGAGCAAATTGGATCATGCTTTGCTGGATTTTTTGCCTTCCTCTGGATCAATTGTGGATTTAGGATTATAACTTTTTCTTTTATGGTTAAACTAGATGGACTTTTGTCTTTTTTTCAGCCAAACTAACTATGTAACTATGTAAGTATAGCATGCCATGATGATTGCATCCATATATGTACCATTCATATGAAGTCTGTTACTATATTTTGATTTTGATCATTTTATAGGTTTGAGACTGTGATGCATCCCTGAATAAGAGGATGACACTTTTTCCTCTAAACACATTGGGTTCACCATGCCCCATGGTTCCTTTTACTAACAGGAAACAGAGGGTGACTTCTACTAGATTGTTCACCCCAACTGGGGGCACGTGATGAACAATCTCTGTACAAATATAGGAATTTATTTTACATTATTATAATTTAAGATGTGATTAATAAAATGTAAACTACTCATATAGTTTTGTTACATATTGTCTCTGTGCCCACAAAATCCCTGGAGTCAGTTTGTTTTCTATTATTTATGGGATGTGGGTACCCTATATGTGGTCGGTTTCTCTTACCAAATATAATTTATAATTCCTCATAACTTCAGCTCCTTTATTTTTTTTTTTCCAAAATATTTTTATTAGAAAGTAAAGTATAGCAGTATACATACAAATACGGATCACAGTCTGAACATAGACACATCAAGTAGCATCCCGCTACGCAGATGGGTCATGGGTTTAAACAAAAGTACACAGCTGGTCGAAATATATCCTTAATGCAAATGTATATGGCAAACCAGTAGATACAAAGAGTTTAGTAGATAAATCAAAACGGGTATAAGGATTACTGTCATATGTACTGGTGAGCCCTTATTTCGGCCGAATGTGAAGTGTTGGGTAGTGCAAGCACATGATGACTTATATGACAAAATTTGTGTGTCCATTTCGGGAGCGGTTGAGCCATGTGAAATCAGGCGCATTTATATAAGATATGAAATGCCATATTTGTTGGGAAACTTCAGCTCCTTTATTAGCTTTGTTGCCCTTCTTTCAATTGAAAGACGTGGCCACACTGGACAGTATACTCAAGATGTGGCTGAGTTTTATAAAGTGGTAGAGTATAGTCTTATCTCATGGTTAAATACTCATTTTATTGCATGATAATATTCTGCTAACCTTTCTTGCTGAAGCTGGACATTGCATGCTATTTCTCAGAAGTATGATCCAGATCCTTTTCTATACAAAATTCCCCCAAAGGTTCTCCCCTAGTGAGCAACTTGCATGCATATTTTTTGTTCCCAAGTGAATTAGCTTCTGTTTTTTCATTATTAAATATTCAGTATTAAACCTGATAAGATATACAGCTGTCCACCCCTCAATTTTAACTCTTGTACGTTGCTATATCCTATTGTAAAGTTATTGTTCTGCTTATCTTTGTAACATCAGCAAACACTGAGTACTATCTACTCTAACCTCTGTATCATTTATGAACAAATTAAACAGAACTGATCCTATGAGAGAACCCTGGGGCACACCGCTCGCAGCTCTAGACCATTCAGAAAATATGCCCTAAATCACCACCTTCTGGACATGCTTCTGCAACCAGTTTTGTATCCTGGAACAAACAACACTTTCCCGCTCGGCCTATAGCAGGTTGATGGCCAAGCGGGACATTCCTCCTGCTGAATGGGCTTCATATGACGTTCTCTCAGAAGGTGTTGCACACAGTCCACCGACTGATCACTACACAAGTCTACTGCCAGTGTCATATTATCACTGTGACCAATCACAGCAGATCACATTACAATTGTAAACAGTGCATGGCTTCCTTTCATGCCATCTATTGTATACAATTGTGTTGTTAGCTATGATTGGTCACAGCAATTACATGTTACAGACAGGGCCAATCACAGTCCATCTGTACTATGTGATTAGCTTTGGCCAATCACAACTAATCACAACAAAAGACACTGAATGAATCAGATTCATTCAGTAAAAATGGTTTCTTATATCAATTAAATACATTGGTATAAGCAATCATAATGTGTAAAAGAAATCCTGATCACTTCCCCAGTGTTACTATGGTCATTTTTCTTTTTACATACTGTCATACGCTAGTTATATGATAATGCTGTACTGGATTGGTGACAATGTGTAAAAAAAAAAAACTGTGAATGTTTTTTTAAAATTTGTTCAGTTTTTAAAAAATTGTGACAAAAAAATTACAACTTCAAAAAACTTGCCATGTCTCTTACTAAATATCTTGGACTGTCTATTTTCCAAAAAGGGGTAATTTAGGGGATATTTTTTCTATCCTGGTGTTTTTGGGTCTCAAGAAATGAGATAGGCCTTTAGTACATCAGGATTGATCGATTTTCAGATATAAATACCATAGTTTGTGGAGTCTATAACTTTCCTACAGACTATTATTATTATACAGTATTTATATAGTGCCAAAAAGGTTTGCTTAGCGCTGTACATTATAGTGGGGGACAGAACATGAGACAATACAGCAACAAACAATACACGAGGGGTTCGAGGGCCCTGCTCTTTCGAGCTTACAATCTAGGAGGGAGGGGATAGTGGCACAGAAGGAAGTGGCTGTGGGGGATGGACTGGTAGAAGGAGTGGAGGACATCGGCAGTTAGGTGAGGGCGGGGTAGGCTTCCCTGAAGAGATGGGTTTTCAGGGTGCGTCTAAAGGTGAGGAGGGAAGGTGACAGTCTGATTGATTGGGGTAGTGTGTTCCAGAGGATGGGGGAAGTCCTGTAGAAGTCCTGCAGTTGGGCGTGGGAGGTGGAGACCAGGGAGCTAGAAAGTAGGAGGTCTTGTGAGGAGCGAAGATTACTGGTTGGGTGGTATTTGGGTATCAGGTCGGTGAGGTAGTTTGGGGCAGTGTTATGAATGGCTTTGTATGTCAGTGTTAGTAGTTTGAATTTGATGCGTTGGGCAATCGGGAGCCAACGGAGGGAATGACAGAGGGGGTTGGCAGAAGAGGAGTGGTTGGTAAGGTGGATGAGTCTGGCCGCTGAGTTCAGTATAGACTGAAGCGGGGATAGTCTGTGTTGGGGTAGGCCGGTGAGAAGGGAGTTGCAGTAGTCCAGGCGTGAGATAATAAGGGCGTGAACGAGTTGTTTAGTAGTGTCTGGGGTTAGGAACGTACGTATTTTGGAGATGTTGTGGAGGTGGAGCCTGCATGAGTTTGCTAACGATTGGACATGGGGTTGGAAGGACAGGTTTGAATCTAGAGTGACACCTAGGACTTTGGCTTGCGGGGAGGGACTGAGGGTGGCGTTGTTGGTCGTGATGGAGAGAGTGGGGGGGGGGGGGCGCGGGCTGGGGGGAAAATTAGGAGCTCGGTTTTGGAGAGGTTCAGTTTGAGGAAGTGGAGCGACATCCAGTCTGATATGTCATTCAGCAGGTGGGTGATACAAAATAATATACGCTGATTTGGGTTATTTTCACCAAAGAAATGTAGCAAAATACATTATAACCTACATTTATGAAGGAAGGTTGTTTATTTGCAAAATTTTAAAACAGCCACCAAAAGAAATCTCTATTTGTGCGAAAAATTATAAAAAATTTCATATGTGTATGGTGTTGCATGGCCACGCAATTGTCATTCAAAGTGCAACAGCACTGGAAGCTGAAAATTGGCCTAGGCAGGAAGGGGGTAAAAGTGCCCAGTAATGAAGTGGTTAATTTGTAAATTAAGAATTTGTGGGGTACTGTATCAAATTCCTTAGAAAAAATGGAAATACACTGCATGCACAGGCCTTCCTCTATTCAAATTACAGCTTGCCTTCACACAGATTGTTACAAGAATGGTCTTTTTGTAAAACCATGTTGGTTACTACTACTGTAATGAGGCTATTTTGCATTGGCAAATGTTATGGATATAGTCCGTTATCATTAATTCCAATCGTTTGTGTAGGATTGATGTTAGGGTGATGGTCTGTAAATTCTAGGTACTGTATATAGAGTATCTTTTTTGAATATTGGTAACATGTTTGCTTTTCACCAATCTGTTGGTACTATTTCAGTCAGTACTTTTCTGTAAAAATTGGGAATATGGCCTGGCTGTAATGCACTGATAAATGCTGTTGTTTAATATGTCATTAAATCAATTCCATGTTTCTTTAGTGTTCTTTGTTGCAATAATGTGATCCCATTTTGTATCATGTAGTATGAAGCGCAGCTTAGTAATGTTTGCTCTTTTGAAATTTAGTGTTTTTTTCCTTTCCCTTATGTTACCCTTTCCTACAATTTATGGCAAGCGTAATTACTGTGATCGCTGTGTCCCCTTACTTTCACATCTGCAATCAATTCTGTGTTGTTTGAAGTAGGTTCAGCAGATCATTTGTTCTAGTTGGGCTTCCACCATTTGACTCATGAAGTTGTCCTGCATTATGTTAAAGAAATGATGAGCCTTGGTTGAGTGTTCAGGTCCATCTTCCCAATCAATATCAGAATAGTTATAACATTGAAAATAAACACCCCCATGCTCCCCTATTCATCTACACCAAATATATTAGACAACATCCCATGTACCTAATAAATTAATATATTTTCAAAAGAGAAGCTAAAACACTACTGAGAAATTTTAAAAAAACAAAGATTGGTATCAACCATACATGTAACAACCCTAAACGTTACTAATAACAATGAATAAACAAATAAAGTGGTATAGAACAATGTAACTATCTCCATATGCAGTCCAATAAAAAAAAAAGGGCTTCAGAATGTGTATACACATGCAGACCCACAGCTGAACGTCAGCAGTGTAAATCGGTCAACTTCCAAAGTAAGTCCAGCTCCACTACCTATGTGCCCCTTTCATGTCAAACCTCACATATTTTGACTGACCTTCACTCTTAGGTAAGGTCAGTAATAGCTTAATTTTTTATTCCTCCTGTCAAAATCTTATTCAGTATGGTGTGAACCAGCTCCTCAGATCCTCTCACAATCCCACATTCGACTGTTTCCACCATCCAGAAGTAAATTAATAGAAACTGAAAACTATATATTGTAGTGTGTACCATCCATTTATCATAAAATAAAGAATTAAAATGCACACACAGTTGAGCACCCCCCAACTTTCCCCACATTCATTGTGCTCTTTGACCCTTGTTCACTGCAGAATATGTGTAGAAGAATATATGATGATCTTGCCAGAAACCTTGTGAATTGGTAATTTCATGCGCTCTCTGAACGTGTTACCGTTTTCAGTTATATTGCTCCCAGTTCTCTATGTGGACTTCAAAACACCCCTCTTGTTATACAGTGGAAGAGAGGAGAGGAAAAGGCATTTGTAATGTGAAAAGGACCAATGGTGATGAATTCTGATTGTCCACAGATGTTAAATTACAATCCTACAGCAATGTTCCATATCCAGACGGGGAGAAATTTTTTTTTTTCTTAGAACATCAAAAAGAGATGTTTTCTAATTTTATAATTTTGGTCATCTCATTATGCTTGGTTTTGTTTACCTAGAAAACCAAATAATATCTTGACTAGTCAACAGAGTAAAGTCCTTAAACTATTGGTAAGAATAATAAAGATATTGGTAGGTATATAACTTTTGTAATATTTTACATACAATCAAGAGTTTTCAATTAAATTGTCATTTAACTGTTAGCTGTAAAGTGACCATGTATACAGCTCTTTGTGTGAAATAAATTTCATTGGTTTAAATTTTCACTTTCTTGAACTAAAGCATTTGTGTTCTTGGTTAAGATATGCTTTAAGGACAGTTTTGTTTGCTGACCATTTAGCAGATCTCTACATAACCAGGTAGGGTTTGGTCAGAATTCAAATTGCTCTACTGAATATTTAGACATTGCAAAACAGTAAATCTCAACAGTATTGGCCTTAACTGTTATCTAATTTGCAAGCATTTTTTTTTTTAAATCCTGATGTGACAGAACTAAACAAAAGTGCTAATACTGTATATTTCTATGTTCAAATGACAATTTAGTTAAAGTAGCAGCTGTTAATTAGCTATCTATTAACCCTTTACCAATTTCCTGGTGGTAACACTATTAACAGTTACAAATGCTGCCTGAAATGAAAGTTTTGAGAAAGGTTTGCTGATCTTATTACTGTATTGCATGCATCTCCCCACTTTTTCTTCATTTTCTATATAGATCACTGCTTTCCACATCTTTCCTTCTGCTATTTGAATATTATTATTGCAGTTATCCTATCACCAGTTATCAGGGAGCAACTCTGATATGAGAAAGCAAAGTCCCACATCTAAGAAGTGGACCACCTCCACAGAGAGACAAAGTACAGAACCAGGCATTGTCGAGCCTGAACATGGCGGCTGTGGGGAGCGTGCGGCAATAGCTCCCTGCTAAGCGCCGCTACTCGACCTCCCCAGTGACCCTCTGGAGCAGGACTTGGGGATCTGACTCACCGGAGTCTGTCAGACGGTGGAGGAGAGGAGAGAGAGCCAGAGATGGGACCAGGGCGGAGGTGGCAGTGACGCGCTGGTCCGCCCGGCGCCTTACGGGGGAGAGATCCGGGAGGCTGAGGGGCGAGGTGACGTGGTGGGAGCACATGACCAGCCCCGGAGGATCTCTGGGAGAAGGAAGAAACCGGCCGGCATCCCGATGTAAGAGGGAGCCACCGGCTTACATGTGTTCAAACACCCCCGGCCAGCTGATCGATCCTGGGTCTGGGTGACCCAATAGAGCAAAGAGAACCACCCTGCTTTCCTGGGAAGACCTTGAACAAAAAACAGGAGGAGAAAAGTGGAAACCCAGAGGAATCCCCCCTAGGACTGAGCCGCTGCAAAAGCCCTACATCTAAAGCTCGGAGCCACTGTTTGGAGAAGAAGAAGGGTGAGTGAGAGCTGTTGGGGGCTTATCGTATGGGGGATCCCCGAGTGATATAGGAGACCTAGGGGTGAAGGAGAGGAGGGGAGGATTCCCTGGGTTAAGAAAGAGAAGATGAGAAGAGCTCCAGGTGTCCTAGGAGAGTAAAAATATAAGGGAAAACAGCAGGCTTGTCTGGTTTACAAATTAAAGGACTGATATAATTTCATCTTGAGAATAAGAGAAGAAATCAGAGATTTAGAGGACATGAAGAACAAAGGTCCTAAGGGAACAGGGCTCAAAGGGTCTCAAACAGGTACGATAAAGAAATTTACTTCACAAGGAAATATTACGCCAGAAAGGGCCCAAGGCGCAAGCGCAAAAGGGGAAATGGATATTACTCTGGGAAATAGTCCTAGATTATCAATGGGTATGAATAGTAGTTGTAGCCACCTAACAACAGAGGGCTTGGAAAAAAAAGAATCAGATGGTGAACTACAAGTACCAAATAAAAAGGAGATGATAGAAATGTTCCAAAATCTGGAAAAAACGATAAAACATGAAATGACAGCCGTGCGGAATGATTTAGGACACCTGTTATTGAGAGTGGAAGAAACAGAGGAAAAAGTTAAAAACCAGGCCCAAACCATAGATAATCTAGAGAAAAAAATAACTTACTTGAAGAATACCCAGAAAAAATTGCTCTATAGGATGGAAGTTCAAGAAAATAAAGAAAGAAGATGTAACCTTAGAGTTCGAGGAATTCCAGAGCAAGTAAAAGGGGAATCACTATATGACCTAGTTGTAAAAATTCTAAACTCCATAGGAGACAGACCTGAAACAGACGGGATTAAACTGGATGGAGTGTTTAGAATAGGAAAGTTTAATCAAGCTGCGGAGAAGGAAAGATCAAGAGTTACAGTGGTCCAGTTCCAAAAATTTGGGGTCAAAGATGAGATATGGAGGAAGATTAAAGGAAGATCATTAATTAAGTATGGAGACTTAAATATCCAAATTTATGCGGACCTAACACGAGAGACCCTATGGAGAAGGAGATCCCTGAGACCCTTGTTGGAACAAATGAGAAAACAGAACGTCCAGTATAGATGGGGTACCCCAGCTTGTTTAATTGGCTGGAAAAATGGCGTAACAGCATATTTGAGATACCCGGAGGAACTGAGGGATTTTTGTGACAGACTGAAACTGCAAAGAATGGTGATAGTGGGGTGGGAAGAAGAAGAAAAAGAAAGAAGGGAAACAGAAGATACAAGAAAAGAGGACTGGCAGCGGGTCGGGGGGAGGGGGGGCCCGGAGGTGGGGAGAGAGGGGAGGGAAAATTGAGAAAAATATATTTTTTTTCTCTATCTCTCTCGACCCTCCAGGCCCCACCTTTGTTGAAATGGTAATCCCTCGGGAGCTTCGGTTGAGGGGGGAAGTAAAGATTTTTGTATTCTCCTGTGGATAGAGAGAGGGGATCTGGGGAGGTCGAAGGAGAGGCTAGCCGGCCATGGGTGGAGCTTACGCCCAAAGCATCAAATCAGTGGTGGAAATAAACCCACAAATGATTTATAGGCAGTATTTAAGCCTAAAAATGGGTAGGGGGAAAAAAAAGAACGAGGGATGGGGGGAGGGGGGGGATGGGAGTTGGGTTGGAGGGAGGGAGGGGAGGAGGTATTGGGTTAACACTCAGCATGACAGTAGGGATAAAGAGGATGAGGCAATTTGGAAGAGAGATAGAGCGAATTAGGAAGGATGGAAGAAATACAGTTTATAACCTATAATGTGAACGGGTTGAGTTGTCCAGGGAAGAGATTTAAGTCGTTTAAGGAGTTACATCATAGGGCAACGTCAGTGGTATTTTTACAGGAGACACACTTTGAGATAGAGGCAAATGTGAAATTGAAATCTAAATATTATCCAACATGGTATTACGCAGACTCTCCAATTAAAAGAGCAAAAGGGGTTGCAATAGGATTGGCAAAGAATATGAGATTTGAGCTGGAGGACAGAAGGACCGATCCGGAGGGGAGATTTTTATTCTTAAAAGGTAAACTTCAGGGGATTGAGTGTACTTTAGCCAATATATACTGCCCTAATAAGAAACCGGAGATGTATATGAAGGGTCTGTTGAAAAAATTAATGGAATTTAAAAAAGGGCGTTTGATAGTAGCAGGAGATTTAAATTTCTGTATGGACCCACAAAAGGATACTACCTCTTCTGTGCAAAGAGAGGGGAGTAGGTCTCTGAGAGCTTTGAAAAAAGTGATGCACGAGTATCAACTAGTGGACACCTGGAGAATAATGCACATGAAAGACAGAGACTATACCTTCTTCTCTAATGCACACCAGACATACTCGAGATTAGATTACATTTTAATAGACCATCAACTTATAGAACATCTGGTTAAAATTGAAATAGAGACAAGAACGTTCTCGGATCATGCCCCGGTCGTAATGAAAATGGGATGGGGAAGAAGGTGGACTGGAGGATTAGGGTGGAGGTTAAATGAGGCTCTTCTTCTGGATGAGGATTTAGCTCAGAAAATCGAGAAAGAGATTAAGGTATATTTTAAGGAGAACGAAACAGAGGAAGTATCGATAGCTACAGTTTGGGAAAGTCATAAGGTATTTATAAGAGGAATCTTGATTGCGGCAGGAGCAAGGAAGAAAAAAGAAAGAAGAGAGAGGGTCAGTGGGCTTCTAAAAGAAATACTGGACCTGGAGCAGATCCATAAGAAGAAAATAACAAAAGATACAAGACAGAAGTTAATGGATAAAAAAGATGAGCTAGAGATGTTGATGGATGAGGAGAAGAGAAGAGTATATAACAGGGTTTTAAATGAGAGATATAGATGGGGAGATAGACCAGGAAAATATCTAATGAGAGCTTTGAATAAAAAGAAAAATAGGAACTACATAGAAAAGATAAAAAGTCCTAAGGGGGAGTTGGCCCACTCAACTAAAGAGATTATTAAAGTGTTCACGGAGTATTACAGAAAGTTATATAACATTAGTCCGCAATGTTCTCTAAAAGAAGCTCGAGAGGGAATCAATGAAAAAAGGATGATATATTTAAAAAATGCGGGATTACCAAAACTAAGTGAAGCACAGTTGAACTCCTTGGACGTGGAAATTGCCCAGGAAGAAATTAAAACAGCATTAAGAAGCACAGGGGGGGGAAAAAGCCCAGGCCCGGATGGCTATACAGTTAAGTACTATAAGAAATTTAGTGAAGTACTGTTACCCAAGCTGGAGAAGTATATGAATGCTCTGGGAGGTGGGATGGAGGTGAGGAGAGAATCTTTACAGGCCCATGTAGTACTTATTCACAAGGAGGGAAAAGACCCATCTCAGTGCTCCAGCTATAGACCTATTTCATTATTGAACACAGATACCAAACTGTACGCAAAGGTTCTAGCAAACAGGTTGAAAGATCTAATGCCTGAATGGATCCATGGAGATCAGGTGGGCTTCGTACCAGGGAGAGAGGGTAGAGATAACGGCTTGAGAACCCTGATGCTTATTCAGAAAAGTAGAAAAGGGAAAGCCCCGGTGGTGCTCTTGTCAATTGATGCAGAGAAGGCATTTGATAGAGTGGACTGGGGCTTTATGATGGACAACTTAAAAGCGCTGGGGATAGGTGATAGAATGCGTGAGTGGATAAGTAAATTATATAGGGAGCCTACTGCAATCATCACGGTAAATGGGGAGAGATCGGAACTCATTGGAATGTCTAATGGAACAAGGCAGGGCTGCCCACTGTCCCCTTTATTATATGTGTTGTCACTCAAACCTCTGTTGTCAATAATAAGGAACAGTGGAGCGGTAAAGGGAATTCAGATAGAAACTATAGAACATAAGGTAGCGGCTTTTGCAGACGACTTATTGTTCTATGTTGGGAATCCTCGAATAACACTCCCAAATATAATGAAGATCCTGAAGGAGTATGGTGAATTATCAAATCTAAAAATCTATCCAACGAAAACAGAGATCTTGAACATTAATATATCAAAGAATGAAAAAGGGGGGCGCATGCGCGACCAGGGATGATGTCGGACGCGGATTGCTGAGCTCCGCTCATCCCCGGCCAGTAGTGACTCACCCGCTCCGCTCCATGGCATATTCTCTGCTACGGGTGAGTCGCACAGTACAAGCACCCGGCCCAGCATAAGGGAGAGGCTTCCATGGGGAAGATAGGGCGCTGGAAGCCCCACTCCCCACAGCCGCAGGATCCGCGGCCCTCGCCGCTCCGACGATTTTTGACTAGGCCGCAATCCCCGGCCTCAAGTAGTGTCAGGAGTCCGAGGAACGATCCCGGACCCCCAGTGGCCGCGGAGGGTACTGCACCCTGCACTCTAACAGAGCAGCTGACAGCCTCTGCTCTGATCCATCCACAAATGGAGGCTCCCGGACCCCCGGTGGCCGCGGAGGGTACTGCACCCTGCATTATAACAGAGCAGCTGACAGCCTCTGCTCTGATCCATCCCCAAAGGGAGGATTCTGATTCCCAAGACACAGCAGGAGGGGTTATGGACCACCCTACACCAGGGTATCTTCCTCCCCCTAGCCAAAACCCTCAGCAGGCTATATTGTCCTCTACGCTTACAATTTCTGCGTTGGACGATAAGTTGCAAATCTTTTTACGTAATATCACCGCCTCCATAACCGCTGAAGTTGGTAAATTGGCTATAGATCTCAGAGGGGAAATAGCCCAGATTGGAGACCGCACGGATAAACTGGAAAACAAGTTTGATGATTTGGTGCAATACGTTCATGTCTTGGAGGAAGATAACGCATATCTGAAACACTCCATGTCCCAAATGCAGCTCCAACAAGAAGACCTGGAAAACAGGGAACGGCGCCAAAATATCCGTATTCGCGGTATGGCCGAATCTATTGCTGATGCACAACTACACCGCCACCTACTGTCCTTCTTCATCGCAACTGCTCCCATGATCCCAGAGGCAGACTGGCGAATGGACAGGGCTCATTGCTCTCTGGGCCCTAAACCTGTTGAGGGCTCCAGGCCACGCGACGTTATAGTCCGTTTCCACTACTTTCAAAGCAAAGAAGCCTTACTATCATCGGTTCGCCACAAATTCTCTTTGGAATTTAAAGGTGACAGACTCCAACTCTTCTGCGATCTTTCTCCGATTACTCTTGCCAAACGGCGTGCTCTGAAGCCGATCACCACACACCTTCAGCAACATCGTGTCCTGTATCGTTGGGGGTTTCCCTTCAAGCTGGTCGTTTCTAGGGACAATACTCAAGTTGTTCTCCGGGATCTTTATGAAGCGGACTCTTTCCTAAAACAGTTGGGACTTCCACCTTTATCGGATGATGTGTCCTCTTTGCCGCCTACCCCATCCCGTCCTTCCGCCACCCCAAACAAGATCTGGACACCAGTCCGCGGAGGTCGGAAGAGACTCTCATGCACCCCGCAACGTCCGCGTTCTTCTCGATCAAGTGATCCACCTGCCTGATGATTCTCAGGGGTGACCTTCTGTGGCTAATCTGGTGCTGTTCTCTCTCTCCTGTTTCATACATGGTTTTTATACCATGTATGAAATTTTTGTCATTTTGGCCGGCCAAACCCTTGTTGGGTGCATTTTTTGCTTCTGTTTCTCCTGGCCGGGTTTGACGACCTCCCGGTTGTGTCGGATGTCGTGCTACCCCCGATCTTGTCTAGCCATTGGCCTAGACGACTTGGACTTAGTTGACGTTCCCAAGTTTATATCCTTGCGGATACCTGTTTTTCACTGTATATTCTTTTCTTTTGTGTTATTTGCTTGTTTTATGTTTTTTGTTTTCTATTCTACTACATCAATGGTATTTCACTCATTTGTCATGGTAATACATGTAGTTCAGTTGTTGTTATTTCATAATGGCTTTGAGGTTTCTATCGTATAATGTTAAGGGCCTCAACTCCATTCAAAAACGATGGATGGCTTTGAAGGAATTTCGATCCTCAGGAGCAGACATTATTTTTGTCCAAGAGACCCATTTCAAATCATCTGGCTCCTTTCGTTTTGCCTCAAGATTTTTTTCCCAAGCCTATTCGGCCTTTGATCCTTCCGGGAAGGCCGGGGTGGCAATTTTGATTAGGTCACACTGCTCCCTTCGGGTTGTCTCCTCCAAGGTTGACCAACAGGGTCGCTTTATTATTTTGGAATGTATGCTTGGTGACACCCCCCTTGTTCTGTTGAATTTATACTCCCCAAATACGGGTCAATTGCAGTTCCTTTCCCAAACACTCGCTGACCTAGATTCCATTTCCACTTCGCAGGTGATTGTTGGGGGTGATTTTAATTTGATTTTTTCCCCTCATAAAGACAGGAAGGTTCTATTTGAGTCCACCCCCTCGAGGCGGCAATGCTCCTCTTCAAAATCTTTTCGTAGACTGATAAGGGAGCATCGTCTCTTCGACGCCTGGCGGATTAAACACCCCCTTCATAAACAATTCACTTTCTACTCCACCCCTCACCGTAGTTACTCTCGTCTAGATCATTTTTTCATCTCTGCCCCACTGCTTTCACTTCTGGTTTCTTCTGAAATCAACCCCATCACTTGGTCTGACCATGCCTCTTTGACTTTAAACCTTTTTTTTCCTCCTGTTATACCCAAACCATGTCATTGGCGCCTTAATGAGACCTTTCTTTCCACAGACCATTTTAGAGATGAACTGTCGCAGGGACTTGATACCTACTTTACACACAATGTTGGCTCCGTTGCCTCTTCCTCAACTCTGTGGGAGGCCCATAAGGCGGTCTTTCGAGGACTCTGTATTTCTATGGGTTCTCGTTTAAAAAAGTCCTCGGCGAGTGCTAGGGCCTCTCTTATACATCAGCTATCTTTTGCGGAACGACGGTTACTGGCCAAGCCGTCCATTTCTGGGCTCCAGAGGGTAACATCTCTACGGGACCGAATTAAAGTTCTCGACTCCAGTAAGACTGCACAATCCCTCCTCTGGGTTAAGCAGAAATTTTATGAATTTTCCAACAAACCCCATCGTATGTTAGTCAATCGACTCAAAGCTCAGTCCCCTTCTACGATGCCTGACCTTTTAATACAGCCAAATGGAAGCCCTACCTATGACCCTCGGGATATGGCAACCCTTTTTGGCTCATTCTATGGGAAACTGTATAACTGTTTGACCCCAGACCTTCACCTGCCCCTCACACAGTCATCGTTTGATAATTTTTTTGACCCTTTGTCACTTCCGAGAATATCACCTTCAGACATTGCCACCCTTAATGCTGACATTACGCTAGAGGAATTACTGGACACAATTAAACATCTCCCTTCTCATAAAGCCCCGGGACCGGATGGATTGCCCTACTCCTATTATAAATCTTTTATTGGTATTCTGGCACCTCATCTCCTCTCTATTTATCGAGATCTTTTCAAGGGGGTCACACCCCAGACTGAATTCTCCCGTGCATATATCTCGGTTATCCCTAAACCTGATAAGGATCACTCTATTGTAGACAACTACCGCCCCATTGCCCTACTTAATTCTGATAATAAGATTTTCACTAAAATTTTGGCCAACCGACTGTCCGGAATTATTTCCATACTCATACATAGGGACCAAGTGGGCTTTGTACCTGCCAGACATGCTGCAGATAATACCAGGAGATCTATTGATCTGGTTGACTTGGTTAACCGATCCTCTACCCCTGCTGTGTTATTGAGCTTAGATGCTCAAAAAGCTTTCGACCGTTTAAGTTGGCCTTATATGTTCATGGTCTTGGAGAGATTTGGTTTTAGAGGCCCATTTGTAGCAGCCTTGAAGGCCCTTTATTCATCCCCCTTCTCGCAGGTCAGATTAGCTTCTTTTCTTTCACTTCCCTTTCAGATGTCAAATGGCACACGTCAGGGTTGTCCACTCTCTCCCTTGCTGTTCATTCTTTGTCTGGAACCATTAGCCATCGCCATCAGGTCGAATCCGGATATTCGCGGGATACAATCCCATTCCCATGAGTACAAGTTATCGTTATTTGCAGATGACATCCTCCTCACACTTATGAGCCCCCACACCTCCTTACCGATTTTGCATGAGACTCTGAAACAATTTGGGGCTATATCAGGCTACAAAGTCAACACGTCCAAAACTGAGGCACTCCCAATACATGTTCCACCTGCTGTTCTAACCTCGCTTCAGCAAGCCTTTCCCTACCGGTGGTGCACCCACTCTTTAAAATATTTAGGTACTAATCTTACTTCCTCTTACCAATCCATATACGAGGCCAATTTCCCCCCACTATTTATAGCAATTTCTCGCTCTCTGAAACATTGGGATACCTTGCCCATCTCTTTCCTCGGACGCATCAACGTCTTAAAAATGACCGTGTTACCCAAACTTTTATACCTGTTTGCAACTCTCCCCGTCCCCGTTCCTATGTCCAAACTTCACTCCCTTCAGAAATCTTTCCTACATTTTATTTGGCACAAGAAGCGGCACAGGATTGCACGTTCTGTTCTGCTCTCCCCGCGTTCTAGGGGGGGATTGGGGGCGCCGGATATAATAACATACTACTATGCAACTCATCTTCGTTTTCTCATGTCATGGTCCACCCACCATCCTCCCAACACATGGACTGAGATCGAATCATTGCAACTGTCCCCAGCTCATCCATGTTCCCTCCTTTGGTCGACCTCAGCAGTGGATGTCTCTTCCTTCCGCCACCTATTCCTTGGTCCCATGCATTTTTCACTGACTGTTTGGCAGAAATGTAAGGCTAAATTTACACTGGCCTCTGATTGCTCCCCACTGACAAATATCCTCTATAACCCTAATCTTCCAGATAATATGGCCATGTCCCGGATGTCTCTTTGGGTAGTAGCTAACCTTTTTCAATTGCGTCACTTGGTACACCCGGTGACTCGTAAGTTACACTCATTCCCGGATCTTCAGAAAAAGGCTCCTCTACCTCCTCATCACCTATATATATACCTTCAAATACGCCATTTTTTTTCTACCTTATCACCCTCATTGATCCTGGGGAAGCCTACTCCCTTCGAACGTTTATGTATGCAGGGTCCCCACCAAAGGGGTATTATCTCTAATACTTATAAACTCCTTATGGATGCCCCCCCTTTATCCAATGACACTCACCTTTACATGCGTAGGTGGTCTCAATTTGTACAACGTGATATTGATTTATTAACGTGGAAGAATATCTGGGAAAATGCATCTAGATCTTCTGTCTGTGTGGTTTTTAGGGAAAATATATACAAGATCATGATGTTACGGTACAAAACACCTGAAGTTCTTCATGCTTATAATCCGAATGCTTCTCCTGCCTGCTGGCGCTGTAGTAGAGATTTTGGTTCTCTCTACCATATCTTTTGGACATGCAGCTCCATTGCCCCTTTTTGGGAAGAGGTCCGCTCCTTGTTGCAATCGTTGTTGCATATCTCTCTCCCATTTGACCCACTGCATTTTTTGCTGGGCTTGCCATTCCCGGGTCTACCTAAACCAGCTAGAAAACTTGCTGTACATGTTCTGACTGCGGCCAGGAGAAGCATTCCTATGTGTTGGTTATCTTCTACTCCCCCTTCATTGCCGATTTTGTACAAACTTATTGCTGATGTAAGACAGATGGAATATTTGACTGCATTACATAATTGTTCGTTTGCTGTGTTTGAGATGATTTGGCTCCCGTGGGATACCTTCATTTCCTCTATGCCGGCCCAAAATGTAAGACCCTGATTACTTTCGCACTGTTATTATATGATTCCACTGGTCCTGATCATATGTAGTTTTACCATCGATGTACCTTTCTGATATGCTTTTTTTTTTTTTTTCCCTTATCTTTTTTAAAAATATACTGTTTGTACTCACATGAAAACCAATAAAAATTGTTAATACAAAAAAAAAAGAATGAAAAAGAAAAACTACAAAAAAAATTCCCCTTTATATGGAGAGAAAAATATATAAAATACCTAGGAATAAAACTCACTGTCTCATCTAAGTATTTATATAGATTAAACTATATTTCTTTGATAAACGAGATCAGGGAAGATTTAAAAACATTAGAAGGAGGAAACCCATCCAGGATAGGACGTATAAATCTAGTCAAAATGGTAATTATACCTAAAATATTATATAGATTTCAAATGGTACCAATTAAAATTCCAGAGGCCTTTTTTAAGATAATAAAAAAAAGGTTAACAAGATATATATGGAAGACTAAAAAACCTAGAATATCATATGAAACATTGAGTAGGACTAAAGAGAAAGGGGGAATGGGTCTGCCAGATGTCAAGAGATACTATAAAGCAGTGGTCTTAGCAAGAATATATGACTGGACATTTAACCAGAAGGGGAAAAGTTGGGTAACAATTGAAAATGACCTAAGTGGAATTAGACTGAGTCAGATGATATGGGTTCCAGCACAGTTTAGAGGAATTAAAGAAAGCACAAGTATTTACACTTTAAATGTTTTAAGGGTATGGGACAACCTACACAAAAATATGAAATGGGAATTTAATTCTATATTAATGCCTCTTACAAATACTGAGTACTTTCCCCCGGGAAAGGATAAGATATCAGGGAGATGGTTTAGAAAGGAGGATATCCAACTGAGAGATGTTTTGGTGGAGGGGGAATTGAGACCACTTAAAGAATTAATAGAGAAGAAGGGAGATATCTTCACTAGAATAGATGAGTGGAAATACCATCAATTGAAATGTTTTATTGGAAATCTACCGAAACCTTTGAGATTAAAACAGGAGTGGAATATGTTTGAAAGGTTGTTAGAAACACGAAGGGATGGGAAGCACGGTATTTCGAAAATTTATAGAATACTCACAGAATTAGACACAAACACAAAGTTAATTTTTATAACAAACTGGGAAAGGGATATGGAAGTAGTGTTCGATGAGGATAAACAGAGAAAGATATTTTGATTGATACACGAGAACGTTAGTATGAGAGAGGTTGAGATTAATTATAAATGTGTGACACGATGGCACATTACACCGAGTGTTGAGCACAAGATGAATGGGGAAAAATCAAAAATGTGTTGGAGAGGATGTGGAGAGATAGGCACGGTGTTTCACATATGGTGGGAATGTCCGAAAATCCAAGTTTTTTGGAAGATAATAGTCAAATTGATTGAAGAAATAACGGGAATTGACATAGGGTTAGACCCAACGATGTGCCTCCTACATAATGTGGAGACATCAGTAAATAAATACAAAGAGTCAGGCGTATGGTACTACTTAAATGCGGCGAAAGGTTTGATACCCAAGTTTTGGCAGAAATCTGAGGTACCGAAGGAGGAAGACTGGATTAATAGAGTAAACCAGATTGGTAGAATGGAAAAATCATACCATATGCAGGAAGATAGGATGGGAGTATATTATATGAGATGGGAAAAGTGGGAAAAAGCAGGATTGAAAGAGAAATATAGAAAACTATAAACTAGGATGTTATCTAAAAGTTAATAAGCCTCGAGAGATTAGAATGGGTTAGAGTCTGCAGAGGGGGAGGAGGGGGGAGGGGGGGTGGGAAGGGCGGGGGTGGGTTGGGAAAGAAAAAAAAAAAAAAAAGAGAACCAGGCATTGTTAACCACTTCAATACAGGGTACTTTTAGTACCAATTTTCAGGCCAATTTTCAGCTTTCAGCGCTCTCACAGTTTGAATGAAAATTGTGCGGTCATACAACACTGTACCCATATGAAACTTTTATCATTTTTTTCATGCAAATAGACCTTTCTTTTGGTGGTATTTAACCACCACTGGGTTTTTCATTTTTTTGCTAAATAAACAAAAAAATGACCAAAATCTTTGTTTCTGTTATAAAATGTTGCAAATAAAAAATTGTTCTTAAAAAAATAGGACAAAATCTATTCTGCTACATTTCTTTAGTGAAAATAACCCAAATTAGTGTATATTATTTAGCCTGTAGGATAGTTATAGAATCCATAAACTATGGTATATATCTGAAAATCAATCAATCCTGATGTACTGACGTCACTGATCTCATTTCTTGAGGCCCAGAAATGTCAGGACAGTAAAGATATTCCCCAAATTACCTTTTTTGGAAAGTAGAGGCATGGTGAGCTTTTTAAGTTGAAATTTTTTTGTCCTATTTTTGGAAAATGAAGAAATTTAAAAAAAAGTTTAATTTTTTTTTCACACACTGTCCCCATGCAGTACAGCATCATCATATAGCTGGTGTGGCAGTGATCAGGGACAGGTGACCGTGCAAAAAAAAAAAAAAAAATTATATATATACTGTATATATATATATATATATATATATATATATATATAAATTTTATCATTTTTTTCTTTTTTTACAGTTTTATTTCTAATAAAAGACTGTGACTAGAGTTATATTATATTACCATAGTAACAGTATACTACTCTGGGTAAGTGATCAGTATTTTTTTTTTTACACAATGTGATTGCCAATAGCAGTGAATTTCACTGCTATAGGCAAGCATTTAACTGAATGAAATCAAATCATTCAGTGTTTTTTGTTGTGATTAGCTGTGATGGGCCACAGCTAATTACATGATACAGATGGGCTGTGATTGGCACAGTCTGTACATGTGATCACTGTGATTAATCACAGTTAACAACATAAATGTATACAATGGATGGCATGAAAGGAAGCCATCCATTGTTTACAATTGTGAAGTGACCTACTATGATTGGTCATAGCTGTCACATGGTACCTGCAACGGGCCGGAACACAGATCGGCCATCAGCTGTGTCCTACAGACACAGATCGTGCTGCAGCGCTGCCCCGTGGAGGCGAGCAAGGTGGCGATCTAGGTAGACATCATATGACTCCCACCCAGAACAATGGGAGTCCTGCTCAGCCGTCATTGTCCTTTAGACCAGACAGGAACTAGTTAAATAAGGCAGGCCATAGATTATGTCATTTTCTTTCTTTCCACCATGGGTGGAAGAAAATACATTTTTTTTTCATTTCCTGCTAGCAGAACACAATGGTTTGTGTTGCCGGCTATAGCAGGCAGCACTAATTGTTCAGGAAAAACCCAACAGGATGGTTTTACACAAGTCTGTAGATAGATCGACTTGTGTATAACCAGGGTGCCCATACATAGACCCATGTAAATCATAAGGAATGCTGATGCTTAGTATTTTGCCCTGTGCTTGTCTGGAACAGCTTTCAGAGTTTGGTCTGAAAGCAGTATGAGTAAGTCTGAAATGCCTTTGGGATATATTTGTGCTGTATTGACATTGACATGTATGAGTAAATAAGCACATCGCCGTGATAAAAATAACAATGTATGAAAGTTCACACTGTTCTATGATATCTAGTTTCAAATCCAACCTTGAATTCCACACCTGTCACAATACAATGAAAAATGTAAAGAAGGATAACTTTGCTATTGAATGCCATTTATGAGTTGTAACAAATAAATAAGAATGGGTTCAGGCATCTTAAGTGGTATCTCTATACTAGAGATTCCACTGATGAAAAAATAGTCCTATGTTTAGCATATGTCTGACAGAACAGTATATAATGTATCTGAGTTTATGTCTTTATAGATACGAAATGACTGCTTTCAACATTTGATACTTTTTAACAAATAGTTTATACCTTTAATTCTACAAATAGATAGTATAAGAGAAAAGCTGTTTTTAAAAATAACCATTCCTTACAGAATAGTGCGGAGCGTCATTCTTTTGTAAACAGATTAAACAGCTTTATTAAAATACTTCATAAAATAGCAATGAAGTTATGCAGGATTTGTGCAAATTTACTTTCTGCACATACTGTATAAGGAAAAACTGCAGTGTCTGATTATTCAGACCAGATAAAATGTGCAGAATTTATTGACATTTTTTGTTTGTTAGCACAGGAACACTTTACACTTTTCTAACTGATTCATTGTCTACATCGTTAAACAATATGGCAAGCGAATGAAAAAATACAACTAGGCTGTCATAAAAAAAGGAGTTTATAAAATTCTGTGCACATTAAACGGCACCACAATTTAATAACAAAGCCATAGTTTTAAATGTCAGTTATGAAAAGTGGTTTGCAGTGAGTGCTGATGTACTTGGGTTTGGCATTTTCTTTTAGCAATGTAATGATGCTGGTGTATGATTTGTTTATTTGAATATATTTTCCGTGTTATTTGCTTGATGCATTTTAATCTGTGTTGTGTGCAGCAGGCAGATAACAAGGCAGAAAAAATAGATGCTCATTACTATTGCAATTACTATGATTGTATCTATCAATTTGCTGTATAGGTACAAACGAATTTAAATGTAATATGGATAAGATGCTAAAAGCCATGACAAGCTAAAAAGCAGCCTATTTTAGTAAGTTATCATGATAAATTTCAGAATAACACAGATCCTTGTAAGACAGTACAATAGGCTTTGTGATCTATCCCTGCTAAACATCATGGGCTTGATTTACAACTTGCTGAAAATGAAAGTGGTTATTTATTCAGGATAGAACTAAACAGTCCACCGCATCACCATGGGTAAATAAAGACAGTGCATACTTTGTTCTTTGGCAATGAACTAGAAAACATAAAAGAAATATTGTAGACAAACAGGTGTGAAAGCAAACATGGTTCAAAGACATGACAGCAGCTAGTGCAAACCTTGAACTTGGATGGGAACAGATTAGCCCTTGTTTGCTTATGATAACCGTTTTCGCTCTTTTTTAATCAGGTAAAGGTTTTAATTTTGTTGAAAAAGCCCTATATTTATGTATTCTGTGTTTCAATTTTGACCACCTGAAGACCAAGGCATTTTTCACACACACATTAAAATCTGCATTTTTGTTCTAGAAAATTACTTACAACCGCAAACAATTCAATAATATTTTAATTCAGATGCCCTGTAGAACAATGGTGGCTTTTGCATTTTTTTATGTCACACAATATTTTTGCAACCATTTAATAAATGCATATTTCCAGAAACAAATATACTGAAATAAATTTTAGTTTAGATATATGCAATATAATACCCACTATTTTGGTAAAGTATAAAACATGGGGCTGCGTCAAGAAATTGTGTTGTGCCCATGAAATGGTGGAAAACTTTGGTACCCATAATTGTACAAAGTCTTTACAGGTGTCAGCTTAGAGTTAACCATAATTTATAGTTATTGAATTATTGCTTCCATAGTGATACCTCACATGTCTGGCTCAAATACTGCTTACATGCATGTGCATACCCTACACACTTGTTTACATTTGTGGGCAATTTGTGGTAATAGGGTTGCTTTTAATTATTTTTTAAATTTCTTTCATCATTATTTAACTTTTTTTCGCTTTTTAGTATCATTTAACTTTATTGTTAAAACAAGGTGGCTAACAAGCCCCCTATGTGATAGCATGGGCAAGTAGCAATATTTTTATCCATGTCATATCATCCCACACCTTCACCTTTTTTAGCCAACAGACACACTGCACAAATCCCTAGGCAAAAAAACTGCCAGGCCACTAAAACAAAAATCTCAAATATTTTCTGAGATATTAATAATGTTTTTTTTTAAATTGAAATCTCAGTAAATATTTGAGATTCTTTTTTTGCTGTGCTGGCCATTTGTTTGCCAAAAGGTTCTCTTTATGGAGACATTAGGGGTGTGGTAGATCCCTAATATCACCCTGTCCTCCAATGCAGCTAATTAAACAATGACTGTGCTTGATTAGCTGATTACTTGGCAACAGCAGCTAGGAAATTAATGAACTGAAAGCTGAAGTGATGAAAACCTCATTGCTTCTTGATTCGTCAGTCACAGAGGGGATGAAGTTTTTTTTTTTATAATTATTTATTTTTATTTTGAAAGAAAGAAATTACAGACAGTTTATACATTTTAGTGTTTCAGAGCAATCCTGAGAGATGCACAGCACTCATAATTCCATCCCTACAATGCAAAATGAAGTTTCATAGAACTATTTTAATGACATAAAGGACAACAAAACTATGCTGAGACTGTGTGTGTTAGGCAATGGATCAAGATGGGATGTGCCCAGTGTTACTCCCACTTGGCACCTTGTGTGTAGTTATTGCAGTCCTAGGCTCTGGAAAGGACTGGAAATTTCAGGGATTACCAATAGTAGTAGAGGCAGCAGGAGGATGTGGCCCTTCTCCATACCATAAAAGTGATCAGGCAGCTTAATAAATGCCCATATTACTTTTACATGAAAGCTGGGAGCTGGCTGAAAAAACACCAAGTTCATTCAATTTATATACGACTTGTGAACATCCAATAGTTCAAGGCAATGTATTAAAAGACAATTTATTTTCTTTAATGTGGACAGGGCTAAAAAAAAGTATTAAAAAAACAATCTTACACGGAGTTGTTCTCCTCTTTTAGTCAATCAAATACAAAATACTGTGTATGAAAATGTTGAGTTTTCACTTCTAACTAGCAGATGTAGCTTTTCACATGTTTATCTATTTTGTTCTTAACTGCTCTGTTGAAAAACAACTGTTGTTCATTCACTAGCTGAAGCTAGAATTTACACACACTGAATGAATCATAGGAGTGACTCATCTCCCCATCCCACCCTCACCCAGTTTGCCTGTTCAGAATGTGGAGTTTTATTTAGAGAGATGTTCTGAGAGCAAAATAGCTTCTGCTGTGTTTCCTTTTCAGGAAACCTCTAGTACCCATATAAATCATGTGTTAATACTAAACCCTGTATTAAATATTTATTATAGAACAATAATCACTGGATAAAAATATATTTAAAAATACAATTACCCACAAGGGGTGTGTGGAATGCCCATGATGCCAAAAGCACTCTCAGACTCTCTGCTCCCACTATCCCTGGGCTTCCAGATATGCCCACGAAGCATGGAACCTCCTCTCAACCTCTTGGTAATAGTGGCACCCACTCCAGTACCCTGACATTATTCTTCTCCCTCTACAAACTGGCCAGATGCTGCAGCCAAGATGGCACCTGAGCCTCCCTCCACTAATGGTGGGGATTCCCCTGCATGCTCGCCAGCTGATCATGTAATGCACTCTAGCCTCACACCCTTTGCTCATTCTACTGCTAGGTCAGTCACACCTTTTGAGTTTGGGGAAATAGAGACTGGGATCTGTGGGAACACATTAAGGCTCTCCCTACTAAGGCTGATATCCTACAGCTGATCTCTAAAATGAAGAGTCTTTTAAACAAGCTATAGAGGGGTATGAGGACACTGTGGCTTTGGGACATAGAGTGAAAATGCTCGAGACCAGGCAAGATGATCTTTTGCAAACCATCTCAGCCTTACAAGAGAATGCAATACATCATAAGGTTACTCTGAATTCTCTGTTACACCAACTACACCACATGCCTCCAGACTCATTGCCTACAGCCCAGGGGTTGTTCTGCCAAAGCCTGGGGGCTGACACACTGGACACTATTGAAATTTATAGGGTCTATAGGGCTCTCCTCCAAGTTCCCAAGGATGTCGACAAGCCTAGAGATTTCATCTGTAAACTAAATAGATACATGGTAAAAGAGGCGGCGATGCATGTGGAGCGCAACAAGCCACATTGTGATGGCATGAAAGATTCTATGTTCCCCGATTTGTCCACATGGACCCTAATGCAAAGGTGAGCACTGCACCCCCTTCTTGATGCACAGGCAACCTATCGCTTGTGGCTCCTTTCTGCAATTCTGTGCAATAAGGATGACCTACTGCAAGTTTGTGAAACTTTGGATCTTCCAGATGTGGACTTCCCTGACTGTAAGCTGAAAGGAAATATGTCTCTGCACCAGCATCCTGAATGATAGTGACTAATGGTTTCTAGATCCAGCAGGAGGAACTGTAATGGCCGCAGGGGCCTCAGGGACTTCTCTGCCTCTGGCACCTGATTATTCCTTTTCACTGCCATATCAAGGGTTGTTCTCTCTGTAAGGTCCACTTGACACGCTTTTTACTTTGATCCTATGTTTATTTTTATTTATTCTGCTGTTTTTTCATAAAGATTTTGAGGAAGCATGTTTCATCCCCACCTCTTCTTTGAGGTGGGTGGTGGTGGGAGGTCCATTTCTCGTTTTGAGCTGCTATAACTTTCATTTCTGCCCAGGGATGTTTCTTTGATGTATTATTACTCAGCCATTTTCCTAGAGATATTTTTACAAGTTTTGAAGTTCATGTTTATGCCCGGGGGTGCGAGATCCACTCTCCTCTCATGTTCAGTCACTTCCCCTACATAGGCTAAACATCCTCCAGAGGATTTTTTTCAACTTTTTTAACAGTGTGGGTGTTACTCTCTGATGTGGTCTGTGTTTCTTTTTTGTCCCATTGACACTTCTTCCCACTTAGTGTTGACATTTATGCCCAGTTGTTCTGGGTTTTTTTTTTTGTTGTATATGGATATATGTTGCCATGGGGGATACTGAGGAAGTGTGGCATGCACCAAGCAGGAATGGCTCCTTTTTGTCTAAGTTGGGGTGCTTATCACTGTTATATACAGGTTTGCGATTTTCCATTGTCTCACTATGGTTTCCAAATAGAAATTGTTGTCTATAATGTGAGAGAGGTCAGCTGTGGCAAGAGATCGATTTCACAGCCACATACACCCCTTGCCTGCCTTTATTGGTGCTTGACCAATGGTATCACAGTGTTTCTTCTATTCCAAAATCTGGAGGTGTCTCTGTTGCCACACACAAAATATGCCCATTTTACCTGTTATCTGTCAAAACTGATCCTGATTGCAGGTTTCTATTTCTCAAAGAGGTGATACACGGTCAGAAATATATCATCACTGCCATATATTCTCCAAATTCACAGGCAGTTGACTTTTTGTCTGTCACTCTGAAAAAACTCTTAGACTTCTGAGAGAGCATGGTGTTGCTATGTGGCAATTTCAATGTGATGATAGACCCTAACCTGGACTCCTCTTCTGGGAAAACCCCCCTGTCTTATAGAGCCTTGAAACATGTTGCCCCATGATTTACATCTTGTCAATAGTTGGAGGGCAATGCATGCGAGGGTTGCAAAACATATCATATTTACTCACTCCCAGGGGCAGACTGACCATTTGGAAACTCAGGCACTGCGCAAGGGCCCGGGGTCAGTATGGGGCCCCATAAGATGCCCCTGGTACCTTTTTCATAGGCTTTCTTGAGTTTGGGCAAGGACACAGGGGCCCCATGATCCCCTATTGCCCGGGGGCCCCATGAGTTGTCAGTCCGCCCCTGCTCACGCCTCAATGTTAACTTTGTAGATTAGTTCTTTTGTAGATCAGTAATGTTATTTCGTCCTCCATAGAGTCCATTACTATCCCTGATCATTATCCTGTAACCATATAATTTCCCCTCCCAATGCGCAACAGAAAGAGAGAACTTGGAGGCTGAAAAAGACTCTTTTGGATGACCCTGCCATCTTGGAATCAGTTACAGGTTCCTTGCAAAATTACTTTGAAA